>NC_134717.1:32665357-32973571 GCF_049634645.1 Pelodiscus sinensis
CTACAGAAGTTGATGGAAGAAGGAAACATAATGTACAAAGTAGGTAGATTCTTATTTTCATTGCTAACTGAATGTTGTTGTTAGGGTGCTATTACTGAAAGGTAGGCAATGATTGTCTATTAAAACATCTGCTGTTTTGTCTTGAAGAAACTATTGATAACTATATGCAACCCTCTTCCCTCATGTTGTGGGGCAGAGGAGCCAAGGAGCTTTGAGAGCAAATAGCTTTATCCTATGGCTACATCTAGACTACGAGCCTCTTTCAAAAGAGAGCGTCTAGACTACAAGCAGATTTTTAAAAAAAGCAAGCCGCTATTTCGAAAGAGAGGTTAGACGCTCTCTTTTGAAAAAGCACAGTTTGCATTCAATAGCGCCTTTTTTCAAAAGAGTATTTCCGAAAAAAGGCGTTATTCCTGATAAAATGAGGTTTACCGTGATCAAAAACACTGCCACATTCTTTCAATTTACTTTCAAAATAACGTGGCTGCAATCTAGACGCAGGGGAAGTCTTTTCGAAAAAAGGCCATTTTTTTCAAAAAATCCCTATAGTCTAGACACGTCCTATGAGAGAGAGAGATTGGGAACACACAGATCTTGGACATAGTGGATGAGAGGATTTGACTTGGATTTTCTTTACTATCGATCAAGTTTTTCACTGAAATATTGGTAACATTTAGTTATTCCTTATGATGTCAGGAAGCTTATTTTGATGCTATCTTACTGAATTAGGTATGAAAAAGGTACATAAAGCATAGCGTTTTGTTAGGATACTTCTTTCCATGTTTATTTAAATGTGAATTGAGCAAACCTTTGATGTTTGATAAATGTTTTTCCTCTGGTGATGTACTGCTTCACAAGTATTCGGTTGGAAGTGTCTTAAGTAGTGTGACATGCTTTCTGTGTCTAGTTCATGCAATGTAGCATCCAGAGGTATTATGTGGGCATCACTCAAAGGCCATTTTAGCCATGGGATTTGAAATGCAGTGGATAGGTATCCTAGTCCTATTAGTTACCTGTAGGCCTAATTTATAAAGAGACACACCAAGAGAGAACTTATAACAAATTTATCATTTAGACTAATGCAAAGTTCAAAGCAAATGTTATTTAAATCAATAAATGAATTATAAAATATTTATAAAAAAGATTTAATTTTATTAACTAAAACAATTGCTAGCTGTTACCTAAATTCTGCTTATTAAGTGTTGGCAACACTTTCTCACAGATATTTAGCTTTCCACAGAGGTGTTCTCTGAATGTCTTTTGGATTCTTGTAGCATTTACATATATTTCCTTTGACATTTTTTAGTAGTTAGAGAAGAATAGCTTCAGTTTTCAATCTCTCTTCGATAGGTCAGGATGTCTCCACCTCCCTGCCCTCCTGCAATTCCTTCCCTCCACTATCTAGCAAACCACACAGCAACAAAACACCTTCATCATTTGACTTACAGCTCTAAAAGAATTTGTGTGTGGTGGTAGAATCTACATCTGTATGTTGCTCTGAATATAGGGTGTTCTTCCTCTGAGTTTATTTTGAGATTTTACAGAGAAGTACCACCCCCAATAAAAGTTGTGGCTTAAAGGCATCATTTCGTTTGTAGTTTTGCTGTTTATGCTTTTAAACCAATTGTTCAATTATCTTCTGTAAAACTATTCCACATCAGATGTCAAACCAAGAAATGGTATTATCAACTAAACCTTGCATGTCTGAAGAATTCTGCTTTGGAACTAGTGTTACATAATTTAAATGTAAATATTTGAATATCCCTGTTTTCGAAAAAAAATTATTTGTAAATACAGTATATAAAAAATTTGATTCCATTTGAAGAACATCTGTTCAGCAAGTGTCAAATAGAAATAATTAATATTAATGCATTTACAAATCAGACTTCTAAAGCTCTTGTATTCTAAACATGTAGAAAGGGAAGATGAAGGAAGCAGCTCAGCGATATCAGTATGCCTTAAGAAAGTTTCCTCGGGAAGGGTTTGGAGAAGAAATTAAAGCTTTTAATGAACTCAGAGTTTCCTTGTATTTGAACCTGTCACGGTGTCGCAGAAAAACAAATGTAAGTTCTTATTGATCTGTTGCTCACATATTTAGAGCATTAGAAGCTTGAACTCCATAAATATATAGAAAGATAGTATGCTGCACCATGGTGCTCTTGTGATTCTTACTGCTCCTGCTGTGCTAAAGGAGGGGCAGAGAAATCTGCCATTGGGAGGATGTCCAGAAAACACACATGGTACTAGCATGAAGTGAGGGACAAGGGAAGAGGGGAAAACCATGTAGGCAGGTAGATTACCTGTTAGTCTTGAAGTGATTGCAAACTAGCATAATGGGTCACTGCACTTGTAACTGGTTGGATCCCTTCCTTCTGAATCTCTAGTACTAGCAAATTCCGTATCCACAGCTATTTCAGCCATCATCTACTGATTTTGAGCTCTCTGTTGCCACAACCAATTGGACTCCTCACAAAATAAGGTTATACTCAGAATGAGTAAGGACTTGTCTACATGGGCAAAATTGGCCATCTTAACTATTACAGAATGACTGCCCTGCTTTTATTCCAGAATAAGGGGAATACGGACAGGTCTATACTGTGGGCCAGATCAACGGGTCAGTGATTGATCCAGTGAGAGCTGATTTATTGTGTCTGATATAGACACAACAAATAGACGTCCAGTCGCTCTCCTGCTATCTCCAGTACTTGATCTCAACGAGAAATGCAAAGGAAGTTGATGGGATAGCATCTCCCATCGACATGCCTCTGCAAAGACACCCTAGTAAGTAGATCTAAGTACGTTGACTTTAGCTACACTATTCATGTAGCTGACATTGCGTAACTTAGATCGATCTTCTCCCACGTACACACCACTGACCCAGTATGTAGACATGCCCAAAAAGAGAATAGTTATTCTAGAATAGGTATGCCAAACGATTTCCAGTTGGAGACAAGCCGTAGGAGTGGCAGAATAAGGTCCATCTTGCTCTTTTTTTTAACCTTCAACTTTCCTTTTGCCAATTTAAATAGTACTGTATTAGGGATGTAACCAGTAAAGCAGTGATGCTTTCCGGGTGATGCTTACTGGTAACCAGCAACCCAGCAGAGCTGGAGCAGCTCCCTGCCCACAGTGCGGTGGGCTCAGTCCAGCCTAACTAAAGCAGCCCATGTCAGTCGGCCTGGCTGAGCCTGAGCAGCCCCCTCCCATGGGATCCCAGTTAAGTGATTAACCATCACATTTTAACCAGTTACCTGATGAAACGGGATTTTCTATCTCTATACTGTATGAAGTGGGTAGGCTACAGGAGCTCTCGAGATTAGTTGCAGATGTGACCAGAAACAAAGTGCTTGTAATATTTTAAAAATATCTATATGTAATTGTATACATTAAAATATAATTGTTATTAAATTAGGACTTTGGCATGGCGGAAGAGTTTGCTACCAAGGCACTTGATCTGAAACCTAAATCCTATGAAGCCTATTATGCAAGAGCAAGAGCCAAGAGAAACAGCAGGTACTGTCTATGACTTTGTCTTTACATGTAGATCTTTGTTTCATAATATTTTTAAACAACTGATTTACAGGTCAGTTTAAGGTGCTGTAGGTGTGTATATTTGAAAACTCTTTTTTGTCTCCTTTTCTGTTTGTTTATTAACTCTCTACAAAATTAATAACCACAGAGTTAATGCATGTGAATGGTGCCAGATAGCTAGTATACACAGTTGTTTCTGGAATTCCTGGTGAAACTTGTTTAAATAATGATGGGCGGAGTGAGTAAATGCCCAGTTTTGGCATCCATCTTTTTATAAATGACTGTAAATAAAGCTGCTGATGTGTCCAGTGCTGCCTACTTGTTAACAGCTTTTGCCTTCCTAAAGGGTTTCTGATCCTCTAATGGGATGGAGCGGGAATTATATGGTACCTGGTCTCTTTTTTCCTCATTCCTAAGATGCCCTTTGAGTATTGAGGATTCCCTAATTTCCTGTCAACACCACATCAAGCAGCATATATTGATTAAAAGACAACAGATCACCCAGTGCACCTCTCTTATTACCTATCAGGGCAGCCCTTTGATTATAGTAGAGGTATAATTGCCCAAAATTGTAATAAATTATTTTTTCTTTCAGAGGGACAGTGTTGGCATGGGGCACTTTTGGAACAGTTTACTCTTATTTTTTTGTCTTTACACAGACAGTTTATTGCAGCTCTTGCTGACCTACGTGAAGCCATAAAATTGTGCCCCGGTAATCAAGAAATCAAGAGGCTCCTGGCTAGAGTAGAAGAGGAGTGCAAACAGTTTCAGAGAACACAACAACAAAAGCAGCAGTGTCCAAAGCCATCTCAGCATAATGACTCTGAGAATGAGGAAGAGGTTCTTGTCCTAGGACTGAATGATCATTTCAGTCCTGAAGAAACAGAAGAATTTCCACGCCATGATGACTCTCCATCTTCACAGAGGCAGACAACTTTGTCCCAGACAACTTCTCCCTACAGCAGAACCCTGCAAGAAGGCCTTCAACAGAAAGCCAGACCCATTTCCCCTCAGAAAAAAAATGGGAGTAAATATCTGAGAGAACCAGGAGTGATTATGCAACCAACAAAGCAAGCACAGATTGTGAAAACTAATCAGCATTTGAATTCTGTTCAGCCTGGATCAAGAACTGGAACTACACTGTGTAGTGCAAAGACACAGTCCTCTTTTCAGCATCTTCCACAAAGTGCTATGCCACTCCGACACACTGGAAATCTACCTAATAAAAGTCAGCAGTTAGATGGGCCGAACACTTTATCATCTGGAAGCATTCCCACAGATTCCAGCTCTGGACTGCACAATGAAAGATTAGCATCCAACCAATGTCCCCAATTACTGCATAGTGAGAGTCTCTCAGCTCACTCTTTCACAAGCAAGGCCAAAACCACAGATAGGTTTACTGTCCGTGTACCTTCAGTCATGGAGAAAGCAGCTCCAATTCAAATGAATTGCAGTGAAGCAAAACAGCAAAGCTCTGTAACTACTGGAATCTCTTATGGCTGTCCATCTAGCAGCATGATCATTTCCAGATCAACAAGTAGTTTAACTTCAACCAGCAGCTTTTCAGATAGTAAGAAAGGATTAGAGCCAGATGTTCAAATAAAGGAAAACAAAATTAGTCAAGTTCAGAGTGGCACGACTGAACATAGACCTCGGAACACACCATTTATGGGGATCATGGATAAGACAGCAAGGTTCCAGCAGCAGAGTAATCAAAGCAATCGTACTTGGCATTGTCAAGCATCTGAAGAGGTACTAGCAAATACTTCTGGTGGGTTAGTTCAATCTTCAAACTGTGAGCAGTTATCTGCCAGACAGACAGGTGGATATAGTAATCAAACTAAAAGTTCCTCTCCTGCGATTGCCCCAGGAGAAAATATGCAAAATGGAATGCAGCCTAAAGAACTTGAGGAGCTCACGTACCAAATGTCTGCCCACTGTCAAGAGAGCAGGACTTCTAAAACTATTCCCCATTTGTATCCAGATGCTATACCTAAACAGCAGTCTTATGTTAATAAGGAAGGTCAACTAAGTCTTGTCACTTCTGCAAAACCAAAGCGATCTTTCATAGAGTCTAATGTATGAATAATGCTATTTTGTATAATAATAATAAGCTGGTTGTGAACTTAGCACACTACAGCATATTGATGACTTATGTTAATTACTAATATAGGGCTGTTTCCTCATAGAATATTATTTCTGCATAACATATTGATTATCATCTGGCCACTTTTCTAATTTTGAGTAGGTTATCCATGTTGGCCAGTATTATTCATAGAAATATGGGAAACAACCACTTTCTTAAGAAGCTATACATGGAAACCATTGTGGAAACAAGAATGTTAACTGGCATGTCAAACTGAACTAGAAATGATTGACACATGCATTTACATGGTTAGCTAAGATTGTGAATGCACTGAATTGGGATCTTTAAAGAGGAAAAATAATTTATTTCTTATTATATTCCATCCTTATTGTAAAATTTGGTTATAACATTTTCCTCCTATAGGGGTCTTTAATCTTGGCATCTAGTTGTATTAAATCTCATCATTTGAATAATAATTATAAACTATAACTAAGTACTCTTTTTAGTACTTAAAATGCTTGACTCCAACAATATTATGAGTGTGAAATACACAGTATGTAATATCCAGATCTGTAAATGACTGTGTTCTGATCACAGAGCTATAGTGTTACTTCATTAGTTTTCTAGGTGGATTTAATTGGGTTGCATGATGTAAATTTAGGAACTATAAGTGACTTGTATATGGGTAAACGTTAAGCAGCTATGTTTTGACATGTAAATATGATGTTATTTTTATTACTACAAGAAACAAAGTAAAATTCAGTAAATTACAGCAACAGATTTGCATGCATTTTTAAAAAAGCTTCAACCATACTGGCTATTGCACTGAATACTATTATATTATGGCATGTTAACAGTATACCAGTAACCGCACTTTATATAGTTTACCTAAAACACCTTTCAGGTGCTACCTTAATACAAAATTATGTACTGTACATTCACAAAGAACAAGTACAGAAATGAAATACTTTATAAAAACATTTTATAGGAAGTCGGATGTATTATTTTGAGGATATGAAGATTTGAGGAAAAGGGTAGGTGTGCATTTGCTTTATAGGATGGGGTTGAAAATTTTTTCAGAGCTTGGGGGAAAAAAGTTCTATATTTGGAAGAATGTTTTCAGAATGAATAGTTATAATGACATTCCTGTGTGTAATAAAGGTTTGTGTTGTACGAGTTAGAATTTTCAACTTTTATTCCCATGAAGAGTATGTACATACATTGTAAAAACAGCCTTACACATTTTTCAAAATTCCTTCAGAAATTGCATTATTACACCATCGCTTATTTATTGTTTACTGTTTCTTTGATATTTGTACAAGATTTGTTCTCTTCTTCTGTAGTTCTTTTTTTGCACTGCTACTGTATTTTTCCTTATGAAATAAAGACTATTAATATAGTTATGGGTTGAGAGGTGCACTCTTACTTTGGATATTGTGTATTTTTATAAAATCACTGACAAATACACACAAATTAGATTAATGTTGTGTATGTACCATAATTATAGAAAAGAATCTGTTAGTAATTACATTATATAAGTCTCCCACTCCCAGTTTTTCTTTTATAAGATCTGTATAACTTCACCAGTGTCTTCTGAGGACAAACTCTAGAGAGTATACAATATGATCTTTTGAAGGTAAAAGGCTTGTCTTGATTGATAATAGCTTCTCTGGTATAGTAGAACCTTAAAGATATGAACACCAGAGTTATGGACTGATGGTCAACTGGCCACCAAGGAGAACAAGAATTAAGCTCTCAGGCAGTAGCGGAGAGAAAAACAAACCAACCAACATGGGGGATGCAGGAATCTCACGGGGCCCGGTTTTCCTGCAGTAAGTGGGTGGGGCTTGCTACACAAGTTGCCCGCGTGCAGCCCCCGGCGCCCATCAGCTGCGGCTGGACTAATCAATATACAAATCCTCGAGGCATGGCTGAGCTGCAGCGTGTTTGCGCCACAAACAGCCCCCTGTCCAAGTGCATGACTGGCCTGTGAAACTGTTTGGTAAAAGTTTTTTTTTGTTTTTTTTTTTTTTTGTTTTTTTTTTTTTTGCCACAGGCTCTTGTGCTTGGCTCGGCCATGTTGCTGACTCCTGCATGTGTGTGTGTGTGGGGGGGGGGGCACTGAGGTAACTCGCGTGTGTGTTGGGGGGGGGCATTGCATGTAGACATGCATATGCAGTATCCCGGGGGGGAGGGGTGTGCGTGACATGCCTTTCAGGTACTGTCGCATCGTGGGGGGGAGGGGTGTTTGCGCCCTCCATCCTGCACTTACTTACATTTCTTACAGTCATTGGTGTATTGCAGAGCAGCATGTTGGGGTATGTATTCCTGAGGGAGGGTGCAGGAATTTAGGCAGAGCCATGGGGGATGCAGAAGTCAGGATTTGGGGGGGTGTATGACAGGGTGGGGGGAGGCTGGGGATGGGTGCAGGAGACATGCTGGGGTGACTGAAGGGCTGGATGGGGTGCAGAGGCAGGGTAGGGAGATGGGCTGTTGCAGGTGAGGGCTCAGGGCAGGCTTGTCACAGCTAGATCATGGCTGATTCTACCTTCCCTTCTTATCCCTGCCATAGCAGGAGAGGGGGGCCACCCCATCCCCTCCCATGACTAGATGGTGGGGGCTGGGCCTTGTGGTCTGCCCCAGGGCGGGGGTTGGGGGTCAGCCCACTGTGGTCACATGGAGGCTGGGTGCTGAGCGGGGTATGTGTTGGTCCGACAGTGGTCAGTGGTCACTGTTGCGGTAGGATCAGGCTGGTTGCGGACAAACTGTGGCAGTCAGATGGGGGCCAATTCAACCAGCCTGCTGAGGCAGGAGCAGGGCATGCCTCGGGCCTGGGCCTGGGCCCGGGCTGCCCCGCCCTCTGGCAGGAATGAGGCAGGGCTGCTGCAGTTGGAGGGCAGATTCTCCACTCCACCACAGGAATGGAGCCAGGGCTGAGGTGCTGGGGGTTGCTGTCAGCCTCCCCCCCCAATAGGCCAGTTGGGAGTGCACACACCTCCCCTACAGTGTGCCCTCAGCCAGCCCCTTTAAATTGCCACCTCTGGATCAAGCACCCCCAGCTGGTTCTTTCCTGAGCAGAGAGCTAGGTCATACTGGGCCCTACTGCCGAACTTTCACCTCTGGCAGTATTGTAACCACTTAGTTCCAGCATATTAGAGAGCCAAAGTGGGTAAAGTAATATTTATTGCACTAGCTGCTGCTAAAGAGATGCCTTTGAGTTTGAGCAGATCTGAGGGCTAATACCAGGCGGAACAAATTGTTTAGCATAACTAGTTCACATAGGTTACAGGTTGTTAGTCTCTATTTCAGTCCATGATTTTTGTGTCCATCCAAGTTTCAAGCTCCAGGCTCAACTTTTGAAGTACAGCGATTTCCTTTGAAGACTGAGACATCAGTAATAACTGGGTGAAAAAGTGTTCACCCACCTGCGAGACCATGTTTTTGTCCTATATTTCTGTGTTTGAAAACATAGTGATCATTAAGGATGTTAAAAACACTGTTTTTTTTAAACATGTGACCAGCTTTTACCTGCTCCTCCTCCCTGCACTGCTGCTGCTTTCAGTACAGAGCCCCCACTCATGGTTATGGGCAAGCCCTCCCTATCAGAGGCAGCAGTGCAGGGGGTACATACAGGCAGACCCAGTGCTCATGGAGAGCCCACTTAAAAGCCTGCTCCCCATGAGCACTGGGGGAGCGTGGCTTCAGTTAACCATTTAAACAAATAGACTACCACATCCCTAGTGATCATCTCTAGTTGCCACCCTGCATGTAGTACACCACATGGATCTTGAAAGGTGTGTTGAGGGCGATGTTGATCAATATAGCCATGGAGATGTGACTACAGGTTTTCTATCCGTTGTGTTGGCGGTGACTGGTCCTGCTTTGAGTTGGTGTGGGCTTGTCTGATGATGATCTTGGCGAGGTTGGGAGGGCTGTTGGGAGGCCAAGGAAGGCGTGCCAGAAAGATTTCTTTTGGGATGTAGTCCCCATTGAATGTAGGTTTGATGATACCTGCATATGGCAGCAATGGGCAGCCAAACCAGTGATTGGCCCTCCTTCATCTGAGTGGACTGCATGATTCCAGTGGTGGGCAACCTGCGGAGCAGCATGAAACCACTAATGTTGAGTGCCATCAACCTGCTGATTTGTACTCCATGCTTCCCCTGTCCCTGCCCAGCTTGAACAGCTGATTTGTGTTGTTCCAGCTCTGGAAGGGAGAGTGAGGACCTGGAGCAGAGCACAAATCAGCAGACGGCTGGTGCTCCAAAAGTGCTGTGAGGGAGAGGGAGGAGAATTAAGTGTGGGGCTCCAGTGCCCCAATGCCCAAGAGGTGCATGGGGGGAGGAGAACATACTGGGTATGTGAGAGCCACAGGTTGCCCACCACTGCCACATGGGTTTCAGTGTGGAGTGGTAAGTGACCGCTAGGAGTGAGCATATGGTCAGAGAGTTTTATTTCTGTATTGAAGGAGATGCTCTTAGGGTGGCCCATTCTGGGATGCCATCTTCTCTGCAGAAACACCTTGTTTGGTGACGGTGGTTTTGAGTGTATAAGGGCTTCTCCTCGGAGCATATTTTCTGGGATTTGGCCTGGCTGTAGCTAATAGTTGGAGTGGTTGCTTTATTTGTGCAGATGGGTGTGGCAATTCATTGATTTCTTGTACATACTTTTCTGTAGGATTCCATTGTTGAAGCTGGTCATGGTATCCAGGAAGTCGATGCTAACAAGGGAGTATTTTGGGGGGGGGGCTCTTTAATGTATCTCCTGCAGCTGATTGCAGCACACAACATTAAAATAGTGTGATTTAATTATTAACCACTCTTAACTAATCATGGTGTTTTACTATCATTAACCAATCAGTCATTAATTTATTTGCTGAGAGATTCACTATATATATAGTAGTATAGTCAAAGAGAGCTGAATTCACACAGTGTCTCTTTGGGGTAATGTTAATGGCTAATTTGGCTCCTGAGCCACTGAGGTCTGAGTATTGCTTTTCTAGGATGGTATTGTTAAAGTTGTGGTTGAAATGTATCAGTTAGTTTAGATCATCTGTCCAGAGGGTGGAAATATCAGCTAAGTATCTCAGGTATATCACTGGTTTTGTGGTATGTTTGCCCAGAAATTCTTCTTAGACTGATAGGGCTGGAAGAGACCTGAGGAGGTCATTGAGTCCAGCCCCCTGCCCAAAGCAGGACCAACCCTAACTAAATTACCCTAGTCAGGACTTTAAGCTGGGTCCAGTGTTCCCTCTAAGATTTTCCATCCGTGAGTGGAGTGAGTTTTGTCTTGTGAACCTATATTGTGGTCATGTGCACCATGGGCACCCACCTGTTACTAAAAATAGCTCATGTATATTTTCAAATGGCATGGAGGAAAGAATATACAAGGGATAATTAACAAGGTGCATGACTGTAAATAATATGAAATCAAATAATAAAATACTGTAAAATGTTCAGTAGCTATGCCCTAATGCAGGGCTACTCAACATGTGGCCCATGGGCTGCATGTGGCCCGTTTGTTTGTGGCCCTCGGTTTGGGATTACGTGGGATTCAACACGTGGCCTGTGGATGGGAGCCAAAAAAACTCAATATAATGGTGATCTGATACGCATTTTAGTACTTAAGTTCCTGGCCTGTCTTTGCTCATTAAAAGTGCTCTCATATGGGTGGAAATCTGATAAATATTGCATTTTATTAATATCAGCAGAACTGACTTACATGGGGCCTGTGTGTTGTGTAGTCTTGCCTTAATCTTTGTATTCATGCCCATTAGTGTGAAAAAGGCTCTTTGCATATATTTGCAATGTATATGCAACCACACTGACGTTGTGGCCCATGGCATGTGCTGTGTGTATCAATGTGGCCCCCGGGCCTTTCAGATCCAGGGAACTACAGACTGGTCATCCTTGCCTCAGTCCCTGGAAGGGAACCTCAAGGAATCCATTTTGAAGCAGTTGGAAGAAGGGAAAGTGATTAGGAATAGTCAACATGGATTCATGAAGGGCAAGTCGTGCCTGACCAATCTGATTAGCTTCTATGATGAGGTAACTGCCTCTGTTGATATGGGAAAGTCAGTGGATGTGATATACCTTGACTTTAGCAAAGCTTTTGACACAGTCTCTCCCACAATATTCTTGCCAGCAAATTAAGGGTATATGGTTTGGATAAGTGGACTGTAAGATGGATAGAAAACTGGCTAGACTTTCGGGCAGAACGGGTAGTGATCAAAAGCTCAATGTCAGGTTGGCGGTCAGTTTCTAGCGGAGTGCCCCAAGGATCGGTTCTTGGACCAGTTTTGTTCAACATCTTTATTAATGACATGGATGAGGGGATGGATTGCGCCCTCAGCAAGTTTGCAGATATCTACCTCTCCCCCTAGCTTAGTGTCATGTTGGAGGGCAGGGATAGGTCCCTGTCCTATTGTAATATTAAAAAGTGTTCTGTTAGAAGTTCTTTTCAGTTGCTATGTAATTATAAAATATAGCCTCCTTGACACACTTTTTTTTTTTTTTACTTTTTGCCATTTCCCATAATTTTCTCTATTGGAAATGACTACAGTAATAACAGACAGGGATTTTCCTGGATGATGTCATTTGGGCATTCCATGCATTTTAAATATGTACGCCCTTAAACTGTTCACTTAATCTACTTCTCGGATTCACTTTAAGACAGGAAATTAAGGTTATGTGAAGATGAACATATGCAGGGAGGAGAGACATAAGGTCACTTCTGCATATATTAGCAACCAATGTCACCACTTTCCTACTTGCCATGTGTATGCTGGAAAGAATGTGCATCTGCCTGCTTCGATACTAGGGATGTTAAATTGACTAGACCCGTGGTCCCCAACACGGTGCCCGCGGGTGCCATGGCACCCGCGGGGGCATTTCCATGGCGCTGGGCGGGGGGGGGGGGAGCGCTGGCCCCGGGCACGTGGCGCTGGGCGAGGGGAGCGCCGGCCGTGGGCATGCAGCTATGGGGGGGGCCGCCCCTGGGGTGCAAGTGTCCCCGCCCCCTGGCGGGCGAATGGCCACGCCCCCTGGCGCCCGACAACCTGGAAAGGTTGGGGACCACTGGACTAGACTAATCAAATAGTCCATGTGTAGACTAGTTGTCATGTCTGATTCCCCACACTGGCACAATGAATGCAGAAGTAGGGGGCTTGCAAAAGTACCCCAAAACCTTATCTTTCCATGCTTTGGTATAAAACTTCCCCTCAAAATCCTAATACGTGGATTTTGGGGATAAAAATCTGCTGCCACCATCAAGTGCTTTTGAACCCACAAACAGGTGGACACTTGAAACCAACCCCAGGGCACCCCAAGCTCTTTTCTCCAAAGAGCTTGACAAAGAAAGAGAAAATATAAACTGCAGTCTGTGGCTGCTATCCCCTTGTCAGAGGCATTCAGATCCCACAGCCATTTTCCTGGACACAGAAATGAACCAATACCAGGTTTAAAAAAACACCTTTTATTAGCAAAACAATACTCCTGTTGCAAGCATAATGACTAGATGGAAAAAGTCCCCAATTAATATACTCATGGGAGACTCCCATGGGCTCAGGACTTAGTTACAAAAGGGAGGAAACCCCATTGCTAACAGCACAGGCATCAGATCCAAACTCCCACAACAGAAATGGATTAATCTAAACTTATCGGATTGTTGACTAGTCCTTCACATTCCTACTCTGTACACACACACCACTTAATCTCTCTTTTCTCTCACCCCTTCTTCCCTATCAACTTTCATTTATTGAATGTTGTGCTGGGGATTGAGTTTGCATCTGAGTCATGTTTCAGTTCCATAACCTTCACTTTTACAAAGCTGAATCTTGGTTTAGCAGCACTGCTGCTAGTGAAACTGATGTTTGCAAAACCCCCATCTCTAAGCAGTCAAGGAAAAGAGAACATGCATGAACCAACCATGTGTCCAGTGATATTAGTCAGGATCACCTGCAGCAAAAATCACCAAAAAGAATATGGGAAAAGTCTGCCAAAAGTGAGGCTATCAAGACCCATGTAATACCTGGGTTCCTTTCCTTTATATATCCCAACACTATTGATTGCAAAGAGGTACATGGGTGAAAATCAGCTCATTCGGTTTTGCTGCTATCCATTTTTATGACATCACCATTCAGCATGATGGAAACTATTCTGACATCACAAAACCTGAATGGGGACTAGCTAGATGTTAATTAGGCAAGCCAAAGCTTCTAAATACCCACAGGTATATGAATAGTTAGCCAGAGAGCAAAAGAAAATATCAGGAAAAGTAGATAAAGATATCAACTAGTTCTGGGCAAATCAATTACATTTAAAATGGTTTTTAAAAAGCTAATATGAACAGACATTTAGAAAAGAGAAATCTGCTACAAGTTGGGACTGTAGAGAGGGGTGTGGGGGGGGGGGGGGGGGAGCAGATAAAGCCCCTAATCACACATGCAGGAATGTCCTAGTGCATGAACACCAGAGTTGACTAGGAAAAACAAGAGCAGCTGGCCAACTTCTTTTCATTGTTCAAACTGAATGGCAGGCAGATGGTAAAATGCCCAGCCTAAACTGAAAAGGAAAATCAAGCTGATAAGACTACCAGATAATCTAAGGAGCTATTAGCAACAGAGATAAGGAAACTTGTTTCAAATATGTGAATTCAGTGCTGACACAGCCACCTTAGTGGCTTTTGGTGACATTTGGGATTTTAAATTCTTTCTATTTGTGAGTCATCTTTATCTACCTCATATGCCACACCATGCCCTCAGATCAGTCCCCCTCTCCCCTCCCCCAGGAATTGTCACTCCATGGTCCTGGTGGAAGCTGCAACCAGCTGATTTTGGGAGGGATTGAGAAGGAGAAAAATATTTAGAAAGATCCAAGAGGCAGTTTATAATTATTTTGTATTAGTTGAATTCAAAACACCCCCTCCCCCCAACAAACAAGTCTTGTTTCTATTAGAAGTAGAGTTTGAAATGCTGGGGGGTCGAACACCAGGGTTTGTTTTAACACTTCAGGCAGCAGCGTGTTGCATCCTAAAGAGAGGATGTACACTAGCTATTAAGGAGCTCTATATTTAAGGATAATTTCAGTTATATTATTGAGGTGCCCATAGTGCACAGTTTTCAGTGCTGGTCTCCTTGTAGTCAATATGCCTCAGAGCACTGGAGCCTGGAAATTGGGGAGAAGGGTGTGAGGAGAAGCTGATGCTTCACCTTCCAGAGTCAATGTGCACCCTCAGGCAGTGGGATGATTTCTTTCTTTCAGACTGGGGCAGCCTTGCTGGTCCCTGTTCCATCTACTGCCTTTGCTCCAGTTGGAGCCAGTGTGACTAATTTCCTCAGATCCTCTATATGTGCCGCCTTCTGCCATCTGTTACCACTGAGAACAGCCTCTCTCCATCCTCTTTGAGACATCGCTGCAGGTAGTTAAAGGCTGCTATCAAATCCCCCTCACTCCTCCTCTTCTGCAGACTAAACTAGTCCTAATCCCTTAGCCTCCTGGTAGGTCATGTGTTCCAGCCCCCTAATCATTTTAGTTGTCCTCTGCTGGACCCTCTCCAACATGTTGACATCCTTCCTGTAGTTGGGGGCCCCAGAATTGAACACAATACTGCCGATGTAGCCTCACCAGTAAAGGGGAATATTTCACTTCTCTAGATCTGCTGGAAATGCTCCTCCTAATGCAACCTAATATGCTATTAGCCTTCTTGGCTTCAAGGACACACTGTTGACTCGTATCCAGCTTCTCATCCACTGTAATCCCCACATCTTTTTCTACCAAACTGCTGCTTAGCCAGTCAGTCCCCAACCTGCGTGCAGGACTCTACACTTGTCCTTGTTGAGCCTCATGAGATTTCTTTTGGCCCAAATCGTCCAGGTCACTTTGGACCCTATCCCTACTCTCCAGCATATCTACCTCTCTCCCAGCTTAGTATCATCTGCAAACTTGCTGAGGGTGCAGTCCATCCCCTCATGCAGGACATTAATAAAGATGTTGACTAGAACCATCCCTAGAACTGATCCTTGCAGCTCTCTGCTTGAAACCGACCCCCAGCCAGACATCAAGCCATAGATTGCTACCCGCTGAGCCCAACAATCTAGCCAGCTTTCTATCCACCTTACAGTCCATTTATCCAATCCATACTTCCTTAATTTGCTGGCAAGAATTCTGAGGGAGACTGTTTCAAAAGCTTTGCTTAAGTCAAGGTCAACGAGAAGTCCTGTGGCACCTTCTAGACTAACAGATTTATTGGAGCATAAGCTTTGTTAGCCTTTAAGGTGCTACTAGACTATTTGTTGTTGTTGAAGTTTTTCCGGTTACAGACTAACTTGGCTACCCCTCTGAAGCTTAAGAACAAAGAGCTAAGGTGAGGAAGATACCCAAAACATACTGTTTAAGGCCAGAAAAGATCACAAGATCATCTAATCTGACCAGTTTATCAGTGGCCCGCCACTACTACCCAGTCGCCATACAATAAACCCATCAATGGAAAGAAATAAAAAACCCCAGAGTCTGTCAATCTGACCTGGAGCAAAATTTCTCCTTGACCTCACATAGGCTAATCAGGTACACACTGAGCATGTGGGTAAGAACCAACCAGTCAAGCATCTAAGAAAATGGCTTGCGCAACCTCTGCTCTGCCCAAAATCCCATTCTCCAGATATGCCATTGTTGATGCTTCAGAGGAAGAAGACGACAACACTGAAGAATGCATAGACAGGAAGGAAATCTCTTCAGATCCCAGCAGGTAACCAGCTGAAATCCTGAAATGTTAACTTTAGAAGCAAAACACAAGGCTATTGAGTTGCACCTTCTTCTCTATTACAAACAACCATATCACACAATTCTACTCCATTTTTAAAAAGAGCTGGATAATTTTAAGTATTCTGTCTGCCCTTCTAACAAGTTGTAAGGTTGTTTCAGGATCTCATTTCTCTGAGTAGAAACAAAGAGATTATGCAAAAAGAGTGTGTAATACAATTTAAAGACTATCATGTACAAAGAGGCAAAACAAAGGTTTCACGATCCTTACTATTGGCAATTCCTAACTTTTGAGTGCTTAACTTTGCAACCTTAATGTTCTTTTGTTATAACTACTGCAAACAAAATACCAGATTTTTTGACACACACTCAAAAAACATACATTATATCATTATTTATTTAAGCATGCATATATTTAGGGATGGAAGAATTTGATTTTTTTTAAAGTAGATGTACATCAATTTCATTGTACACTCAAACAGATGAAAATACTTCCATTGCTAAATTTACAGATAGGCAAACTAAGAAAAATGGTGCTTGAGAATGTATTAGATTTTGATTTAAGGATATTAAGTTTGTATACTTTGACATGATATTGACAGTTTTTTGCTTCAGCTTTTTTAATCTTACCATCAACTGTCCTTAAAAAACTGCCCATGCCATCGTAATTCCCTGCAACCATGAACATTTAAAAAATGCTTTAAAACGAGCATAATTATTTATTGAAACTAAAAAAATAAAAATCAAATTCTGCCAAGCCTACATATTTTCAATTAGCTTTTAAACTTTCTTACACAAAACTACTATAATTAAAGCTCAAATATTAAAAAAAAAAACTCTATTAGGCACCAACAGGTTTTTTTTTATTTAAAGTTCTACATTTAAAGGACTCTATGTGAGTTACACTTCTGTCCATGTCCTTAGTCTGTATCTTTTTTCCCTTTCCAGTGTTTTAAGATATCTGATAGTTATTTCCTTCCTTTACCTACAATTTCATTGTAATTAACAAATTAGAACAATTGATGTATTCAAGACTAAGTTGTTTCATTATATTTCTGCTGAGTCTCTAGCCAGCGATTAATGGCCATTTTCAGAGTCCTATTTGGTATAAGCACAAGAGAGTGAAGAGGGAGATTTGTCATAGGACTAGACCGTCTCTTTTTGCTGATCCAGTTTTCCATTGCCTCTTTTTCATAGGAATAGCCATCTATAAAGAGAAAAATACAATTAAAATGTTAAAATAGCAATGTCTATTCAAAACTCTTAATATACTTTAGATACTAAAGATTAAGCTTCAATAATACCACTGGGATTCAGGAAAACATTTTTCCACATGGGCAAACTGACATGGAAATTTAAAGGACTTTCCAGAAGACATGTGATGCGTCTCAGAACAGAAAAAAGATGGTTACTTACTTTGTAACGTTGTCCGACATGTTACTCATGTCCATCCCGTGCACGGTTTGCCAGAGAGTTTTCCCTTAACGGTACCCATCGGGCCAGCCGGGGAGCCCCCTGGAATGGTGCCGCTATATCGGTGCATATATATCCCCGCTGGCCCTCCACCCTCAGTTCCTTCTTGCCGTAATGCTATGACATAGGAGAAGTGGGTGCGATGTGGAATGGACATGAGCAACACCATTCCAGGGCCTTGTCAGGGGAGGACGATGAATACTTTCGTATTGTCGAGTCCTCCATCTCATGGTGCTGCTCCGACGCTTGAGAGGGGGCAGACTGCTCCGACGGCCCATGACCCCCGCCGTCTTCCGACTGGGGCTCGGGAGACTCCCCGCATACTGCCAAGACATGCGGTGCTGGGGCACTGGGAAGCAGGGTGGCTGAAGATGGGGCCCAGATCCCCAAACGTGCAGACCCTGCCGTACAGGGAACGCTCCCCTGGGCCTGGTGGTATGCCCAGGGGGGCCAGAACAGCCACTGATCCAGATGCTGCCACTGTGGAGGCCATGTTTGTGAGAGGCCCGAGTCATTGTCGTGGCACTCATGATGCCAGAAGTGAGAGCGGTGCCAGGACAGGGATCTTAGGGATGGTGGGAACTTGAGCAGTGCTGAGAGTGGGAATGAGAGATGGACACCCTCGATGGTACTGACTCCACGTTGGACTCCTGAGTAGTCAGACTCCCACCACGGTGGAGTGGAGGTTTGGCCCAGGAAACGATGTCTCTCCGCGTGCCGAACCACTGAGGTTGGCTTGCTCGAGGGCTACACCAGCAGAGGGGGCATGAGGCGCTCTGGTGCTATCAAGTGGGCCGCCAGGATGACTGTGCTTGATGCTGAGCTCTCTCTGGACTCCTGAGAGAGTGAAGCCACCAGTGCCAAGAGGCTTGCCGGTGCCGGCATTGACCTGAGAACCAGGGAACGCTGTACCACATGGGGCGCCAGTGCCAAGGGTGGTGCGGGCCTACCTGGATCCGATGCCAAGGCCTGAGCCCGAGACCAGTTCTTGCGCTCTAAAGGAGGGGAGGGCAAGTCAGCCGTCAACTCAATCAGCTCCCATGCCGCCTTGAACGTATCCGGAGTGGAGGGCTGTTGGACCTGATCTGACTCTTCCCCTGCACTGTGGCTTTTGGTTGCGCTCAACTGGCCACACTCTGGCCCACGCGCAGCAGACCTTGTGGCCGGTGTGGGCACAACAGGGTGCCCTGACTGGGGACCTGCCCCTCTCCCCTCTTTTCTTCTTGTGCTGTACCGGCGACTGAGTGGTGCCACGTCGTAGGGTGCCTCAACACCGATGAGGTACCAGAAGTCTCCAGCATTGAAGGTGGTGTGCTGCAGGACTTTGGTGCCAAGTTAGAAGACAGTGCAGGCAAAGCGCCGACTCCATAAGGAGTATCTTCAAGTATAAGTCCCTCTCACGCGGTGTCCTGGGTTTAAAACTGTAGCAGATTCTGCAGTTAGCCGGGACATAGGCCTTGCCCAAGCACTTTAAGCACGAATCGTGTGGGTTACCACGGGGTGTAGGCTTGGAACAGTCAGTGCAGGGCTTAAAACCGTGATGCCTTGGCATGCCCTGTGGACTGGGTGGAAAGGGGAAGCAACTGGCGAGCCCCAACCCAAACAACTTACCTTTCTTTATCTAACAGAGAAAGTAACTTGGATAAGAAACAAAAGGGACAAGGTGATAACTACTTAGAACAGTTTGAATACTGCTGAGATCACGCTTGCAGGCAAGCGAGAAGGGAGCTCCAACAACCATGTGCAGTAAGAAGGAACTGAGAGGGTGGAGGGCCAGCAGGGTATATATGCACCGATATAGCTGCGCCACTCCAAGGGGCTGGCCCAATGGGTACCGCTAAGGGAAAACTCTCCGACAATCTGTGCATGCGGCATGAACACACCTAACTGGAATGGACACGAGCAAGCACTCAAAGAAGAATGCAGATCTTGTGGTCAACACAGGAGGGGAAATCAAAAGATATTTCTATTCACAATACACCCTCCGATCTGTAAAGAATAGATGTGTGTGGTTCTATATTATCATTTTAGTTTTATTTCTGCAAGAAGTGCAGGTTTTTTTTAAATTAAAATAAGTATTACCAGTTAGATTTTAAACTATAGTGAATAAAGTACAATGCTAGCATAATCCTGTCATGTATTGGTAATTCTGTTACTATATTGATGGAGCAACACCAAATATATCTGCAGCAGATTACTTCTAAATGATGTTAACTGTAGATATATGAAGTATTTTAACACTGTTTTCTATAATTAAACCTATTTGATGCTCAAACGCATTTATAAAAGAAACTTGCAAATTTAACAAAAGGCCACAGTTACAGCAAAGCCAGTTTGCTGATGCCAATACTAAAGCCCATGTGAATTAAACAAACCCCCTGTGTTGAAAGAGAATCTTATGGTAGCCCCAATATGACTAAAATAGTTATACAGTAGCACTTGAACTATCTCATGAAATCAAATGAAACACTTTAGACTTCAATGTCCAATGTAGCATCCCATTTGATACAGAAAACAGACAGGATTTAGGCCAGGTCTTGTGTACCAGTATACAAATGAGCATAGTACTCCTAATGAAGATGCAACTTATATTGACAAAACCGATTTTGTTTATTCAAGCCACCTTAGTCCACATCCCACTTCTAAAATAAGTGATACTGGCAAAACCATGTTCTACAGTACAGGCTTTTGTCTGCATAGCGCTGTCAATCACAAATCACACCCCTGACTGATTTAGCAAGATAGAAAAATTTCAGCATAAACCTGGCTTAGTTGTGATTTATATAAAAAGAATTCTTTCTTGAAGTTACAGGACACTAATCTTGGACTAAGGCCTTGTCTACATGTAAAAATTTTACTATCACAGGCTGATTAGGGTGTGATTTTTATAATTATATCATACAAGAACATAACATAAGAACGCCGTACTGGGTCAGACCAAAGGTACAGCTAGCCCAGTATCCTGTCTACCGACAGAGGCCAGCACCAGGTGCCCCAGAAAGGGTAGACCGAAGACAATGATCAAGCGATTTGTCTCCTGCCATTCCTCTCCAGCCTCTGACAAACAGAAGCCAAGGACACCATTTTATCCCCTGGCTAATAGCCTTTTATGGACCTAACCTCCATGAAATTATCTAGCTTCTCTTTAAACTCTATTATAGTCCTAGCCTTCACAGCCTCCTCTGGCAAGGAGTTCCACAGGTTGACTACACGCTGTGTGAAGAAGAACTTTCTTTTATTAGTTTTAAACCTGCTCCCCATTAATTTCATTTGGTGTCCTCTAGTTCTTCTATTTAGGGAACTAATAAATAACTTTTCTTTATCGGCCCTCTCCACACCACTCATGATTTTATATACCTCTATCATATCCCCCCTCAGTCTCCTCTTTTCTAAACTGAAAAGTCCCAGTCGCTTTAACGTCTCCTCATATGGGACCTGTTCCAAACCCCTAATCATTTTAGTTGCCCTTTTCTGAACCCTTTCCAAGGCCAAAATATCTTTTTTGAGGTGAGATCACCACATCTATACACAGTATTCAAGATGTGGGCGTACCATAGTTTTATACAAGGGCAGTAAGATATTCTAGGTCTTATTTTCTATCCCTTTCCTAATAATTCCTAGTATCCTATTTGCCTTTTTGACCGCCACTGCACACTTTGTGGAAGTTTTCAGAGAACTGTCCACGATAACTCCAATATCTCTTTCCTGATTTGTCGTAGCCAAATTAGCCCCCATCATACTATACGTATAGTTGGGGTTATTTTTCCCGATGTGCATTACTTTACACTTATCCACATTAAATTTCATTTGCCATTTTGTTGCCTAATCACTCAGTTTGGTGAGATCTTGGAGTCCCTCACAGTCTGCTTCTGTCTTGACTATCCTAAACAGTTTGGTATCATCTGCAAACTTTACTACCTCACTGCTTACCCCTTTCTCCATCAGTATAACTGTGCTTACACTGGGATAGTTTATACCATTTTGAGGGAACCCATATAAAAGCTACTAGAAGATTTACCAAACACTGCGAGGGCCCTTAAGTCAATTTTTGGAAAATTAAATTAAAATGTACACACCATTTAAATCATTGCTCTTGGGTAGGACTGAGGATGAAGGGTTCAATATGCAGGCTGCCTTGGGAAGAGAGGACTACCCCAGCTCTGTCTGCAAAAGCTTGAGGCCAGGTGAGAGGTGCCTCTTCATGGGCGCTGTAGCTCCACTAGGCACAGCCTGGGGAAGGGTGAAGGTCCAGGTTCATCTGCTCCCTGCATTCTTCAGTCAGAGTGAGGAATGCAGCAAACTCTGCACTTCTCCATGCTCCCTGACAAAGAGGAACAGTCAGCAATGTTCCTGAAGTAATCTGGGGAGAGGAATGGAGCATTAGCTCCCCCCTTCCACCCTCCTTAAAGGCTCCTGGGGGGCTGGGAGGCTTGGAGCTGGGGCAGTACCGGATAGGGAAGAATCCCCACCAACAAACCCCTTCCACCTGCCTGGTGGTTCTTTTTTCTGTACGGTTTTATAAGAAGAAATCCCATTCCAGGCACAACAAAACCTTACCTTGCTTTAGTTTTAGTTTAAGTTACCATAAGAGGAAGCTGTATACCAAATTTGGTGGGCTTAGCTCTTACTGTTTAAGAGAAGTCCTTGGACAAACACAAACTCTCAAGGGCTACATCTAGGCATCTAGAGGGATGTAAATCAAGCACATCGAAATTGCTAATAAAGCAGGGATTTAAATATCTCGTACTTCATTAGCATAAACATGGCCACTGCTTTTCTCAAAATGGAGCTTTTTCAGAAAAAATCCCCCAAAACCCCCAGCAGTCTAGACGCGGATCTGTCGAAAATAAATCCTTTTTCGACAGATCCTGTAAACCTCATTTTTTGAGGAATACATGATCTGTCGAAAAAGGGTTTATTTTCAACAGATCTGTGTCTAGACTGACTTTTTTTTTGAAAAAGCTCCATTTTGAAAAAAGCGGTGGCCATGTTTATGCTAATGAAGTGCCGGATACTTAAATCCCTGCTTCATTATCAATTTCGATGTGCCTAATCTACATCTCTCTGGCAACAGAGAGGTGTAGTCTAGACATACCCAAGTAGATATCAGTAAAAGCTGTTATAATTATCTATGCTAGATAGCTATACCAGGAAAAAAAATATACCAGCATAATTCTTTCAAAAGAACCCTCCTACTGTAGAAAAAAAGGTCTAGCTAAACACAGTCTAATATAACCACATAAATACTTCCTAAATCCTTGGGTGGACTAAATTAGTGTTTTTCAACCAGTGGTACAAGTACTCTTAGGGGTACTTGAGAGAAGTCTGGGGGGTACGTCAACACAACTGAAATTTTGAAAAAAAACTGAATTTGTTTAAGTTTTACAACCCTTCATTATTTTTGTGCTTTTTACACCCCAAAATTTCATCACCCGCCCAACTATGATTAAGTTGTTTAAAAAAAACGTGTTACAATGGTAGATAATAAAATTGTGTGTCTGAAAACTGTAGGTACTTGGGGTGTGTGTGTGTGTGTGTGTGTGTGTGTGTGTATCTCTCTATATATATTTTTAAAGGGGTACTTTATAAAAAAAATTGAGAAAGACTAAATAGTCAAGAAAGGGACTATGACTGCACTATTTACACATATCAAGTACAACATCACCGTCCACGGAGAGTAGACTCTGTTCTTCTCATATCTTTGTGTATCACTTTAAGTTTTTATACTAAAACATCAGAAGTTAAATTTAAAAAACATTGTATGTGAAATCCTGGTCTCTCTGAAGAAAATAACAAAACTCCCTCACTTTAGTGGGACCAACACTTCACTCTACACTTTTAAGTCACCCGTGTCGATGGAGTACCATCAGACAGATCAATATTTAGCTGCCGGTGACCATTTATATATCAAAAACTTGCTTTAATTAAATATATTTCAAGTGTTTTACAGAAACTTGTGTTTGTAAAATGCTTTCTAAACAATGACACTTTCTAATACATGTTGAATCTCTCTCTAGTCTGCCAGCCTTGGGACTTGACTGATGCTGAACCAGAGAATTTGCTAGATCATGGGAGGTCAATATTGTCTAGCAGTATAACCAAGATTTTCACTGCTTACTGGGTTCTGAGAAGAGACTGAAGAGCTAAATAACAGCACAGAACACTGAGAGCCAGGACTAGTGGCTGTAAACAAACTTCATGGAACAGCTGGATGTCCCTTTATCATGGGTGTGGCGAAGTTTCCAGCAAACTAAAATCATGCCAGGCCACCGATGTGGCCAGACCAGAGAGGTTCAACCTGCAGCAAGTAAATTTGATATTTTACTGGATTCCTTTCATCTTTCAAACGTTTTCAGACTCCTTTCTAAAAGGAATCTGCCTTAAAAGACCACGTTTCATCTGACCTTCAGTTAGTGATCTAATCAGGTTTACTTTATTATACACAAAAGCATCCCATACAGAAATAGCATATTCACCTTATCCACTCTGAATAATGGCACTCCTAACATATAAATAGTTATAGGCAGACTGGAAATTGATCTCAGCAGGGATGCAACAAAACAAAGTTAGCAATCCAAGATTAAAATAAAAAAGCTTCTCTCAGCTGCAGTATTAAAAATTTTAATCTTGACTTACTCCTTCTCCCAGATAACAGGCACTTCCAAAGCAGACAACATGATCTTCTCATTGGTAGCAAAGCAATTGCTAAAGCATTATCATCACTATTACTAGTCAAAATTAACTTTAACGGTTTAACTATAGCTCAGACAGAGATTTAACTGGTTAGCAAAACTAGTACTATTGTTTTTAAAACTTTCCTCCCGGTCTAAAATGCTATACATGAAATCTCGATATGAGTAACTCTCTGAAATAAAATATTACATGAAACTAAGTTCAGAGAACATTAATTTTATTTTAAATATTTTTCTTGAGAATTTTTTTTGAAAAAAATCAACTTTTGATGGAATTAAAAATATTCTGATAAAACAAAGTGATTCTGTGGAAGAATTAACATTGTTTTCTATTGGTGAACAAATATGTTACCTTGAGCATTCAGTAAATGAAGAGCGCGGATTCTCAACAGAACTATTCTATCACTAATTACATTTCAATACAGGCTTTAAAATTGTTTTGCAAAGTTCATCATAAAGCTGTCAAAGGAATCATCAGAGCTGCTAGGCAAAGTCCCTTGTGCCCACAGCCTTTCACGTATAAATAAGAAGCACTGAAACACTGGCGTGACTAGCTAGTAAATTGCAATTGACAGTCTGCATTTTAACACTGCTCACTCAGCTCCTTTAAAAAATTCATGTAGGCAGTGACAGTTTACTGCATATGCAGTTGCTTAGCTATGTTTAAGTCAAACATATTTTCCAAAAAACTAAACACTAACAATAAAACATTTTTAGAGGAAATATAATGCATCAGGCTGAGCCTCGATAAGCATTTATGAGCTATCTGTAAGAAAGTTAAAATGCAGCAAAATATTTATATTTAGCACACTTTTAGCTGATTGATTCTGAGGTCAAAGAGACTATAAAGGGGTTCTAAAATATTAATCACACATCAATTGTAATAGAATTGATGCATCCCACAAATACAATTATTTCAGTGCATCAGTTACAAAGTGAACTGAACCAAAGCAGAATAGGTTTACCAGACTGCAAAAAAGGGATATAATTATTTTATTCTATCAAAATGATTTTATGAAATACAAATGTCAGATTTAATCACATTTTAACTCTCTTAATTGAACACTGTCAATTTAGTTTGGTTCAAAACTTATTCTGCTTAATGCTTCTATTTTATTAACATACTTTTATTAATTTAAACATTCCCCTCCAGCACAGGAAATGTGAACAGAACATAGAACCCGAAAAATTACTCTAACTAGGTCAGGCTTATTTCATTGTCAATCTCCGTGAAATACAGAGTAACCACCATTGGAAATTATATTACATTTTTGAAAGCCCTCCCTCCCCCAGTTTTAATTATACAAATTGTGGGGTAAAATATTCAACAAGATACTGAATTACTTGGGTACTAACAGATTTTTTCAAGGTATTTAGGTGCCTAAAGGATGCACATAAGAGCTCAATGGGATTTTTCAGACCTGCCTAGAAATCAATGGGAGTTGGATACCTAAATACCTTTATAATTACTTTGATGCTGTCTCTTAAAAATTATTTTAGTAAAATGCATAATTATGATTAGTTTCTAAGCTCCCTGAGGCAAGCACTGTCTCTTCCATAAAGCCTCTATTACTGGGCATAAAAATAATGATTATGGCATGTTCCTCATTTTACAACCACACTAGAGTGTTAGAAATGTAGCCGTGTTAGTCTGGTGTAGCTGAAGCAAAATGCAGGACTATGTAACACTTTAAAGACTAACAAGATGGTTTATTAGATGATGAGCTTTCGTGGGCCAGACCCATTTCCTCAGATCAAATAGTGGAAGAAAATAGTCACAACCATATATACCAAAGGATACAATTTAAAAAAAATGAACACATAAGAAAAGGACAAATCACATTCAGACACTTCACCAAAGGATTAATGTCCACAAAACAGATATCGGACAAGATCACAAAGAAAAAACTATTTCTTGCCATTTCAACCAGAAAGGACACTGTCTCAACGACCTAACCACCTGCATTCTGCTACAAAGACCTTTTACATCTGCACTTGAAAGGGAATCCTCTGAACTGTCATTCATGTTAAAATTCGACACTCTCCGGGGGGACTGAACAAAGACCCCAACTACCTTACCCATTACCAAGATAGCTTCCCCAATTATCATCTCTAATACCATTAGCTCACAGACATCTAACTTTCCCCACCTCTAATATCATTAACTCACAGACACTTACCTTCCTTTCCCCCCCCCCCCCCCCCCCCCCGCATCCTCCTTCTGTTCTGAAATGTGATTTGTCCTTTACATATGTGTTCATTTTTTTAAATTGTATCCTTTGGTATATATGGTTGTGACTATTTTCTTCCACTATTTGATCTGAGGAAGTGGGTCTGGGCCACGAAAGCTCAACATCTAATAAACCATTTTGTTAGTCTTTAAAGGGCTACATTGTCCTGCATTTTGCTTCAACTAAAGAGTGTATACTTTTAAATTTTTAAATTCAGTAAAAGCAAAATGTTAATTCATGCAACAGAAGTAAGATCTGAAAAACCCATTAAAATAAAGGCTATATAGTGTTTCTTAAAATAAATTTAAAATATTTAGCTTTTTGCAGTTTGGTATTCCAGTGCTTCAGCTGCACAATACATTTTTTTCATTTTTCATTGAAAATCATGTTTCGTTTTTTTTCTGTATAACAACAGAGAAACAATACCACGAACACAGATCAAACATACAGTGAATACTTCCAAAGAGTGTAAAAAAATCTCATGGAATCTACAAGAGCTACAAGAAGAGCCATGTTCTCAAATCTACCACCACCGTTTGCAGTGCTCTGCTGAGGCAAATCAACCTTAAATTCACTCCAATACTCTCTGGGTAGGAATTACTGGCATAATGTGGTACCCATAGGAATGCCATTCTCTCCTTGTTCCTCAGGAATAACAAAGGCATCACTATACTTTAACAGCTGTCTTAGGGATACTAGCAGTTTAGTATATGAAAGAGTTTCTCTGTCTGTTCAAGAACTCCTAAATGGTAAGGATTAGGACCACCAAATTAGGTATAGAGCTTCCTCTTATCAGAACTTAAAGTTAGTTAAGGTTTCGGTTGTGCCTGGAATGGGACTGCTTCGAACAAAGCCATACAGAAAAGAGAATCACCAGGCAGGAAAGGGGCTGGCAGGAGGTGCGCCTTCTCCCCCATCCGAGTCCGTTCCAGCCCTGAGCCTCCCACTCCCCAAGTACCCTTTAGGGAAAGTGTGTGTGTGTGTGGGGGGGGGGGGTTATTAGGTTCCTCCCCCAGCTTTGTACTGTGACACTGCTGGCTGTTCTCCTTTGACAGGGAGTGATAGTTTGCTGCATTCCTCACTCGGGCTGAGAAGTGCAGGGGGAAGACAAGCTGCACACTTCATTCTCACTCCCTGACAGAGACAAGAAGGGAAAGAACAAGCAGCCTGGTATGAATATCCCAGGGGGGCAGGTGCTTCGGCCCCTCTGCCTACCAGTGTTCCTTTAATTTTTTCCATCCATGGTTAGAGTGAATTTTGTTGTATGCACCAAGGCATGTGCAGATGTGCACTGAGTGCTCTGCTAACCACCTGGGCTGCCCTTTAATCTCTCCTTGGCAGTTGCCCAAGCACTCAGCTTACAGGGGGCCACCCACTCCTCTACCCACTCCTGCCCACCCACTCCTCTACCCACTCCTCTACCCACAAAGTCACCTGCCCAGATCCCTTCCTCACCCCGCAATCTTGTTTCCTCCACCCCCCACATCTCTAGCCCTCTG
Source organism: Pelodiscus sinensis (assembly GCF_049634645.1). NCBI lineage: Eukaryota > Metazoa > Chordata > Testudines > Trionychidae > Pelodiscus > Pelodiscus sinensis. The sequence goes on from NC_134717.1 coordinate 32,693,627, forward strand.
CCCTGAACCCCTCCTTAAGGACTCAAGCAATGCGGGGTAAATGTGCTAGTGTAATATAAATCAGCCTCCAAGGAGTTCTACATTGTGCTGGACTGGATTAGCAAGGGCAGAGGAGACTTTCAGATTCATATATTCCAAGAGCAGAAGTTACCACTGTGCTCATGTAGTCTGACCTACTGTATGACACAGGCCACAGAACTTCTCCAAAATAATTTCCATATCATATAGAAAACACAGTCATTATTTAAAAATTGCTAGTGATGGAGACTCCACGTCCCTTGTAAACTGTTCTAAGGTTTAGTTAACTTGTTAAAAATGTCTTGTTTCCAATCTAAATATGTTTAGTGTCAACTTCCAGCCACTGGGTTATACTGTACCTTTGTTTGCTATACTAAAGAGCTCATTTTCAAATATTTGTTCCCTGTGGGTACTTATAAGACAGTGATCAAGTCCCTGGTACTAATCTTTCTTGTGATGCATGAGATACAAAAAGTTGGATCAGGATATATTTCTTTGTATAAACAATTTTTTCCTGATGAATGACAATGTTCCCACCAGGTGACAGAATGACGTCATAGTGTCAACAGGCTTTCTTAGCAAAGTGAAAGCAGCCGGGGCGGGGGGGAGGGAGGAATAGACGAGCATAGCGAGCAGAGGGTGCAGCCCCTCTAGTGTGTAAGAGAGATATTATATATAGTGTGTATAACAATACACAAAAATACTATGTTAAAAGAAAATTTAGATTCCAGGTATTCAGAAGTTAAGCAATATTGGAACTGAGGTTGCCTGGGCAATCTTAACGTGGATCCGTTGTTGTAGCCAGACATGAACCCCATCTTGGTTTCAGCCCTCCCCCTCTTCCCCCAGAGAGCAAGAGAAAGGCAGTCAGCCTTTGATGCCCTGGGAACACAGGTGTGCTGCCTGTCCCTGACTCTACCAGAAACAGAAACCAGACAGTAAATGTGCTAGCTGACAACTGGGAGGCCTCCCGTCGCCCTGATGGCTAGTACCAGTAATTGACATGCCTGCACTGTCCCAGGAGAGGAATCTTCGCCCATCACATACCAGAGGTGCCCATTGTCTGCATTTTCCCAGGTGTGAATTATGCTTTGCACCCTTCGTGGGAAACTTGGCATTCAAAGCCATTTTTCCTAATTGGCCACTTGAGACCAGGAAGAAGCCTACGTGACCCAAGGGGTATAAAGGGGGTTTAGTAGCCCACCCCATTTGAGCTCCAATCATCTACACCTGCTGGCAGGTATTGATTGTCTCCCAAGGTCTGTGGGACGCCCAACCTCGTCCTACTTCTTCCCAAGGGATTGAGAGAAAGACGCTGGCCACGCCAAGTCTGGAACGCAGGGGTGAAAATTATACCTGCTAGGTGTCTATTTTGTATGCATTTACTAAGAGCTCAGAGAACCAAAAGGGTTTCATGGTACCTGTAAGTGACTTATTAGTGTAATTTCTGTCCTGTTCTTTGTAGTGGCTGTGTTATCTGTAACACAGTAGTAGCATTTAACAGCTAAGTTTACCCTGTAACAATAAAATAGTAACTGTTTAAGCTTTAACCTGACTCCTTCAGTTGCTGTAACAGAACCAAGCACAATTTAAAAGAACTTCAGATATAGGGAGAACTTGAGCGTTGGACCGTGTCGCTTCCAGGGGACAGATCCGTTGGGGCATCTCTCAGCCTCCCCAGGCTGCCCGCTGCGAAGGGATTGTGTATCCTAGCAGCTAAAATCTGAGGTGTAATAAGCTCTCCCTGTAAACTTGTTGGGGCGCCCGTCAACCTCCTCCAGGTTGCCCGCTGCGAAGGGACCCTGGTCTCAGCAGTTGAAGTTTCGGGTGTATAACACACACACACACACACCACTCACTGCCCTGACCGTCGGCTGACAGTTGTGTATGTGCATTGATACAGCTTTTAAATGTCATGACTGCATACTATTTTTTTTCCACAGGACCACTGCCTCATTTAGTATGTAGGATGGACAGTACTCACTTAATGATCAGTTATCCAACTTTTTTTCAACTTCATTGCTAAGTCTTATTTACTGCTCACTATTCAAGCCCTATAGTAGACACAAAATTAACTTTCCACATGAATTTTTTTTATAGTGCTTATCACTGCAATATCCAAGTACCTTATAAATATACAACAAAAATCACAGAACCTTATAATGTGAGAGGGGCGTTACCCATTTAAAGTAAAAAGAATATACTAATTTTTGGTGTCTAATTTGAGTTACCTGTTTTTTCAGAATGCACTTTATACAGACAAACACAGCTTCCGTTGACTTCAGTTGCAGCTGAGTGCTTACTGCTTTTGCAAATCATAACCAAGATCTCAAGTCAGGCACGCAGGAAATGAAGAGCACACAGTAAGTGAAAAGTTTAGTTTAAGTGACTTGCCCAGCATCAGACAGGAAAGCTATTTCAAAGCCCCAAAGCAAGAGTCAACTGTTTTAACCATGAGCAAGGCTCGACAAATTATGGAAAACCCTACCTGCCAGACAAAAAAAGGGACTCGCCACCCTCCCCCCCAAAAAGTGTTTTTTTAATGGCATAAATTCCTAATAAGAATAAGAACAGTAATTACTAATACGTTCTTAATAAATATCACCCAAGTTATTAATAAATATCTTATAAACCTCTACCTTTTCCCTCTACTGCCATGTCTCTTCCCCTTGCTCCATCAGCTCCCCTGGTGCCTGCTGCCCCCCAACTCCTCACTCTCCTCTGCTGTCCCGACTCCTGCCCTTCTCACTGCCCTCAGCCCTCCTGAGACCTGCCCCCCTCCGCCAGCCCTTCTCTCCCCCCTGTGCCCACTCCTCCAGTAGCCCCACTCTGATCATGTGAGCTACCCCTCCTCATCCCCTCTCCTAACATTTCCCTCTACACACCTGCCCTGCCTCTCTTCTCTGGCATCCCCTGCAGGTGCCTGCCCTTCCGCTTCACCCCCAGAATCCCCAGGCACTTGCACCCTTGTGGTGCCTCCCCCTTCCCTCACTGCCCTTGCCCCCTTTGCCCTCTTTTTCCCTGATACCCACCCCCTCAGCACCCTCTGCCCCCATTCCCCTCATGACCCTGTGCCCTCACACATGACTTGCTCCATCTCCACCTTCCTCATGCCCACCCATTCTTTCAAGCCTTCTCCCAACACCTTCCCCCAAAGGCACTTCAAGTGAACTTACCCTTTCACTCGCTGCTGGGTCACAGCAGCCTTTTCCCTGGCCTGTCCAGCCCCTCTCTATGGACAAGCACCCTTTATTGCTGACCCACAGGGGAAACAGGGTGCAGAGACAGCATAGAGCCAGAGGGGTGCAGGGAACAGTGGGGGGGGGGGAGGGGTGGCGCGGGGAATGGGAGGCACAGAGCCAGAGGGAGCAGTGTGTGGGGGAGGCACGGGGAATGGGACGCGGGGAACGGGAGGGGCAGAGGGAGCGGGGTCTAGGGGCAGTGCAGGGAACGAGCAGCACAGAGCTGGGGGGGCAGGGATTGGGGGGGAGCAGGGTGCAAGGCTGCGCAGAGCCAGAGGGAGAGCAGGGGATCCGGGGTGGAGGGGCGGCGTGGGAAATGGGTGGTGGGAGCCAGACGGGGCGGGTGCAGCGAGCTGGGCGGTCGGCCGGGAGCGGTCTCTTGCCGGTGAGGGGGCTGGGGCCGTGGCAGGAATGGAGCCGGTGGGGTGGCGCCTGGCTCTATTGTGCGCCGCAGCCAGGGACATGCGGCCAGAGCAGAGCTGCCGCGGCCCTTTAAAATTGTCTGCCAGCGCCCCGCCTCCTCGCGCCACAGCTACATGCGGGCAGCCCGGCGCTGAGAATCGCCAGTTCCCCCTCTCCGGCAGCGCTCTGCTCCTCCGCCCGGCTGGCGGATCGGATGGGGCAGCGCCACCCATAGTGCAGGCTTCGACCAGCCTGTTACAACGGCCCACCGGGCCAATCCGCCCCTGCACTCGCCAGTTGGCAAAATCTACTTGCCACAGGTGAACGGGCTAGTGTATTTATCGAGCTCTGACCATGAGATTCTCTCTCTTCCTGGAGTCCCATTTTAGTCACACAAAGCTTCCAACTAATGAAGAAGGTGTTCTACAGACTAGCTCCTCAAATAACTATTTTGAATAACTCCTGCTTGTGAAGAGGAATAAGCTTTATTTCGAAATAACAAGCCCATTATTTCAAAACAACTGGCTTGAGAGTGTGGATGCTTGCCTTGTTTCGAAATAACTCCCCAGTGTAAACATACATGCCCTATGAGACAGGAGTCCTGTGCAAAAAAAATAATGTAATCATTGAATATCATAATGGCTGAGATACAGTTGCAAAGACAACAGATGTGAGAGTACCATCTGTGCAATTAGGGCCTCATCCCATAAACGTTTACTGGAAGGTGCAGCATGTCTGATAAGACAAAGATCTATTTGGGTGGTAGTTGGGGTTTGAGTTCCATAGAACTTTTTTGGTGACATGATACACTTCACATATCTATTTTTACAGACATTGCCATTTTTAACGGGTTTGCTTGTGTGTACGTACATCCTGCAGTTGTGCAAAACAGTGTAATTAGGCTTGTAATTACACAATTTGCATATGCACAAAAGAGAGGCACTTAAACATTTTTATGTATCTCAATATCAGAAGAATAAATTTAATTTTTACCTTGATGGAATCAGAATACTTTTAAGGATACCAGAGATTTAAAATGCAAGCATTTCACATTTTTTATACATTAATTAATAAATAGTTCCTTAGTACTAATCCTTACACCTGAACAATTTGCTTTAATAAATTTGAAGCAGCTCACATACATACCTGCTGCAATGACAGGTTCCTTCATTAGCTCCCTAGTTATTGGGCATAAGAATTCATCAGGAATACCAAGAGAAACAGAATCCACTTTGATCCTCAGTTCCTCAATCTTCCGGAAAACTTTAGTGCGTAAACCTAGAGACTCTGAAAAGGGATGGTAGGTTAGAATTCATGGAACATATTTTCTATTGGCACATTAGCCTTTAAAACAAAACACACATCATCAGGCAGAGAGATTGTTTCTGCTGCAAACTGGAAGATCTTGCCAATATTTCTGGAGCTCTGTCAATTCATCATTTCTAACACTTTCCTCACAATTAAGAGGGACCAACATGAATTTCAAGGTGTTAAAGGCTATTTACGTTACGTACAAGTGGTGTTCAAAAATACATTATACAAAATTTGTTTCCCAGAGTATTTTAAAATGTCACTTATTTTTCCTAATCTAGATAGAGTATCAGATTAGCCATGACTAGCTGATATTAAACATGACAGACCAAAGTGCTACATCATATTTATCACCGCACTGGAATCATGTTAGAATACCTGTTAACTCATGCTATCAAGCCCATGGCTGAAGTGATTCACTGGACTGCATTAAGGCTATGTCTACACAACAGCTGGGTACCCCTCCTGGGTACTCAAACTCACGTTAGTTTTGTTTGACCTAATGCACTAAAAATAGCAATGGGGACATTGTGACTCAGAAAACAGGTCAGGATCTCAAACCCAGCCACACCTCTGGATCGGAGCTATCCCAAGTCTCCACTGGAGATGTAGTAGCCACAGTGCTCTTTTTAGTGCACTAACTTGAGCTGAGGCTAGCACAAGTATGTCTTTGTGCTGGGAGGCTTATTCCCATGGGCAGTGTAGACATGCCTTTAGATCAGTGTCTCCAACCTTTTTGCACCCAAGATCACTTTTTAAATGTGAGGGCAAGCCAGGATCTACCCCATCCCTTCCCCGAGACCCCACCCCTTTCTTGAGGCTCTGCCCTCTCCAAACCTTTCCAAGGACTACCCGTTGCTAATGGAAACTCACCGTTAATTATATAATTACACCTGAGCCATTTTGCTAGGGCTGCAGCCAGGGAGAACGGTTTCATTTAAATTATTAAACAGATTAAGCATTTTAACTCTCTCAAGTTAGTTTATCAAACTTCATTTTAAATAAAGTAAAACATTATGTCCAACACAAAAGGTTTCAATGTTTTATTTATAGCAGGAGTGGGGAACCTGTTTTGGATCAGGGGCCACTAACCCACAGGGGGAAAAAAAAAAAAATCAGTCGGGGACAAACAAGTGAGAAGCAAAAAAACTCCCCCCCCAACCCTCACTGATGTGGCCCCCCCAACTGAGACACTCCACTCTTCTGGCACTCCAGCCCCATGGGGTGAGGGGAAGGGACAGGGAGGACTGAGGTTCAGGGAGTCCCATAGACCAGATTCACTCTTCTCCAGTGTTCCAGAATTAGTGGATTTTGTGGACCCCCCCTCTTAGTCTCTGGGGTGGGAACAAAAATGAGGGGTTCAATGTGCAGGACAGGACCTCCAGTGAGGGGGATGGGGATGTAGTACGGAGTGAGGAGGGCAGGGTCTATAAGAGAGTTTGGCAGCAGGCGAGGGTGTGGGGTGGGGCTAAGAGAGGGAGTTTGGGGGCAGGAGGAGGTTGGCGGAGTAAAGTGGAAAAGGTGAAAGGGTGAGAATGCAGCCAAATAACTAGCTGAGAAGGGAGGCAAAGAAGTGGGGAGTAAAGGAAAGTGCAGCTTCTGCAAAGTACAATTTGTATCCCCTTCACATTTTCTCTGTTCCAGCCTCACTCCCCCCTCAGCTCCATGATGCCCCCCCCAGCATCACCCCATCTCCCTCAGTGAAACCCCTTCCCCTCCCATCCTGACCACATTCTCCTTCACCCCCCTCCTGCTGCCACATCCCTACTTACCCCTTGCCTTCCTGCTCTCTGGGATTCCCCACCACCCTGTCCTGCTGGGTCAGATTCTCCATCCTTCCCCAGACAAGGCACAAAGTTGGAGTTACTGCCCTCCCCACCTCAGCAGAACACCACAGACACTGAACTAATTCAGCTCTAGCAGGTCTCAGTTCTAAGGCTCAGCACCCAAGAAACCAACCCCCAAAATGGACCAAAACCCCAAACAAATCCATCTCACTCTGTGTAAAAGTTTTACATATGAGGTTTCTCTAAGGTCTTTCCAGGTAACAATTATTTACATTGGACTTGATAATAAACAAAAGTGTTTTTATTACTATAAAAAAGTAGAATTTAAATGGTTGCAAGTGAAAACAGTCAAAGTAAGTACTAAATTAAAATGAACAAAAAACGCTTAGCTCTAATCCACTAAGAAACTTATTACATGCCCTAAAGAGATGTTTCTATCTCAGGTAAAAGCTTCAAGTCAGAGTCAATTTTTACTCTGACTTGGATCTACGGCTTCTTCTAAGTTCTTTGTTGACAGGTATCCTCTAAGGGTGGACCAGGCATTTTCAAAAGGCCAGCTGAAGACAAAAAGATTGATGGCTTCCCATTGCTTAACAGACTTTCCCCCAGGGAGGAACCCTTTGTTGCACACTCCCCATCCTCTTGGGGAAAATACCAGGTTCTAAATTAATTCCAGAATCAGGTGGCATGGTCATGTGTCTTTCTAGGACCAGCAACAGTTTGAGCTTACTGGACAAACATGTCCATTTACAAGTTGTTGGTCTGAGTACTGAGTCATTAAGGACCAGAGCATCAATGGCTCTCATTAGCACATTTACAATTATAAACAGATCCACACTTTATAACTTCACATACAAGAATGATACATGCTCAAAAATAGGATATACATATTCAGCAATTGGAATATCAAAATGGATAGGTTACATGAGTTATTTTGTCTAAAGCATATTTGAGTTATGCATATTCATTTGCCAATTTTCATAAAGCATAGGGAGGTCTTTGACCCCACTAAGTTTTTTTTGTAGGCCTCACAAGAGAGTTTTAAGAAGAGTTTCAATAGAAGATATTGAGCATGTCTTGCTGATATTTATGGAGAGCTTCTCCCAACCATGAGGGGCAGCATGGAAGAAAGCACAAAATAACCTATTTGAACATTTAACAAGCAGCAATGGCAGGAAACATCCTGGGTCAGTTGGAGGTGGGAGTCAATCTATACTACTCAATGCTAAATGACAGGAACCAAACACTAAACATAAGGTCTAATACAAGTGGAAAGTAGAGACAATTCTATTTATTTTTATGTTTGGCTAGGAGTCAGTTTATTCTTCTGATTTACAAGGAAAGAAAATGAATATAGTGATCTGGGTATTTGCAAATAGCATAAAACTGCACTGCTATCATACTACACGAAGTACTTTGTTATATCTGCATACACATAGCCCCACTACCAGAATAAGACAGGCTCCATGTAGAAATCTTAGTGGTAAATGCATCAAGAGTGAGATCTTATCCTCAAATATACAGAAATTAATATATTGGACTTAAACCAAAGAAAAGTAGTACCCACAAGAAAAATAATTCTGACAGTATCCTAGCAGCCTCCTTCCACAGATCAAACAGCATTTTTTATGACAAAAGAAAACAGAGTTCAGAAAATTAACGTTTTCATAAACAGGTGATCAAAATGTATATTAATCAAGTCATAGTTGTCCTTTTCTAGTGAGAAACAATTACAAAATTTGGCACATAATTATTGCCTACAACTGGGATTTCTAAGTTACTCAAATACATTACTGCAAATTCTTTCCCTGTTTGAGATATTGCTTGCTACTGTACTAAGATCAAGTCTACACTGGCATTTTACAGCACTGTAATTTTCTGGTTCAGGGGTGTGAAAAAACACCTTCTCCCTTGAGTGCAGCAAGTTATGGTGTTGTAAAGTGCCAATGTGAACCAGGCTACAGTGCTGAGAGCCTAAGACTGAATGTAGAACTTACACTCAATATCTGGAGATTCAACTACAGCAGCCGTGGCCAACCCGTGGCTCTTGCTCCCAAAAAGTATGGTTCGCAAAGCTATTCCTGCGTCCCTTCCAAATGCCCCCACCCACCCACCCCCGGCTTCCCTGTGCTTATCGGGTCGGAGCTGCAGGATTTTAAAAATGGTGCCCAAGATGTGGCCATCTTAAAGGGGCAGCCTCCTTTAAAAAAATAATTTTTTTTAAAATTTTTTTGTTTTCGCTTGACAATTCTGTTCTGGGGGGCTTTTTGTTTTGTTTCGTTTTTTGGGCCTGACAATTCTGGTGTGGCTCTTTGCATTTTTTCTGCTGCTGTTTTGGCTCTCGTTAAATGGATTGGCCACCCCTGAACTATAAAATCTAACCCTCCCATCCCTTGTCCACCTCTACCCCCAGTAAACTGCTATCCACCACCATGAAAAAAAAAATTAGATTTTTGGGAAGGGTTGATTAATTTTTTAAGAGATCTTGATTTAACTGATTCCTTTATAAAAAGTTGAAGGGTGGGAATTTTAAGTCATCACCAGCCGCCTGCTGTACAAGTGGCTCTTGTTTAAGTGTGGGTTCATACAACTGCCAAGCATTAGGATGTTTTTCAAGGGAGAGTCCTGTAACAATGCCAGAAACCTAAGGGAATGATTAGGCCTCCAGACACAGGACTACAGTGTTTGTATTTTGGTGATTTTAGAGCAATACAATAGTGCATTACAAACAACTAATTAAGCATCATATATTGCCCTGTGAGCAATCCCCATTGTGTAGTACTGTTCCCAATTTAGAAATTATATATTGGAGTTGCGAATCAATTCAATTCCAATCTAACTGTAAAGAATAAAAGCAAGATGGTAATCAAAATGACTTGATCTTACATTCCTATAACCCTTATGGCTTGTCAGTACTGGAAATGAATCCTATATGCTAGGAAACTTCCAAATTAGCAATACTATAAAGCTCTTCTTTTTTACATGGTGATTTGAAGCAGGTTTTCAATGGGTTTCCAACAACAGGAGAGTACTGAACATAGCAAATGCTAGTTCTTAGTTTCATATAGTTTTCAATCTTTGTTAGTAAAGGTTTACCAAACTGTTCAGTCCATCTACTGTACTTTATCTGCCAACTGCCATGAAGCACTATTATGATCTGCCAACATGCTTTTAACACACCATTGCTTCCTGTGTAACTGTACAATTAATCAACTATCTTAGACAGTGTATACTAGAGCATTCAAACTCAGTCATATTGTTGTGTCATTTTAATCTGAAATGACTGTAGATGCCACAAAAAAACAAAAAAAAAATAGAAGCAAAATTACCTCACATTTCTTTAATAAGGTTTATGACATGTAACAGAAGGATGGAAATACAATAATAAATTCTTGCTTATTGTTAGATGGTGTTTTGCATTGTAATATTGCAATAAGCCCAAATATGAATTTGGAATTGACTGAGGGATTGACAAGGAAAAAAAAATGAAAGCAAAGCAAAACATCTTTTTTTTTTTTTTACTTCTATACCCATAAATTAGATTTTTATAACCATCTTTGCCCAATCTAGAATACACAGATAGGTTTTCCTAAATTCCTTTCAAGTAGGTATATGACCAAGATGATTTCTTCCCAGTTGTCTCCTCAAAAGCCCACTCCTAGTCAAGCGCCAATCAAAACTTACTGAGCTATCCAAAACATTTTCAACCAGGGATTATGATTAGATTTCTATTGAGCTATTCCCAGCCTGAATACAGCATTCCCATTTGGAACAAATGGTGTATGCTCAATAACTCTCCAGACCTTCACTGGGTGAGACAAGATGGAGAAAGACTCAGTCGTCCTGGATTCAAAGCACTCAGGATTTTTCTCTGAAATGTCCCATTCAAGGAGGCACTCAAACCTGCTCTACAGAGCCTAATAAACGTATGACATGGCAGGATGATCATTATGGATATGATTTGGTCATAGTAAAAATTAAGCAAAATTATTGGAAGAGTCACATGAAAAAAAATGTACAAAATGATGGTTTGGTCATTGTGGAGCTGAAGCTGAAACCCGAGACGCACCCACCCTGAAGCTCAAGAGGAAGTAGTCATGGAGACCTGTTAAAGCAATGGCATCTGTAATCTCCAAGACCAAATCATATCCTTAATGATCCTTAGCTCATTAAATCACTATGCCTCCAGCTGCGTGAATTCCAAAAGACAAATGTCCAGAGCAACTCATTTGTAAACTTTCTTCATTTATCTGAGTCAAAAACTACATCAGAGGAAGATTAAGGTTGCAAAGTCAAGCACTTACAAGTTAGAAAATGCCAGAATTAAGATTGTCTGTGCAATCTTAGTCTCCTTTTGTATTTGCATTACTTTAGTATATGATTATATTGTCATGTACTATTACTTTGCACATAGGTTTTTGACGTAATTTTCAAACAAGACTCATGTAGAAAGAACCCTGTCTTGAAAACACAACAAAAATCCTGGAGGTCAAGCACATTTGTAATAGAAAATTCTGGTGACTGGTCCAGTCCATTAAGCTGTTGTTCTTCTGCTAGATGGGTAACAATACAGGTGGATGAAAAGTGATTTTTTTTTAAATCCAGTAAATTTTCATGCCAGAGATGCTATGATGTATGGACATGAAAAGGTTAATAACTGAAGGATAAATAACCCACATTCAACATACTGGTAGTTAATGTTTGTGTTTTTGTGTATTTGCATGTATATTGTTAGATGTTAACAATGTAATAAAATGAGTCATGTTTATGTTGTATTCTGTTCAGAAATCAAAAGGAGATATTAACATTTAAATGAACTATACATACAGTAATGACACTGTATTGAATTATCTTTGAGATATGTAGCCAATCACCTGTTTATGATTGTAAAGGAGCAAGTGCCTTATGCTAATCCATGTAGCCAAGTATGGATAATGACTGGGAAATAAGACTCCAGGATCATCTATCGTTTGCTTAAAACCAATGAGTAGTCCCGTGGCACTTTAGAGACTAACGAAAATTACTTCAAGCTGTCAAGAGAAGCTTGAATTTGTATGAAGATGCTTTGGAAGCTGATCCTTTTTAGCTCATATCTGCTTGGATAATCTATGGAGAAAGCTTTAAATTTGAGATCCCAGGATACTCTGGTATTGCTAAAATGGATACTGAATTGATAACTCTGGACTGATGCTCTATAGAACTATTTGCAACTACAAAGCTCATGAAATCTGATCTCAGAACTGTATTCATGACTGCTATGATACTGATCTTTTAATCAATACTCCCTCCCTCTTTTTTTTTTTTTTTTTTTTTTGTTTAAATAAATGAGTTTAGGTATTAAGGACTGGCTACAACATGTATTTGGAGGAGGATCTGAAATATTCATTAACCTGGGGGGTAATGTGCCCAATCCTTTGGGACTGGGAGATTTTTCTTATGTGATTAATAAGATCTCGTGATCCTCATTACATTTGATAAGAGTATCTGGGTGATGGCCTAATGCTGGCTTGCTTTAAGGGAACTCTGTTGTCTTCTGGGTACCCAGTAAGATATTACAGCTGTTGTTTTATGATGGCTTGGTAAATCTTAATATTGGAATATCTACCAGCAGTGGGGAGTGACTCGCCCATTCTTTGAAGTTTGCCCTAATTGAGTAATCTTAGTTAGCTCTGCCAAGATTCCAGTCACAGATGCACTTTTGAGGTGCCTTATATTTCCTGCTCAAGATACAGACTCCTTTATTAGTTTATATTTATTAGTTGCTCAAAACAGAGGAAATCTTACAAAGATCAGCTTTCTAGATTATAGAATTTGTTGATCAGTAGGCACAATATGTGGATTGTTTTGAGATTGCAGGTTTTGCATCTAGCTGAGTTCAAGAGCCCTTGAGGATGTATCTATGTCTGAATAAGACACATATGATTATATTAAATAAATAATAATAATACACATGTATATTAAAACACTTACATGATCCTTGCAAGATTTTCTCTGTTTTGAGTTCCAATACTTGTAACATTTTGTGGGTAGGGAAGAGAAGAGTGAACTGAAACACTTTAATACTACTTTTCAGCAAAGTAGAATTAATCTAAACTGTGAAAACAGGAGTGAGGTAAAAGATTCTGAGCGCTGACCAGTCTATTGGGCAAAACTATGCTGGGCTGGTGATGTCAAGAGAAAAAAAATTATTTCTTATTCCTGCTATCTTTTTTTAAATTCGTCCTCATATAACTGAAATGAACAAGAAACTATGTTTGCAAAGAATGCACGTTTTCTGTACCTTATTTGAATACGAGGCTATATCATACTAGAAAACCTCTGTGATGATCAGTATCTTGCTGTCCAAAATCTTGTGAAATGTATCACTATGTTCATCATCTTATGTTAGATGACAATTATTCCCAGAACAGAGGCTAGTTCTATTTGCATGGTAATGAAGCACTTTTTCAAAGAAGTGTCAAAAACAATCAGACAGACTAATGAAATGTTATGTGAACCTCTGCTGGTTGCCTTCTCTTCGATTAAACGCCTTTGCAGGGAAGCAAGGAAGCCTTTTTTATTAAATGCAAATCAGTACTCAAACACTAAGGCTGTAAGAAGAGAATACAAAACAATATAAGGAGAAACACCTATATTATATATCAATTATTAACCATGGCTGAACTGTAGGAATAAACACATTGAATTACTGTGTAGAAACTAAAAAGAAAATGGCCCCTTCACAACTGCTTATCTGAATGTGGTAAATGCTGCATTTCCAGATCAAAGAGAAGTGGGATACCAAGGCGTGAAAAAAGAGATACTCAGCCAGCTTGAGAAATGATACATTTCTAGAGACATGCTTAAACTGAGGCTGTAGCTTTCTGGCTCAGAGAAAAATAAATAATTTTGAATTAATTTTATTTTTTATCCTATACCAAATAAATCTGTGGCCTAATTTTCAAAAATAATATCAATGGAACTTGTGAGTGTATATCATTTTGAAAAATTAAGCCAGACTCTTTATTTAAAGAGATATTATCAACTTGAATTATTTTAAATTTGGCTAATTTAAAAAAAAAAACATTTTCTGAAAAAGCACTGTGTAAACAGATATCTTGATTTTTTCCTATCACGAAAGCTCATGATACCATCTACATGTTTTGTTAGTCTATAAAGTGCTACCAGACCATTTTTTTTTTTAAACTAAGTTTTTCTACTCCCTTGATGATGTTCAAAGGCTCTTCCCAGCAAAGGAAAAGATACTCTGTAACTCAAATTGATGTCTAATGCACAAAATAAATGTCCTTTTTCCCCCCACTGATTTCTTTCAGCTTTAGTAGTCTTAGGTGTTACTATGCAGGTAGACCATTCCCTCACAGAAACATGTTTTCAAGTTGATGGTGTTCCTTTAAAACAATTGGACTTAGATGTACGCTGTTGGCTCATGGGCAACAGTTGTTGGGCACTCTGGAGAGAAGAGAGTTGATTCAAAAGGAAGACAGAACCAAGAGTGAGGTAGCAGATATGGTTTGCAATTTTCATTCCCAAAAATTGCTACAGAGAAGCCTGTAACCTTTTGGGGTACAAAAAGATCTGAAAAATGAGGTCTTGTCTACACCGGAAACTCAAGAAAAGTAAGCTGAATACATTAAATATGTTAATGGCATAAATTCAAGTGCCTCAGCTTCCATGTGGATGTTCTCCTTCAGCAGCATGGTGGCCTTAGTATAGAGCAGTTTAGAGAATTAAGCTATCATATATATTGAACTACAGGTTGCACCTTCCTGGTCTGGCACCCTTGGGCCCGGACTGATCCTAGATAAGGGATTTTTCTGGATCAGGGAAGGTCATCTCAGGCTCCCCACAGCTGGCTTCCTGGCACTCCCCACAGCCCAGCTGAGCTGCGCACCAGTTCCCTGCCCCTCTCCTCACCCCCCGGCAGCTCAGATGAGCTACGCAGCTCCAGCTCCTCATAGCCCAACAGAGCTGTGCATGGCTCCTGGCTCCCGCAGGCCAACTGAGCTGTGCACCAGCTCTGGGCCTCCCCTCCCCACCACAGCCCTGCTGAGCCATGTACCAGATCCCTGGCCCCCAACAGCCTAGATGAGCCACGCAGCTCCAGCCCTCTCAAAGCCCAACTAAGCCGTGTGCTGGCTCCTGGCTCCCTCCTCACAGCCCAATTGAGCCAGATATAGGCTCCTGCTCCCCCACTGCCCTGCAGCAGGCCTGGAAACTCTGATCCTGGAACATCCATGGTCATGCCTTGGGCAGGGGGCTGGACTTGATGACCTCAGGAG
Organism: Pelodiscus sinensis; assembly: GCF_049634645.1. NCBI lineage: Eukaryota > Metazoa > Chordata > Testudines > Trionychidae > Pelodiscus > Pelodiscus sinensis. Next base: position 32,708,666 of record NC_134717.1, read on the forward strand.
GTCTCTTCCAGCTCAATGATTCTATGCTGGACCACAGAATCCCAGATTTTAGAGGTGAAATCTTTACTGTATTTCAGAGGATTAAGGATTATTGCATATTTCAGTGTCCTTTAGCAATGTTCATACTGGTCATTACTGCACAGTAAGCTGCTGCTGGCTTCTTATGCAGTAACTTGCTGTGTAGACACAACGAGGAGTCCTGTGGCACCTTAAAGACTAACAGGTTTATCTGAGCATAAGCTTTCATAGGCAAAAACCCACTTCATCAGATGCTTATGCCCAAATAACTGTTAGTCTGTAAGGTACCAAAGGACTCCATTTGCTTTTGTGGATACAGACTAACACAGCTACTCCTCTGATACTTGCTGTGTAGCTATGTCCTTAGTTACAGGATGAGAGAAATTCATAAGAACGTTTTTCTTCCTTAGTCATCTTTCCAATAAGTGAACATAAGTAAGTTTGCCAAGAAATGGCAAATTCTCCTTTTTGATCTGATAACTCAGCCTTAGAGTAAATTATGTTGTCAAATACAATTGATCACTAAACTACCATCATGGTTGGACCACAGAGCTACCTAGCAATAGTGTTACTTATCATACTGCTCTTTACTCAGACTTTGAGCAATAATGACAACTCTGCTCTCTGCACTAATTCTGCTGCACTGACATGGCACTCATTCCTCAGCCTGACTTCATGATAATGGAATTTATCCATGCTCCAGATTTTAGTGTGTGGAGAAAGGTTACACTTAACTCTACACAGAAATTCCCGCAACACCCAGTCAGTTTATAGGCTATATAGCTCCTAAATATCTAACCTCTATTACAGGAACATAAGAATGTCCATACTAGATCAGACCAATGGTCCATCTAGCACATTATCCTGGATTCTGATTGTGGCCAGTGCCAGATGGTTCAGAGGGAATAAACAGAGCAATTTCAAGTAATCCATCCTTCTTTGGCCAGTCCCAGCTGCAGGCATTTGGAGGTTTAGGGACACCAAAAGCATGGATGTTCTAAACAATACCTGCTTTCCTAGGGACATGGACAAAGAGGCTCCTCCTGTTCAATTCTTGTTTCATCTGAAGAAGTGGGTTGTGCCCACAAAAGCACATGATACCATCTACATGTTTTGTTAGTCTCCAAGGTGCTGCAAGACTATTTGTTGTTTAAGTTTTCCAATTCTTGGTAGTAATTTAATAAAATGCTTTTACAACACCGTTAATGCACTTGGGAATGGAGCTCCCCAACTGTTCCTCCTCTCTGGCCTTTCTTACAGCATAACCATGGTTAACAGACAAGCACTGTCGTTCCATGATGCTATATAAACAGCTACTTCGCTGTGCTAGAATTATTAACTTTGAGATGTTGTTGCACAGGTGTATTCCACTCAGGTGTGCATGTGCTCAGTACAGTGGAACTAGATAGTTTCCTACAGAAACACCCACTGGGGCAGTACATTCTCCTGTCCCCTCCCAAGGCTGAATACTGGTGGCACCATCCTCAATTCCTTTGCACAACAATACAGAGAAAAAGGTGGCGGATGGGTCAGGGACTACCCAAATGTACCAATGTCTTGAAGAACAATTATAATACAAGTAAGTAACTGTAGTTCTTTAAGTGGTTGCACACATATAGTCCACTCAGAGATGATTTATAAGCACTACCATTGGGAGATGGGTCTTGGATTTTACTTAAATAGCGACTGCAACACAGCCTTCCCAAAATGTTCATTATAGCTCAGTGAGAGATGTAAAAGGGTAACCAGTTACCTGGTAAGCATTGCGGCCAGAGCAGCACCCTGCCCATGCTGAGCTAGGGGCTGCTCTAGCCTGGCTGAGCCCACTGCATCGCACTGCAGGTGGGGGATGCTCCAACCTGGCCAGACCAGAGCAGCCCCCCACTTGCAGCATGACATGGTGGGCCAATTAACCAGTTAACATTTTAAACAGGATTTTATATTCTTAATCTCAGCAGAGTCATGATGGTGCAATTTATCTACAATTGTCTGCATTTACTGCTTGACTATTTATTATGATAACATCAGAAACAAAGTAGCTAAGGAGACTGAGAGGCTTAGTCTTGTTCAGGTAGACAGCCACCACTGCCATATACTTAATGAAACTAGAGGGGCCAATAACCGTGTGAAGGAAAGTACAATATAGTGATAGTGCTGGCCTGCTGTTATAGATTTTAGAGTTTGTCTACATGGTAGGGTAATGAACCCTGGGGAATTGGGGGGAGAGGGGGAGGGTTGTGATTTCTAAGCTGTACAACTATGCTGAGATTAATTGGTCCATATAAATCTGGTTGGTGCACTTAAAGGTTCCTGATGCATTTTAACATAGCACTGTTTGAAACAGACTATGTTAATGTGCAGTAGGCAGTCTTTAGGGTGCATCAGTAGGGTCCTACACAGACCAGCTAATGCACAACACAGTGCTTTAGGAATCACACTCCTGTAAGTTCTCATTATTGCTCAGAATAGTCAAGTCCCTCAGAAATTTCCTGAGTTGGCAAGACTATCACATTGAAGTAAGTGCCCTGGAAAAAACACTTGTGATCTAGAGACGCAATAATCAATGCTAGATCATGTGAAATCTTACACATTTGATAGACTTGCTGAAATTCTGAAGACATAGCATGGGTTTCAGCTCCCCTCTTTCACTCCCAGAAAGCAATATAATAAGTATAACTCCAGTGTTGAAGAATTTCTTCTGTCCCTCCTTCATGAGCATAGTCTGAACTTCATGAAGCAGCAGTTACTTTGAGATGAGTTTCTATTAAGGGACATGGTAGGTGGGTGAGAACAACCTGGATAGAACATCCCAATTTCACAGTGCTTAGGACCCAATTTTCTGTTGTTGCAGATAACTAAGCACTAAGGAAATCTGTTCCCAAACAGATAAAAGGAAGAGTGTTGCTGTACTACTGTCCTTTAAGGAAGAAATCAAATGAACAGCTTCCCCACAGCTGACTGAGGACAAACTGGCTGTGCTGAGCTCAAGTTGGAGGACCTTTCCTTTGTTATCATTTTTCCTCTCTGATAAATCAGATGGCTTTGATGGGTAGAAAGGCAGCCTAGAACACTGCTTTTGGTATTAACAGTGCTGTTGAGGTCAGTACTGGTGCTTCTTAGTGGCTGGCGAATGTACTCCTAATGCACGATGAATAGTTTGAGAGACTATAAAAAAAATGTTAAGTTTCATCAGTTTTGTCCGAAACCAAAAAATGACCAAATAGTTCTATAATTTGCTGGATGCCTGTAGATAAGCCCAAGATCTGTAACCATGAAGTTATCCTTGTTGTTATGGCAGGTGACCGCGTTCCAAAAGGCACAAGCTGCACCAAGTACAGTCAGGAGTGAGGTCTTGGCCACCATACTATTTTTTTTCAGGAAAGTATTAAATTCCTCATTCGGATCTTCTAGTAGTTTAGCAACCGAGTTTATAAAGTCTTGTTTAGCTAATAACACCTGCTGATTTGCTGTACACTTTAGATGGAGGAATACATTTGTCTCCTCAAGAAAATCAAGCCTGTTGGATCTTTTTCTTTGGGAGTTGATCTAAATCTCCTCAATGTGATCTCTCATTGATGCCCATCACTATGTAAGTGTTTGGGCAAGATGGGAATAAAAACACTTGATGCTTGCACAGGGACATAACATTTGTCCATGCATTTAGCTGTATAGGTTAAGGAGACAAGCATATGCCATAATATCATCACAAGTTCCAGAAGAGCCTCGTTAATAGGGAGGACTACCATCTCTGGGACAGCTGCCTGGAGAACATCTAAAAATCGTGTGAGTTTCTCTTCTATGAGCTCAGCTTGCATGTCAAAGTCACAGCCATTTTTTCAGAAATTCCTTGTGAGACTTAAAATCACCTGGAACTAAAAAAGAACAGCACAGGATCATTCACTCACCAGGCAAGGAGCAAGAAAGGTTAACAGGAGTGGATGGCTCTTCCTGTGGTAAAATCAGTTCCTTGGACAATGGTCTCTCCTGCAGCAATGATTGCTCTGGAGGACCAGAGTCTTTTTGTATGGCTAATCTAGGTGATTCTGGAAGCTGCTTTCTCAACACTATGGTGACCTTCCACACCTTGGGCAAGTGATTAAAACCCAGGGGAATGGGAAACACCCCAGGGATTACAAAATGGCCACTGAGGCATAGCAGAAGGCATGAGGGGGCAAGAAAGAACTGGGCGACAGTGTCATGAAATCAGAGCTGGAAAAAACCTTGTATTGAGTGTGATGGGTTCATATCCAAACTGACAGTCGTTTTGGTGTGGGGTCGTTGGTGCAGAGAGAGTTCTGAGACCAAAACTGATTTGCCAATGATCATAATGAGGACAATAACATGTACCAGGGCTAAAGAGGTTACCAGAGAAGGCACCAAGATCTTGCATGCTTCCTATCTGGAACTGGCATCAGCAAAACAATTAACAGTCTCTGCACTGGATCACAGGAGACAGATGGACCCCATATAGCAGGAAGTGCTGCCAACATGATGGAATCCTGCACTGTAAGACAGTCCGGAACAGAAAGGCAAAGCAAATACTTTGTGATCTCTTAAACTGCAGCATCATTGTTACTGAAATAGCATTCACTGGCACTGGATTCAACAGGTGGCTTCCAGATGGTACTGGTGCCTGAACCATTGCATAGGAATCAGCCCACCACAGTCCCAGACTCAATGGCCATCTGGTAGATGGTACCAGATTCAACAGCATGGTGCATTAGACCATCAAAATGACCATTCTGGGTCAGACAAAAGGTCTAACTCAGTATCTTGTCTTCCAACAGTGGTCAATGCCAGGTGCCCCAAAGGGATTCAACAGAACAGGTAATCATCACGTGACTATTATCTGTTGCTCATTCCCAGCTTCTGGAAAACAGACGCTAGACATACCATCCCTGCCTAACAGCCACTGATGGACCTATCCTCCATGAATTTATCTAGCTATTTTTTTAAACCTTATTGTAATCTTGGTCTTCACATCATCATCTGGCAAAGAGTTCCACAGATTGACTGCGTGTTGTGTGGAGAAATACTTCCTATTGTTTTAAACTTACTGCCTATTAATTTTATTTGGTGATCACTAGTTTGTGTGTTATGAGGAGTAAATAACACCTCTATTTACTTTCTCTGTGCCAGTAACGATTTTATAGACCTTTATCATATCCCCTCTTAATAATTTCATTTCCAAGCTGAAAAGTCCCAATCTTATTACTCTCTGCTCATATGGAAGCTTTTCCATACCCCTAATCATTTTTGTTGCAAATTTAGAACTTATCATTTTGTATGTATAGTTGGGAATATTGTTTCCAATGTGCATAACTTTGCATTTATCAAAATTAAATTTCATCTGACATTTAGTTGCGCCCACTCAGTTTTAAGAAATCCTTTTGTAGCTTTTTACAGTCTGCCTCTGCCTCAGGCTTAATTATTTTCAGTAGTTTTGTATCATCTACAAGTTTTGCCATTTCACAGTTTACTCCTTTTTCCAGATCATTTATTAATATGCTGAATGAAACTGGTCCCAGTACATTCCCCTGAGGGGGTGAGGATGGGGGACACGATTATATATTGCTCTCCATTCTGAAAGTTGACCATTTATTCCTACCCTTTGTTTTCTACATTTTAACCAGTTAGCAATTCACAAGAAGAGCTCCCTTGGTTTGACAGCTTGCTTTGCTTAAGAACCTTTGGGGAGGGACTGTGTCAAAGGCTTTCTGAAAATCTAAGTACATTGTATCCACTGGATTCCCTTTGTCCACATGCTAATTGACCAGCTCTGGCAATCCTAGTTGATGGGAGAAACATGATATCCTTTGACATGGATTGAAGACTCGGCACTACACTGCATACCTGAAGAGCAGTGTTCCCTCTAAGCTGCACAGCAGCAGAGCTTCACAGGTGATTAGTCAGCCCCCGCCCAACCAGTCAGGGCTCCATGTATGGAGCTGACTGACTGGGCGAGGCCAATTAATCACCTGTGAAGCTTCACAATTTAGAGAACACTGCTGAAGAGCCCTATGTTTCAAGTTTGTTTTTTTTTCCCCAAAGAAGATGAACTCTTCTTTGACTTCAAGCAACTCCAAAATCCCTGGAGAAGAAAACCAACCTCTTTTTTCTCCCTCATGGAGAATACTCCAAGTCCAGAGGTCAGAACAGCAGAAACACTTGCATACAGGTAGAAGAGCACTCACTTGAGGACCCTGAGATTAAGGCAGGCCTCACTGCCTGTTCTATGAAGTGGCATATTTGAGATTGGAGGCCTCTTGATAGCCGATTTCATTTCTTGAAAGGAAGGAAGAGATTTCACCTCTCCTTAACCTGTCCCTCACAGAGACAAAAGGCACCAAAGGAGCATCTTCTCGGGCAGGAAGGAGCATCTTCGCGGGAAGGCTTGCAAACCTAGTGAGGAGGACTTTAAACTAGGTTTGTCAGGGGATGGTGACCAAAACTCTGAGGGGAGTGGGAAAGTTGGAGACAGGGAAGAAATGCAAAGAGGAACAAGCAACAAAGGAGGACCCCTGATTTGAATGGAGAAGATAGGGTGATCAACTGGTTATCTGAGATGTTTGTACACTAATGATAGAAGCCTGGGCAACAAACAGGAAGAACTAGAGGCCCTAGCCCAGTCCAAGAAATATGATTTAATTGGGATAACAGAGACTTGGTGGGATGACTCGCATGACTGGAGCACTGGCATGGAAGGGTATAAACTGTTCAGGAAGAACAAGCAGGGGAGAAAAGGAGGAGTTGCACTATATGTAAGAGAGCACTATGATTGCTGTGAACTCCAGTATAAAGAGGGAGAAAAACCTGTTGAGAGTCTATGGGTTAAGTTTAAAGGAGCAAACAGCAGTGATGTTGTGGTTGGTGTCTGCTACAGGCCACCGAATCAGGTGGATAAGGCTTTCTTTGGACAACTGAGAGAAGCTTCCAGATCGCAGGCCCTGGTTCTCGTGGGGGACTTCAATCACCCTGACATCTGTTGGGAAACCTATATGGCAATACACAGGCAATCCAGGAAGTTTTTGGAGAACGTTGGGGATAACTTCTTGGTACAAGTGCTGAAGGATCCGACTTCCTCGGAGATCTGATGGGCAGAATCCCCTGGGATGCTAACATGAAGGGGAGAGGAGTCCAGGACAGCTGGCAGTATTTTAAAGAAGCCGTATTGAAGGCACAGAAAGAAACCATCCCGATGCATAGCAAGAGAGGCAAACAGGGTAGGAGACCGGATTGGCTTACAGGGGAAATCCTTGGTGAACCTAAGCACAAAAAGGAAGCTTACAAAAAGTGAAAACTTGGACAAATGACCAGGGAGGGGTTTAAATGTATAGCTCGAGAATGCTGGGGGGTTATCAGGAAGGCGAAAGCGCAAATGGAATTGCAACTGGCTAAGGATATAAAGGATAGCAAGAAAGGTTTCTACAGGCATGTTAACAAGAAGAAGGTGATCAGAGAGGGTGTGCAGCCCCTAATGGATGAAGGAGGTAACCTAGTGACAGATGATGTGGGGAAAGCTGAAGTACTCAATGCTTTCTTTGCCTCTGTATTCACGGACAAGGTGGGCTCCCGGACTAATGCGCTAAGTGACGCAAGATGGGATGAATATGGACAGCCCTTGGTGGATAAAGAACAGGTTAGGAACTATTTAGAAAAGCTAAATGCACACAAATCCATGGGTCTTGACTTAATGCATCCGCGGGTACTGATGGAGTTGGCAAATGTCATTGAGGAGCCTTTGACCATTATCTTTGAAAAGTCGTGGAGGTCAGGAGAAATTCCGGATGATTAGGAAAAGGCAAATGTAGTGCCCATCTTCAAAAAAGGGAAGAAGGACGATCTAGGGAACTATAGGCCGGTCAGTCTTACCTCGGTTAGGGGAAAAATCATGGAAGGGATCCTTAAGGAAACCATTCTGAGGCACTTGGAAGAGAGGAAAGTGATTAGGAATAATCAGCATGGATTCACAAAGGGAAAGTCGTGCCTAACCAATCTGATTAGCTTCCATGATGAGGTAACTGGCTCTATGAACGGGGGAAAATCAGTGGATGTGATAGACCTTGACTTTAGCAAGGCTTTTGATACAGTCTCCCACAATATTCTTGCCAGCAAGTTAAGGGAATGTGGATTGGATAAATGAACAGTAAGATGGATAGAAAGATGGCTAGAAGGCTGGGCCCGGGAGGTAGTGATCAACAGCTTGATGTCAGGATCAATGGTCTCAAGTTGTGGTGGGAGAGGTCCAGATTGGATATTAGGAAAAACTATTTTACTAGGAGGGTAGTGAAGCATTGGAATGGGTTACCTAGGGAAGTAGTGGAGTCTCCATCCCTAGAGGTGTTTAAGTCTCGGCTTGACAAAGCCCTGGCCGGGTTGATTTAGATGGGATTGGTCCTGCCTAGAGTGGAGGGCTGGACTTGACGACCTTCTGAGGTCTCTTCCAGTTCTGATTCTATGATAAGGGGATGGTTGGATGAAATAACATGATCTTGGTAACTAATTGACCATTCATTTCCAGTTGGAAATAGGTCAATGGAGGGATGATAGGAGTTGCTATAGGGAACTTTCTGGGTGTCTGGCTGGTGAGTCTTGCCCACATGCTCAGGGTTTAGCTGATCGCCATATTTGGGGTCAGGAAGGAATTTTCCTCCAGGGTAGATTGGCAGAGGCCCTGGAGGTTTTTCGCCTTCCTCTGTAGCATTGGGCACAGATCACAGCTGAAGGACTCTCTGCATGTTGGGGCCTTCAAAGTATTGGAAGGCTTCAATATCTGAGACATAGGTGAGAGGATTATTCTAAGAGGGGTGGGCGAGATTCTGTGGCCTGCACTGTGCAGGGGGTCAGACTAGATGATCATAATGGTCCCTTCTGACCTTAAAGTCTATGAGTCTATGAGGATGGCAGTCGGTTTCTAGCGGAGTGCCCCAAGGTTCAGTTTTAGGACCGGTTTTGTTCAATATCTTTATTAATGACCTGGATGAGAGGATGGATTGCACCCTCAGCAAGTTTGTGGATGACACTAAGGTAGAGACGCTTGAGGGCAGAGAGAGGGTTCAGAGTGTCTTAGACAAATTGGAGGATTGGGCCACAAGAAATCTGATGAGGTTCAACAAGGACAAATGCAGAGTCCTGCACTTGGGATGGAAGAATCCCAAGCATTGTTACAAGCTGGGGACCAACAAGCTAAGTAGTAGTTCTGCAGAAAAGGACCTGGGGGTTACAGTGGATGAGAAGCTGGATATGAGTCAACAGTGTGCCCTTGTAGCCAAGAAGGCTAATGGCATATTAGGTTGCATTAAGAGGAGCATTGCCATCAGATCCAGAGATGTCATTATTCCCCTTTATTTGGCTCTGGTGAGGCCACATCTGGAGTATTGTGTCCAGTTCTGGGCCCCTCACTACAAAAAGGATGTGGACGCATTGGAGAGGGTCCAGCGGAGGACAACCAAAATGATTAGGGGGTTGGAGCATATGACCTACAAGGAGAGGCTGAGGGAGTTGGGTCTGTTAGTCTGCAGAAGCAAAGAGTGAGGGGAGATTTGATAGCAGCCTTTAACTTCCTGAAGGGAGGCTCCAAAGAGGACGGAGAGAGGCTGTTCTCAGTAGTGACAGATGACAGAACAAGGAGCAATGGTCTCAAGTTGTGGTGGGAGAGGTCCAGGTAGGATATTAGAAAAAACTATTTCACTAGGAGGGTGGTGAAGCACTGGAATGGGTTACCTAGGGAAGTAGTGGAGACTCCATCCCTAGAGGTGTTTAAGTCTCGGCTTGACAAAGCCCTGGCTGGGTTGATTTAGTTGGGATTGGTCCTGCCTCGAGCAGGGGGCTGGACTTGATGACCTTCTGAGGTCTCTTCCCGTTCTATATTTAGTGTCACTATTTGGGACAGATACCCCACAAGACAGACAGTGCTAAAAGCCCAGCAAGCACTGCATGCCACTGGTGCATAACGCCAAAAACTATTAAAAATAAACTTAAAAATGAAATTAAAAACTAACAGGTACTCACTGCTAACTATTTATAGGTAAGTTAGAAAGCTAAATTGGTTAACTAGAGAGAAAAAAGGGGAGAGAAACAACAAAAAGTATCTCCAACTCAAGCATGGACAGTGAGACGACACTAAGGGGGGTGGAGCAGCATCATTCTTACAGAGCCACAGGAAGTGTCACAGGGTATGCAGGATAGATGCCCTGCCCTGATAGACAGTGCTCCATAAAAAAACCCTTTAGCTCCTGCACTCTATACACAAAACATGAATGAAATACACATGTAGCCATACCAAGAAAAACTTGGAACTAGCTTCCCTGTTTAATATGACTTTCGTTGGTTTCTAACTTGAATTTTCATATTACTAGATTTTCTGCGAACAAAAGGTACTGTCACATTAACCATGCATTTCTCCTTTATTTGTTGTGTTGATGATTTTTTCATTTTAGATAATGCAAGTTTTTGAAAAATCTATAGGAGGACATTGTAAGACACTTAATTCTTCCCCTTGTTTACAATCACATCTTAAATAAGAATTAAATTGCTTTGCAATGAATATCTACTGGTTTGTTATTGTGGGGTAGCTTAAGTTTCTGAAGGGTGCAGATTATAAATGATTTCAATGGAAATGAGGCACTTCAGACCAAAGACAATTCCAATGTAAGGAGAAGACAAACCCATGAAGCAACAGATCTTCTGGCTGCGTCTTCCATTCACTGTCACTTACACAGCCTCTCATACGGAGCTGGAGTCCATGCCCACTACCCACATGTCTCTTTCTATCGCTGGTTCTGTTGTTAAGGAGACCTCCACTTTGCACAGACTGGGGTTGTACTTGCTCCATAAAAGTATGATGGGCATTTGCAAACAAATAAGAAAAATCGCTGTGCTTATCAAATTTTGGGTTTACCAGTCTTGAAAGAGTGGCTCAGCTATGTGCTTGCATGTTTCAGCCTCTCACTTTGGGGTGAGGTGCTTTTAATATTCAAAAATGATATTCATTTTTTTTGGTTAGGATCAATTCTTGAGGACTGTAACTCAAATATTTAGAATCAACACACTGTTTTTCCTCTGTATCCTATAATCTACTTCATCACTGGTTATGCCAAATCAGATTTCATTTTCTTATTTGTAGTCTGTAATTAGTTCTCAATGGTGTCATTACAAATCTTAATACTTTCCACAGAGTGTGATGTGTACAGTGGATCAGTCTTCCTGGGGATTCTATTATTAGTCCCACAGCTTTCAATTTTCACATAAGCCTATAGTCAGCATTATCTGATTAATCTCAGCTGATAAGCACCACGACATAGCTTTAGCCCATCTCCAACATTTAACAACACTTATACAGAAACTGATTTTATCTTCTGCTTTTTTGAAATATCATTTCTTGAGAGAACAATCTTTATGGATACCTAGTCTCAGAACTTCAAGAGCTAACTGGTGATTCTAGAGCCCACAGAGGCAGTTCGTGCAATAGTGTTTCCTGTGATCTGACATATATTAGGTACCCCACTGTAACCTTTTGTTGTGACCTTGTTATTAGTGTGACAGTGTACCTGAAAATAATTCCCTAGACCTCCTATACTCACCACTTCTATATGATTATAATCACTTTGTACAAAGTATGCCTTGAAAAAGTATCATCGCAAAAGTTAATCTGTTGAACATCACTGTCCTGTTAAAAGTACTCATGAAATGTTACTATATGCCTGCTCTGAAAACCGTGAGACTGGGCAATGTCCACAGACTGGACTTTTCAGTGGCAACAAAGGGGTGACCAACAGCCACCCAGAGTGTAAAGCAACAATCACCAGCAGGAGAGTTGTAAAACAAGAAATTTATAATTCACATGAAAGAGTTGCTCAAGCACAAACCATGGAGCTGCCTGATGTCACGACATTGCAAGGACTTTTCCAGTAAAAGCAGTCAAAATATAACAAGGGGGAACAAAGGTACCTGATCACCTCTCCTTCCCCACTTGTACTGCAGAAAACAAAATCATCTGGACAAGGGAGAGTGGTCCTAAGTGGGAACACTTTCCAGTTAGCACAGAGGAGGAGGTTACTCACCTGTGCAATAACTGATGTTCTTCGAGATGTGCGTTCCTGTGGATGCTCCACTCAGGTCAAAGTGCGTCCCACTGCTTTTGATCTGAGATTTTCTCAGCAATATCCCTCCCATTCCCCCAGGCCGTGCATGTGCTTTGCCTGCCCAACTAGCTGTCAGAGTATAAACAGCACTTGTATGGGCTGGGCTCCTCAGTTCCTTTTCTACAACAGACAAGTGTCATATCCTAAGTAGAGGGGAGGAGGACAGTCAGTGGAGCACCCACAGGGGCACTCATCTTGAAGAACGTCAGTTACTGCGTAGGTGAATAACCTCCTCGTCTCCTTCAAGAGATGTTCTTGTGGGTGCTCCACTCAGGTGACACTAAGCAGTGTCCCTTAGGATGGTAGGGGCTTTGGATCAGGCTGGAAGAATGCAGACAAAACAGCTCTACCCATTCTAGTATTAGCTGCAGTGTCCTGTAACAGGACATAGTGTTGTGCAAATGTGAGATTTGATGACCCTATAGCTGCCTTACATATGTCAACAAGGGTGTAGGAAGGCAGTACACGTGGAGACTGAACATGTAGAATGCGCTCTGATCGAGTCAGGAGGCTGGATTTGTTTGAGCTGGTAGCACAAGCATATACAGTCGGCTATCCATTAGACAGTCTCTGCTTGGAGATGGCATTTCCTTCAAATCATTACGCGGTGGAAACAAAGAGCTTAGGAGCACTTCTGAACAGCAGTTCTATTTAGATAGAATGATAGTGTCCTGTGCATGTCTAGTGTATGCATGGCAGACTCAAACCCACTGGTGTGTGGTTTCAGGAAGAATGTTGGTAAGTGAATGGATTCTTTTAGGTGGAAGGAAGAATGCACTTTGAGTAGTCCACCCTTCTGGCGGACGTGATTGCAACTATGACAGCTGTTTTCATGGAGAGGTGCAAGAGAGAGCATGTGGCCAAAGGCTCTAAGGGTTTGTGCACGAGTGCATTAAGGACTAGATGTAGATCCCAGGGATATGTTGGTGGTCTGATATCAGGATATGCTGCCTGGATGCCCTTCATAAATCTTATGGTGACTGGATGTGCAAATATGGTGGCATTATCTACCTTATGATGGAATGTGGTGATGGTAGTGAGATTGACCTTCATGGAGTTAGTAGAGAGGCTGTGGATTTAAGTTACAGTAAATAATCAAGTATTGAATGGAGAGGCGCAGAGGTTGAGGCGGCATGTTTTTCTGTGCACCAAGAAGCATTTTTTTTCCATTTTTGGAGAAAGCTAGTGTGTGTGGTTAAAGTCTTGCTGAGCAGGAGGACTGTGCATACTGGTTCTGAGCACACCAGGGCTGTGTCCAGACTCAGGGGTTTTTTCGGGAAAAGTAGCCTTTTCCCGAAAAACTTCCCCTGCGTCCAGACTCAAGCCGCGTTCTTTCGAAATTAATTCGAAAGAACGCGGCTTTTCTTTCGATGGCGGTAAACCTCAATTTACGAGGAAGAACGCCTTCTTTCGAAAGTTCCTCTTTCGAAAGAAGGCGTTCTTCAATGTAAATAGGGCGTCTTCGAAAGAGAGCATCCAGACTCACTGGATGCTTTCTTTCGAAAAAGCAAGCCGCTTTTTCGAAATTTCTCCGTGCAGTCTAGACGCTCTCTTTCGAAAGAGGCTCTTTCGAAAGAAGCCTGCAGTCTAGACATAGCGTAGGTCTCTTCATGAGAAAACCACTGAACACCCAGGCTCTGAGGTAGAGACGATCTATATTATAGTGAAGAATCTGGCCGCTGCATTGAGATAGGAGCTTGTACAGGAGTGGGAGAGGAATGGGGGGATTGGTTGACATTCCCATCAAGAGGGATACCCCAATTTGCCTGGGCCACACAGGTGCTGTTAAGATGATATGTGAATTGTCTGTTCTGGTCTTTTATATTATCCTATTGGGAAAGCATTAAAAAAAAAAAAAAAAAACGTTGGTCCCTGGGAGCAAAAATGCATCCTCCCTGGAGTGAGATCCCAGGCCTGCTCTGGAACAGAACTCTTGGGATTTTTTGTTTTGGACTGTCGTGAAAAGGTCGAGTTGGAGAAACCCCCAGTATTGGAAAATGGTGCATAGGATGGAATTGTGCACTCCCACTAGTGTTGTATGGGGAAGCAATGACTGAGTTTGCCCACAGTTATGTTTTGGATACCAGGTAGGTATGTGGCGGATTTGGTGATGTTGTGTTGGAGGCACCAATTCCAGAGTTTGATGGCCTCTGCACAAAGGAAGTGGGAACGAGCTCCACCGTGCCTGTTCACATAGAACATGCATCTATGTTTTCTGCCTGATCCTTTTATTATAGCCTCTGATGACAGGGAAGACATGGAGGCAGGTGAAGCGTATAGCTCTGAGCTCAAGGAAATTGATATGGAGGCTGGTTTCGGAAGTGGATCACAGTTCCTCCATTGTGGTTTCTCCTATGTGTGCTCCCCATCCTGTGAGGGATGCATCTGTTTTGATGGTGATTGTGGGGGGCTCTTGTTGAAATGGAACCCTTTTACACATGTGCGTCTTTGACTGTAGATGGCATTGTTAAATACTTCAGGAGTTTGTGCCATTTTGGTTCGTATAATGAAGCTAACCAGGTTTGAAAGCATCTCATGTGCAGGCACTCATTGGGGACGACAAAGGTGAAGGCTGCCATGTACTCCAGTAGCTAGAGGCAGTTGTGAGCTCTGACCTGTGGGCTGATGTGAATGGTGTGTACAAGACTGCAGATTGCTCTGAATCTTTCCTGTGGCAGTGAGCCTTGACCAGTAGTGGAGTCAAGAAAGGCACCTATGAAGAGAATATTTTTGGATATGTGTTAATGTTTACTTGTCTATGCTTATTTGTAGGCCCAACTTTTGGAAGCACTGCATCGTCATTGGTGTTGCTTGAAAAACATGAGAATGGGTTAAAACAAAAGGAAAAACTATGTAGCATTTTAAAGACTAACAAGATGGTTTAATAGGTGATGAGATTTCGTGGACCAGACCCACTTCCTCTCATATTCTAGAAGAGAATTGGCATGACCATATATACCAAAGGAAGACAATGAAAAAAGTGAACACATTAAGCAGCTGACAAATCAGATTTAGTATAGAAGGTGGGGTGAGGGAGAGGAAGGAAGGGAATAGCTCTTTATGGGTCAATGAATGACTAATCGGGGTGATAAGTGGGGAAGCTATCTTTGTAATGGGTAAACTAATTAGCATCTTTGTTAAGGCCCATTTGTAAAGTGTCAAATTTAATCATGAATGGAAGTTCTGAAGTTTCCCTCTGTAATCTGGTGTTAAAATCTCTTTGAAGTAAGATGTATGTAGTAAGGTCGTTAAGACTATGTCCAACTAGGTTGAAATAAAAAGCAACTGGTTTTTCCTTGTGAAGATGTCTGATTTGTGGGCATTAATTCTTTGGTGAAGTCTCTGAGAAGTCTGTCCACCTTATGAAAGAATGGTCATAAGGTGAAGAATGGGCTGGTCACTATAAGCACTGGGAGAGTAGATTATTTTCAATGTTCTCAACCGATGCCTCAAATTTACTTATTAGAGGCTACAGGTTAGGTCACCCCAGAAGGTGGAGGGTGATGTCATTAGGCTCTGGGTCTCTGCCATTTTTGATAATGAGTATCATATTATCAATATTATGCTTGGTATGAATAATAGGGGTATCACTGTCGTCGGTATGGCTGACACCTGTATTGTTTCTTCTTTGGCATAAGTGTTTGTATGCCCAAGCATCTCAGGGTTGCTCAAGAGTCCTTCATAGAATGGAGGACCTCATTGGTGTTGGAAGCAAAGAGCTTGTGCCCATCAAATGGAAGATCCTCTACTGCAATGAAGATTTCCCTTGGAAAGGAGGAAGATGAGAGCCAGGCTACATGACGCATGATGACTGCTGTGGCTATGGACCTAATGGCTATGTCTATGATGTCTAGTGAGGCCTGGAACACTATGCAGGATATTAATTGGCCTTCAGAGACCAGTGCCTGCAATTGATGACACGCCTCAAATCAAGAAACAACAATAAAAGTTTGTATTTTGGAATAGTTTCTGTGGTTGTATTTTGCTAACAGTGCCATGTAATTGGCCACCCTGAACTGCAAGGTGGAGAAGGAATATACTTTCCACTCAAATCCTTCCATCCTTTTATTATCTTTGTTGGATGAAGTAGTCTTGAATTGTTGGTGTTGTTTGATATTCTGTTAACTGCTTCCACTACTAGCAAGTTGGGAGCAGGATGGGTGTAGAGGAATTCGGAGTCCTTAGAGGGAACAAAGTACTTCTGGTCCATGCGCTTGGTTGTGGGTGCAATGGAGGCAGGGGTCTGCTATATAGTTTGTCCAGGCTGCAGGACAGCTGAATTAATGGGAAGCGCTATTTTGGAGGTAGCAGCGGCTTGCAATGTATCTGTGAGCTCATGTTGGTTATCCAAGACTTCCTCCAAAGCAATATAGAGGTCATCCACCACTCTCTTAAGGAGGTCCTGACAGTGGGAGAATTCATCCATGGATGTGGTGGGCAGTTTGATTTGTTGGGATAAAGGGGGTGCCCCAGTGGCCACAGGTGAATTATCCATTTAATTTCTGTTGTATGTCCCGTATAGGTTCAGTATTAGAGTCCACCTCCACTTGAAGGGTTGGCGAGGGAGCGTTGTGGACTTGCCTCCCTGTAGCAGGATGATTAGTATGTTGTGCTCTGTAGTGTTCCTATTTACACCAGTATGGCAGGTAGCCAGCGGATGGTATTGGTGATACCATCCAGGGGTGGGCATACCACGGATATTGTGTGACAGGTGTATTTTGCCTGCATAGGTCCCTATACTCAGGCGGGTAACAGGGTGGAGAAAGGTCTTTGTTCTCCAAGCCATCTTCCTCCCCACTGGAAAGGCAGGGAGAAGTTGTGAGGGACTGGCAGTATTGTGCTTGTGGCTCTGATGAAAAATCCCCATCCAGAAGGGGAGACCCTGGAAAGGAGAAGACTGTGAGATCAACTGCACTGTGGAACTGGTGCTGAGTAGGGATGTTAAATATCAGTCAATTGAATAGTTGAGTAACCTCATGAATTCTTAACGATTAGCTGACCATTCTATAGTCCCTGGGGGCATGGCCAGCAGCCAGTGCACTCTGGCCTCACTCCCAAGAAGACCCCTGACACTCAGTGCTGCTGCCTCTGTATCAGAGACAGTAGCAATGGGGTGCCAGGTGGGAGCAGGTCTGCGAGGGGAGTCAGTTTAAAACCCAGCTCCCCTTGTGGATCTGTGCTACTTCCTCTGATAAAGAGGCAGTGGCATGGGGTGGCAGCAACCCCTGTGTAGGGCATGGTCTGAGCTCCTAGACCCGGCACAAGCTGGAACTGAGTTGGACTGCTGGTCAGCCAGCTAAAAATTTACTAGCAAGAGGGGACGGGGAGGACAGGAGAGGAATTGCATGTAATCTATAGCATTAACCAATAAGCAAAAGCTTCTAGGTTAATCGACTACACTTTTACATCCCTAGTGCTCATCAGAGCCAAACTTCAGTATATGTTCTGGTGCAGACTGGGACTGCAGTGCTGTGGTGAGGTGAGCTAGTGACAGCACCACGGAAAGTGAGGAGAGTGTTGGTGCTGAGGAAGGAAGTGCTGCTTCTGCTGTTTGAACAGACACCGGGGTTACTGAGGGGACCGTGGATGCATTTCAAGAGGCAGGCAGCTGAAAGCCCTTTGCCTCAGCACCTTGTAAAGCGGCTGCCACCTCATGGTGGGTCCAGAGGTACTTGCAGAGTCAAAAGTGCTCAGCCGTAGAGTGGCTGACACTGAAGAGACTGAAAGTCTGTGTTTCTTCAATCTGCCTGGGAAAGTGGAGGAAGCAGGTCTTTTCCTGGACTTGAAGATTTTTTGCTGAGACACTGCAGAGTTTTGTTCAGTGTCTGAGGGAGTCCTGGAGCAGTGACAGCATCAGACGCAGCTCCCTGTCCTTCCAAGTCCACGCTTTTAATTTGACAGTCAGAGCATTTTGGGGGGACATTAGACTCCCCCAAACATCTGACACACTGAGTATGCCATCAGACACAGGGATGGCCTCTTTGTAAGAGGAACACCTCTTGACACCAGGAGAGCTGGGCATGTTGAAATGGAGAGGTTTTTGTTTTTTTAAAGAGGAAGAAGATACTAACTATCTGTCTATATGTTAACTGTAACTATGTATAACTAAGAAACTATGTTGCTGAGGTGGGCAGCATGACTGCAGTACTCCATCTCTGGCCACCGACGGTAGCAAAGGAAATAAGGAGCCCGGACTGTGCATGTGCTATTTATACTCTGACAGCTCGTCAGGCAGGCAAAGCACATGCACAGCCCAGGGGGCAAGGATATTGCTGAGAAAATCTCCGATCAAAGGCGCTAGGATGCGCCTTGACCTGAGTGGAGCACACACAGGGACATCTCTGAAAGGAGAATACTGTAGTTACTTTAAACTTGGCTTAACTTGATAAAATTTAGGAATTAGACAGTGATTTTACCTATTATTTCCTTTTGTAACCAATTCTGGTCTTTTATGCCTATGCCACTTAAGTCACTCAAAATCTATTTTTGCATGTCAATATACATATTTTAATGTGTTCTCTAAGCCAGTGCATTTTGACTTAAATTTGGGGAATCTATTCCAGTTACACAGAAGACCCTGACCAGTGGAAGATGCACATTTCAGGGGTGCAAGGTTGGGGCTGAGGGATATGTGGGTGTTGCCTAAAATGAGTGGCTGAGCATTTTATTCTGGTAGTTGTTCAGGGTTGACTAGAGGTTGGGTTGAGTGGGATGAGCAACAGCTCACTTGAAAAGCAGGTCGTAGGGCACTCCAAACTGGTCAGTTAAGGGGGAACAATGATTCAGCAGTCCAGATTACATACTGAGATGTCTCACAATTAGTAATATATGTATGTAGGAAACCACAGGGCTAGAATCTGAGACCATAGGGGTTCTGGACTGCTGACACCTCCGCGTCGCTATAAGGGGTAGGTGAGCAAAGAAGGATCCTGCAAAGCTAGACTCATCAGGAAGCAGGGATGTAAGCGACTAGTCAACTATCTATTAAGCATAAGCCTATCAGATAGTTGAGTGGTGACTCTACTAGTCACTCCCCTCCCCCCACTCGCTGCCTCTATTAGAGGCAGACTCTTAATGCATTTAAAAGGCCGAAGTGCAGTGAGGGAAAGCAGGTGCTAGCCGGGAATCAGCTGTCCTGGCTCACATCTGATCCCCTGCTGCACTTCAGCCTTTTAAATATATTAAGAGTCTGCCGGCTCTTAATACATTTAAGAGGCAGAGCTGCAGCAGGGTTAGCTCCTGGGGCTAGTTTCCCCTGCTTACTGACTAATTGACTAGTCGATGGAAATTCTATCGACTAGTTGATTAGTTGATTAAGTGCAATTTAACATCCCTAGCAGGAAGTACCGTCCACAACGTCTAAACAGAGGCTTCTCTCACCAAATAATTGGCCAATACCAGGATATAAATTAGGAGCCCATGATGGGAAGCTGAGTAACTTCACTATTGGACTGCTGTCTATAACCTGGTACCCAACCCTAATTCCTTGGTATCCTGAACTAGCTCTGATCTGCTATCTCCCTGCAATCTGGTGACCAACCGTGACTTCCCAGCATTTTGAGCTGGCTTGCCTTGCTATTGTCCCCAGTCACCACTCAGCAGTTGAGTAGGCATACCAGAATTCGTAGCTCAGCCCTGACAGTTTAGTTAGTACTTCCTCAGGGCAGACCTGCAATATAGAGTTCCCAACTTTATTGGCCTAATACTGTAGGACTATATACCATGTGTCCCATTGATTAATAGCTGTAAAAAGTACTTATAGCAAGTAAGCCTCTTCTAATTCCTACTAACAAACTTTAAAAATTTATGTACAATCTATGGCAAAAGGAAAAACATAGCAAAAAGCACATTTTTCTTCTGATATTTCTTTCAATTACAGTATTTTCCACCCAAAAAATTCACAACTAAATCTAGGGTTACTGGCCTCTACTTGTTTCAAACACACACAGCTCCTCAGAATGGCAGGGAAAAAACAACGAAAAACAGTTCACTGCATCCATTATCCATCATCAACTACAATGTGTACATGTATGTGTGTAAAGAAACAGCAAATATTTTCTTCCAACTCATACATATCTGAGCTGGATAAGACAAAATAGGAAACTTAGTTCCCCCCACTTCCAATACAAGACTGTTGTACATCTGTTGTCCCTAGGGATGAGAAAATGCCAAACCCCCAATTATTTTGGATGAACACAGT
This sequence comes from Pelodiscus sinensis, assembly GCF_049634645.1. Lineage (NCBI taxonomy): Eukaryota > Metazoa > Chordata > Testudines > Trionychidae > Pelodiscus > Pelodiscus sinensis. The sequence continues at coordinate 32,729,027 of NC_134717.1, forward strand.
ATTAGTAATGTTTAGTTATGTACTGTATTTAACAGGGGAAAAAAACAGATTGACAGAATAACTGTAAACTTAAAAGGAGAGACTATGCCTACATGTAATTCCTGACCTTCTTTCACCCTAAAAGTTCCTAAATTCTCACCAAAGGTTATAACTTTACTTGCCTTTCCATTCTTACCAATTTTTAAGTCGTTAGTCAGACTGTGTTTTGTAAGACTCAGCAGCTCTTTGCCATCAATATTATGCATCTTGAAAATGCCAACAAGGTCTTTTAAACCTTGTGCACAAAGCCAGACGGAGACTTCTTCCTCTGACCAGTTCTCAACAGACATCTTTGGTTCATCTTCTAGTAAACTCCCTTGAGAAAAAAAGAGAAGGTAAATTTGAAATAAGAAAATAAACTGAACTGCTCTTATGTACTGAAAGTTTATTTTGTATAACTTCATTACATAGCTTTTATGAGCTGGAATGTTTATTTTCGGACTTATTTTGTCTATATTAATTAGCAAATAATTTTTTGTTCATACTGAGAACTCTGCTTGTAATTCACTTCTGTTTCTCTCATTATCTGTGTACAAATGTTACTGGTAAAGTCTGCACTGCTCTGGGAATAGTATTTGTCAGTTAAGTGCTGCCCAGAGAGTAAGAAAAAGGGATGCAAGAGAAAACACTCCCTTTGTTTGGGTCTAACAAGTCCTTAGAGAAGGCATGATGTATTTAAAAGATTTCTTCTCTCTTTTCCAAAATACAGGACATTTCCCCATAGTGAATAACAATTTTAAGGAAGATCAAATGTTGGGACTCTACTATTTAAGATTACACATTAAGCACATAATACAGTAAAGCATCTTGTAGCATCTCCCAATAAGTTTACAACTGTATCGTACCTGAGGTATAAAAAGAGTATTAAAAATGAACGTACTTACCTGTACAGTGTTGCTTTGGATCAAATTGCCAGATATTCACTGTTTTATCCATTGAACCTGTTGCAAGTAATGGAATATCTGGTGCAAAGGCACAAGTTGTAACATATCTAGAAAAAAAAACCAACCAAATCAATAATTTAAATTTAAAATCATGCATTAATTACTTTCCTTGGTTAATTTAGAATTCTGCTGATTTCACACCTGGTGTGCTGAGTTAAAGTGTGAAGGATGCTCCGAGTTTTCTGCAAACAAAAAGTATTGCATTTGTTAGAACAAGTAGAAACAACACAGTTAATCATTTTTATATATAACAATTTTTAATTCAAAGCACTTTAAAATAATAATTTCAGTTCAGAAGGTGGTGTAACTGAGGCACAAAAAGGGTAAATAATGTGCCAAAAGTCACATAGCAAGTCAGCATCAGACCTGGGAACCGAACTCAAATTCCTGACATGCTTCCCCACCTTCGATCCAACAGAACAAATTGTCCCTCACTGTATCTGGCAGACAAAAATACAATATATTCATTCCAAAATACTAGAATTAAGAACACAGCAGAGTGAACTGCCAATTGAAACTCAAATAGAATTCAGAGTACAACCTTTAAATAAAACAAAACAAAAAGAACAGGGTCTTCGGCATCACAGGGATTAAGAAGCTGTGGTTTGCATATGTTGCCACTAGATGCTGCCATTCACAAAAGCTAATTGTAAGGATCCCAATCCTTTAACTAATAATGTTTAAGAGTCTCTCTGTAGAGTAACACACGATTCCTTTGACAGGCATTTGACAGAATTTAAAAAAACCCACAAGAATAAATTATTTTAATTGACCAGTCAACTTTCCTTTTTTTAAATCTCTCATATTCTGAACTGTTCCTCATGAGGGATATATCCCTTATGTTAGACATTTACCCCCATCCTACGCAAACCCATTGTTCTTTCACTGTTATTACTATGAAGTATATCAGAATTTTACCCCATAAAGTTTAAACAAGAATCTAAGATTACAAAAAAAAAGTTCTTCCAAATAATTTCTTTCCTGGCATGCTCGGTATTAAACTTTATGCATTATTATTTTTGTATACCTCATTTAGTCATTGTCTCATATTTGGATGCAGAAGGTTGAGAGTCTGTTTTCCCATATGCTTAATTATGTTTCCATGAACTCAGAAGATTATGAGAACATGTTCCTGGTTGTGCCACTAGTTGTTTAGATCTCACAATTTCCCTGAGAATGATCTGATTAACATAATATGACTAAACAGAACAGTGGAACAAATAATTTGTTCCTTTAAGTAGTCAGCAATCATGTTTTTTAAAATGAAGCAGTAACTTAAATAAAGCAATTAATCTTTTTAAACTCACTATAAATCAATACTGACACTGAAGAAGAAAGAGAAAACAATCCATACCACCCTGGTCACTACAATTTATCCAATGAAGCCACGGTAAGTTGGGACATCTCCTGGCAGAGGTTTCCTGAGGGAGAAGCCAATAGCTCTTTTCCTCTCTAACCCAAGAATGGCTCTATTTTCTACAATCCGCATGACCGTTTGGACACACCTTCTGACTCTCTGATTTCTTGGGAAGCTGGAGATAGCTCCTGCATCACCTTTAGGCTGCTGTCATAGTAAGCATAGAATCCAAAAAGTATACTAGCAGCAGTCAGCGCTCAGGGAATGTCTGGCATAATCCAGTCCCACAGGCACAGTGATTTGTCCAACATCATAAAGGAAGTCAGTTTAAGAACCAAAATCAGAACTAAGGTCTCGCATCTCCCAGTTCTATGACTTAAATGAGTGAATGTGTTTCCTTTCCCAGGTCTTATAGTTTCCAGAAAGTTCAAGAACAGATTATTCTCAGTTACACCACTATAAATCCTGAGTAATCTTGTTGATTTGTGAATTTACACTGGTGAGGAGAAAGCATAATTTGGTCCCATATCTTTCCTTGGTGTCACCTTGCTCATATTCTGATTAGGACTCATTATTTCAGGTCTCCGTAGGCACTTCAAACCACCAAGCATTTGGATAGGAAATGAACCATTCTACTTCTATGGAACACAAGAATTCTTAAACACATTTGATCATAGGCGTTGACAACACACAAAATTGTATCCCTATAACTACGTAGGTCAAGTAGGAGTGGCCAAATAGCGGCCCAGGGGTCGGATCCGGTCTGCCCTGGTTAGCCCCTGGTGGGCCCCTACTATTATATTTACCTGCACCCCCATAGGTATGGGCAATTGCAGCTCCTGTTGGCCACAGATAGCTGTTCCTGGCCAAAGGGAGTTGCAGAAAACGTTGTCCCAGTCTGTGCTGCATCCCACTTCTCCCATTGCATGGGAACGGTGATCTGCAGCCAACAGAAGCTGCAATTGCCTGTACCTGCAGAAGTGTACATACAGGCAGTCCCCGGGTTACGTACAAGATAGGGACTGTAGGTTTGTTCTTAAGTTGAATCTGTATGTAAGTCGGAACTGGCGTTAGCCGCTGCTGAAACTGATGTTTCAACCGCGGCTGAATCTGGACGCCAGTTCTGACTTACATACAGATTCAACTTAAGAAACCCAGGCGTCCCCAAGTCAGCTGCTGCTGAAACTGATCAGCAGCTGATTCCAGGAAGCCTGGGGCAGAGCAACTCTGCCTCGGGCTTCCTGTAGTCAGCCGCTGGTCAGTTTCAGCAGCAGCTGACTTGGGTACGCCTGGGGCAGAGCAGCTGGGGTGCTGCTGGGTTGCTCCAGTAGCGCGACTCCTCGGCGCTACTGGAGCAACCCAGCAGCACCCCAGCTGCTCTGCCCCAGGCATCCTGATTCAGCCGCTGCTGAAACTGACCAGCAGCGGCTGAATCAGGACGCCTGGGGCAGAGCAGCTGGGGTGCTGCCGGGTTGGTCCGGAGCGGCGCTGCGAGACCAACCCGGCAGCCCCCAGCTGCTCTACCCCAGGAGTAGGCAAGAAAAGCCTGGTGTGCTGGGGGTGGGGGGGGGAAGCACTAGCTGCATCCCCCCCCCCCAGCAGACCAGGGAGACGGGGGTGGCGGGACTGCCCAAGTCCTCCACGGCTTTGCTCTGTCTCCCTGGTCTACTGACCTAGGAGACGCGGAGCAAAGCCGCAGAGCACGCGGGCAGTGGGACAGTCCAGGCACGCCACGGCTGTCCCACTGCTGGCGTGCTCCGCGGCTTTGCTCCCCGTCTCCCTGGTCTGCAGGGAGACAGGGAGCAAAGCCTTGGAGCACTCCCGCAGTGGGACAGCCCGGGCGCACTTGAGCTGTCCCCCTGCGGGCGTGCTCCGCGGCTTTGCTCCCCGTCTCCCGACCAGCAGACCAGGGAGACGGGGAGCAAAGCCGCAGAGCACGCCCGCAGGGGGACAGCTCAAGCGCGCCCGGGCTGTCCCGCTGTGGGCGTGCTCCAAGGCTTTGCTCCCCGTCTCCCTGCAGACCAGGCAGACGGGGAGCAGCTTTTCTTGTCCCGGAGGAGGGGGGCGGCGGACCGCAGCGCATCTGGGCGTCCCGCCGCTCCCATCCTCCGGGGTGAGAAAAGCCCCGTTCGTAACTGCGGATCCGACATAAGTCGGATCCGCGTAACTCGGGGACTGCCTGTATATATAAGAAGTGTAATATAATGGAGGCCTGCCAGTGGCTAACATTTGCAAATGACTGCCATTTTATTGCTCACCCCGAGGTAAAGTGTGTTCATCCTTCACTCAGAAAAAAAGACAAATGTTAAATACTATGTACAGATGAATTAGTGACACTACCACAAATTTCAGTGATATTATTCTATTGTCAAACAAGAAGTCTAAGCAATAAGATGTAAAAAGGGGAATGATATTAAAGTTTGCTGTTTTTAACCATTCACCTTGAATTGCCTGCATTTGTACATATAATATATGAACAACCATTACTGATATACAGGCAGTCCCCGGGTTACGTACAAGATAGGGACTGTAGGTTTGTTCTTAAGTTGAATCTGTATGTAAGTCGGAACTGGCGTCCAGATTCAGACACTGCTGAAACTGATCGCCAGTTCTGACTTACATACAGAATCAACTTAAGAACCCCAGGCATCCCCAAGTCAGCTGCTGCTGAAACTGATCAGCAGCTGATTCCAGGAAGCCCGGGGCAGAGCAACTCTGCCTGGGGCTTCCTGTAGTCAGCGCTGGTCAGTTTCAGCAGAAGCTGACTTGGGGACGCCTGGGGCAGAGCAGCTGGGGTGCTACTGGACCAACCCAGCAGCACCCCATCTGCTCTGCCCCAGACGTCCTGATTCAGCCGCTGCTGAAACTGACCAGCAGCGGCTGAATCAGGACCTGGGGCAGAGCAGCTGGGGTGCTGCCGGGTTGGTCCAGTAGTGCCCAGAGCGGGTGCTGCAGGACCAATCGGCAGCGCCCCCAGCTGCTCTGCCCCAGAGTCCAAAACAAAAGCCTGGTCTGCTGGGGGGGGGGGGGGGAGCACACTAGCTGCGCCCCCCCCCCCCCCCAGCAGACCAGGGACACGGGGAGCAGAGCCGCAGCGGCAGCGGGGTGCCGCGCCTCTGAGGCTTTGCTCTGGCAAAGCCTCTGAGGCGCGGGACCCCCGCGGCTGCGGCTTCAGTCCGGGAGCCTGTGGTCTGCTGGGGCCTGTGGTCTGCCGGTGCCTGTGGTCTGCTGCCAGAGCAAAGCCTCAGAGGCGCGGGACCCCCCCGCGGCTGCGGCTTCAGTCAGGGTGCCTGTGGTCTGCTGGGGACCGTCCCCAGCAGACCACAGGCACCGGCACCCAAGTGGCAGCAGCAGCGGTTCCCGCGCTTCCGAGGCTTTGCTCTGGCAAAGCCTCAGAAGCGCGGGAACCCGCCCGGTGCCCCTGGTCTGCTGGAGACGGTCTCCAGCAGACCAGGGGCACCGGAGCAGCTTACGAACGGGGCTTTCTCGCCCCGACTTCCGGGGCGAGAAAGCTCCGTTCGTAAGTGCGGATCCGACGTAAGTCGGATCCGCGTAAGTCGGGGACTGCCTGTATAGGAAACTCCTATGTCAATGACTGCAATCTTATGTGCCTTGGATGATATAACACTATACTTACAAACTTGATCACTTGAATGTATAGATACATATGTATACAGAAGTGTGATTTTGTTGTACAGTTCCAAATTAGAAAAAGAAAAAAAGTGTAGAAAAAGGTGAAAGAGAAAGAGAGAAATATTCTCTGTACTTTGATATGGATGAAGTCTTCCTTACTTCCACTACAAAAAAAATACACACTACAGATTAATCAGGTCATATTTTCTAGTCTTCTATTTTGGGAAGACAACATTTCAGGTATAGAGTGGATGTCAACTGAAAAAAAAAATTAGTAAGCAGTCATGAACTATGCAATACTTACAGTATCATGTATTATGATGGATTTGTCCACAGATCTTTAAAAAAAGAACACATTAAAATTAAATGATAGCATGGAAAGAAATGAGAAAACAAGTGCAAACTATGGGACAATTTTTTTGTCCCAAAAAGAAAGTCTAACCAAACAAGATTTGCTGGCAGTAACTATGCAGTTGTTAGACCTACCAGTCCTCTTCACCAAAATCTAGACAGAGATTATATAGATAACAGCCTAAGATATAGTCTAAAGCTGGGGTGGGGAACCACATTTGGGTCAGGGGCCACTGACTCTCAAAAACAAACAAACAAAAAACAGTCGTGGGCCACAAGTGAGAACCAAAAAAACAACAACAAAAAAAAACCCCAAATCCTCACTGACGTGGCCCACACAGAGAAGAAAAAAAGACATTCCCCACATTCCCCTCACACATTAGAACCTGAGAGAGCCCAGCTTAAGCTCCCAAGCCTTAGGTTCCCCACCCCTGATCTAGAGAGAAGAGTAGTGGCCAAAGCCCACAACTTCTTTCAGATTAACAGTTTTTTTAGGCAGCGTAGTAGTACACAAGCCCACTAGCCATGCTATCACCATACCAATACCTCATTCACATTTGCCTATCCTGTGCAGGGAGTAGCTGTGAAAGTTGTCTCGACCATATGCGGGCCCTGGGAAAACTGATTAAGTGGGCTCTCCTATCCAGGGTTACTGGAGCAACTTTTACAGTGGGGGTGCTGAAAACCATTGAACTAAACTGTGAACCCTGTATATGATGGAAACTGCTTCAGGTCAGGGGAGGCAGGGGTGCAGCAGCAGTCCCAGAAACGCTAGCTCTAGCATCTATGCTCTTATCTTCCAAGTATTTCTGATTCAATTTGGACCTTGAATATCTACAAAGCATATTAAAGGAAGTGATTCAATACACAATTCTAATACTTCATAATTAAAATATCACTATTTTTAGTAAGATAATCTGAATACAAAGAGTTATGTGTTTCTTTTCAGCAACTATAGTTCTTCCTGAAAGATGCATGGAGTACAGCTATAAAGACTGGATACCAACCTCAAGAGATCCAAAATCATAAAACTCTCCCTTCTCGATCCCGGGGGGGAGAGGGAATCACAAGATATTTAAAAATATATATATAACACCACACATGTTTAGTTTGTCTTTGGATCAGGGTGAGAGCAAATAAAACTTTACTGGTACAAGAGCCAGCTTCAGCCTCCAGAAGGGATGGGGCCTCGGGCAGATGGGATGCTGCTTTTGGCCAGCCTCCCCAGCCAGCCCAGGCCCTTTTAAGACACTGGTCCCATTAACCCAGGTTGAGAACCCCTGTTCTAGAACATCATTATAATACATCTATCACTTGCAAACTTCACATACATGTGTAGGGACATACATTTTATAATGAAAATATTTTAAAACAGTGATTTTTTTCAAGTTTAGCCTATTGCTTATATTATCTCTATTTATATATAAAAAAGTTTTTCCTGCCAGGTGACTGAATGATGTCATCATGTCATTAACGTCAACAACCTCTCTCAGCAAAGCGAAAGTGGCAAGAGAGGGGGTAGGTGAGTGTAGCCACCTACTCTTTATGTAATAATGTAGATAAGTGTCTAGAAAAAGCTTTCCCTATGCCAAAGATGAAATTCAGTTCTCCCCCATCCAAACTCATATCCAACTCCTTTAGCAATTTGTGAAATAACTCAAAATTAATTTTAGTGCTAAAAAAAAAAAATCCACTTCCACTTCAGAAGAGGGAAATAAATGCACAGCCACCTACTGCAAAATGTAAGTAACTAAAATTAAATGAAACTGCTTACCCTGAGACTAACATCTGCCCATCATAAGAAAAAGCACAAGCCAGCACCGGAGCAGTGTGCCCATTCAACGTGCATTCATATTTTAATTCACAACCTACAAATCAAAAAAAGTAGAACATAATTTTTCTAAGCTCTTTAACTAACCATTTTCCTTTTAAAAACAGGTGTAGATTCATTATTTTAAAAGGACTGAAAATATGAGAGCTTGATACAGTGTAATCAAGTGAGGCCAGCTGTCAATTAAAAAAAAAGGGGGGGGGGGAGACAGCAACCTCCAACCACATCTTTCGGTTCTTGAAGTCACATAACACCTGCTAGCAACCCAGTACCAGTTTGAGAAAAGCTGCTCTAGTTATTTACAGATAGCATGAAGACAATTAAAATAGTGCACATTAAAGAAGTTTGCCCTTTTAAAATAAATTGCATTCTAAATATTCTATGATTTTGAGTAGTGTGTCAGGCAGCTGTAATAATATGATAAAATTGCTCCTAAATACCAAGAAGGGATCAGCACTGACTAGGTAGCAAATTTGTTTTAAATACTGTATACAACTACTCTTCTGTACGTTAAAACTCATGGACCAAAATTCACCACTAGTGTTAGAATAGGTAAATTCAATAACACAAGTAGGAGCAATGGTAAAGGATTTCATAACGTGCACAAAGGGTTAATATATAAGCTGTTGTTATGGCTCTACTCTGCTGAGAATTCCCAGATAAACTGTCTTTGTGGCAGTTTTGTGCCATCAAAACATGGATGTAGCTTTGTACCATAATGCATGCACAGGATTGCATGTGCAACCTCAACATTGGTTATTTCCTTACTTCTGATTCTTCACTATGAAATCTTAACATTCTTTTATATATGTTTTTGTATGGAATATATAATTATACAGCCAAATATCTACATATGCATATCGACCAGCTATATATAGAACCCTGTGACGGGGAGGCCGATCCCCGCACTCAGCCCGGCTGGCCGGCGGGTGCCGGCAGCGGGGAAGGGCCGTGGGATGGGGAGGCCGATCCCCGCACTCAGCCCAGCTGGCCGGCGGGTGCCGGCAGTGGGGAAGGGCCGGAAGCGGCCATAGCGGGCACCCGGGAGACCGCGGGGGAGAGCCGAGTCCCGGCAAACCCCGGCGGCCTTCCAGGAGCTGCCCGGAGTGAGAGTGCCACCGGCGCCGCAGACGGCCGCAAGCTGACTGCCTGCGCAGCCGCAGACAGCCAGGAGACCAGGCGGGTGGGCACTAGGGCCCAGGAGGCACTCTCTGACGGAGGGGACGTAGGAGGGTGGGACGCTGCCCAGGACGCCCAAAAGGCGAACGCGGGAGTCAGGGAGGGGGGAAAGAGCGGGGGCTGGCTGTGCTCTCAAACCCCACAGGTGGAAGCGAGGCGCTTGGAGGAGGGACGGCTCCACGGGCTTCGGCCCACCAAGGCGAAGCCGCGGACACCAGTGGGAAGGGCGGAAGGGACGGGCGGAGCCGTGCGGCAACCGGCGCCCGACCCGGATGAGCCCGGAGCGGGCTGCTAAGAAGCCAAGGAGCCCCAGGGACGCTGGCGGCGTGACCGGCAACCGGAGGACAGCTAGAGTGAGCCGGGGACTGATAGGGAGAGACTGAGAAAGTGGGGGAGCTGGAGGGCTGGGCTGGGCTGGACTAACCCCCGCCCCCCGCTACAAACCCATATAAAGAAAAGAGGGGGGAAGCATCCTCCCCCATTGAGAATGGTTTTGGAGCCCTCAGTCCTACTTTTACTGTGACTTAAATCACAAAGTCACCCTTCCCACTGCAAACACATTTGTTGCAGTTTTAGCAGAGGTCAAGGATTTACTGTGCAAATGAATATGAAGATTGAACTACCTTCCCTACTAGCTACAGTCAATGTTAGTTTAGGACTTAAGTACTTAATACCATCACTGACTGCACTGTACCTCTTCTGGAAGGATAAAGAGAGGACTCTGGTCTCTAGCATGGTAACCTAGCACGGCAAGCTAGCACCTTTCAACAGTTCTACACTTAAAAAAGTATTGGTACCTTCCAATAAATAAAAATATATTCTTGTATAATAAAATGTGTAGCATAATAATGTACCAACTAGTCCATGGATATAACATGTTGCAACTGCTTACAATACTTTAGGTAACAACTTTAATAAAAAAGTTTTAAAAGGCTTGACCCTGCACGGAACTGAGCCTGCAGAGACCACCCCAACAAAGCACTTAAGCAGTACAAGCATGTGATTAGTCTTACTAACTTTGAACCTATAAGCTTCAGCTACATATGAGCTCATTAGCATTAAATGGTAATTAAATAGTTATTAACTTTGAGTAAAAAGAGAATTAGTGCTATACGTACCTAAGAAATCAACAAACGAAATAAGCCAAAGCTTGATCTGGTTATCTTGACCACAAGATGCCATTCGGAAGTATCTGGAACCTTGTTCTCCATCTGATAAAATGAAAATGTTTTAAAGTTTTAATCAGAAGCACTAAAAAGAATGTGACAGACCAGCTTCCACATTCCTAGTATCTTTTAAAAGTGCGGATGAAAATAATTCTATATAAATTACTATTATGATTTTGCAATCAAGGTAAACCATATAGCAGATAACATATTCAAGTGTTGTTTCATGAATACTACACGTGGAAGAAACCCAACATTGAGCAGTTATGACAAGAATGAGATAGAAGTCAAAGCTAAATATGTACCACCAATCATACAAGATAATTTCTTCCTGAAGGCACCCCTCTCCAACTCCCATGCTACAGTGCAGAAAAGATTCTGCTTGTTATTTAAAGTTTTTAAAAACTCTGTATTCTTGTCATAACACCACAAAAAACAGTGGCTTTGATGTGGATTTGGACTGATTTTTTTTGCAAAGAATGTAACAGCCCGATAGAAAAAAAATGGGTACTTGCCTCATAACAATTGTTCTTTGAGATGTGTTGCTCATGTCCTTTCCATGTAAGTGTGTGCACGCCGCATGCATGGATTGTTGGAGAGTTTCCCTTAGTGGTACCCGTCAGGACAGCGGGGGAGCCACCTGGAGTGGGGCCGTTATAGCAGCACATATATACTGTTGGCCCTCCACCTCCTCAGTTCCTTCTTGCTGGAACACTCCAGCGTAGAGGAGATGGGGGGTAGGATTTGGAATGGACATGAGGACATCTTGAAGAAAAATAGTTACGAGATGTAAGTAACTGTTTTTTCTTCTTCGAGTGATTGCTCATGTCCATTCCATGTTGGTAACTCCAAAGTCATGGAGGCAGGGTTGGAGAATACAGAGAAACAGACTAAAACACTGCTCTGTCAATCACTGCACCATCCCTAGCCTGTTGCGCTATGGCACAGTGACTTGTGAAAGTATGCACTGAAGACCAGGTGGCTGCCTTGCAGATCTTCACAATAGGCACCTGGGTCACTAAAACAGCAGATGAAGCTTGGGCCCTAGTGAAGTGGGATGTAATAGGAAGGGCAGGAACATGCACCAGCCTGATGCAGGAGGTGATCCAGTATGATATACACTGAGCTGACACTGGCAAACCCTTCATCCTGTCAGCTATGGACACAAATAACTGGAGGGCCTTATGAAATGGTTTTCTCCTATCCAAATAAAAAGCCAAAGCTTGCCTATCATCTAAGATGTGTAGAGCTTGCTCTGTTCCAGATCCATGAGGTTTTTGGGTAGAATACGGGTAAAAATATATCCTGGTTGACATGGAAATGAGACACCACCTTAGGCAAAAAGTCTGACCTTGTCCTTAAGGAAGACTGTATATGGAGGAGTGGGGGTGTACAGGGAAGGCCCACAATACCAAAACCCACTTAGCAGAAGTAATGGCCACAAGGAACGACATCTTCCAGGACTGGTGCAACAGCGAACACGTCGCTAATGGCTCAAAAGTGGAAGCCATTAATTTATTGAGTACCAGGTTAAAGTCCGGGGGGGAAGAGGCAGACACACCTGAGGATATACCCTGTTCAACCTCTTAAGGAAGCAGCATACCACAGGATCTGCAAAGACAGACTTACCCCGGGACCCTCAGTGAAAAGTCAAAATGGTGGCCAGGTGCACCCTGACCAAGGAAGGGGCAAGGTTTTAAGATGCAGAAGGTAATCTAAAATAGCAGGGACAGGGCTAACAGTGGGCTATGGTGGTGGGAGACAAACGGAGCCTCAGAACGGCCTCCTTTATTGCTAGGATGCAGGCTGTAGACAGGAATTCTTTGGCCACTGTTGTGTCAAGGCAAACCCCCACAAATTCTATCCTTTGGGTGGGGGTCAGGGTGGATTTGGCCTCATTTAGGATGAAGCGTAACCTGAGGAAAGACTCCTTGACTAGGGATATGTGATCTAAAACATGGGAAGGAGAAGTTGTCTAGATACGGGTACACATGAACCCATCTTTTCCACAGAAACACAGCCATAACTGCCATAAATTGTGAACACCATGGGGATGTAGAAAGGCCAAAGGGGAGAGCCATAAACTGATAATGATCCTGACCTACTGTGAACCAAAGGAAGTGCCTGTGAGGGTCTGCAACAGAGATGTGGAAATAGACATCTTTGAGATTGACGACAATGTACCAATCTCCCATGGCTAGAGAAGGGATGACAGACCCAGCGTTACCATCTTGAACTTTGACTTTACTATGAAGACATTTAGGCTCCTTAGGTCCAAGACAGGATGAAACCTGCTTTTGGGACCAAGAAGCAGTGGAAGTAGAACCCCTTACCCCTGTGGCCCACCAGGACCTCTTCCACAGCTCTGCGATTGAGGAGCTGTTGCATCTCCAACTTGAAAAGATGCTCATGAGAGGGGTCGCTGAAGGAGGATGGGGTAGGATGATGGGAAGGGGGGCAGGAGCAGAATGGGATGGAGTGTCTGCTTCGCACCTTGCCTAGGACCCAGAAGTCTATCGTGATAGACGACCTGGCATGGTGGAAGGGGATAGCCAATTGGTGAAAGGCCATTTAACTGTGGCTGGTAAGCTGTCCCTGTGCGAACCTTCAAAGGCTCAACCTGGGACCCTGAAGCTTATTAAAGGGGCCTGAACCACAGTCAGAGGAGGAATGGGACTGCTGTCTTCTGTTCCTGTTGTTGTAAAACCCTTTGCATCTAGATAAATCCACCCTGTTGCTCTGCTGGAATGGGTGAGAAGGGGCCCTACGGAAGGAACATCTCTGTGGGGTCAGAGCGTGGATTCCTAGGGACTTAGAGGTTGCCCTAGAGTCCTTCAACCCATGGAAGCTGGTGTCAATGCACTCAGAGAAGAGGCCCATGGCCTTGAATGGCAGCTCCTGGGTAGTGGTCTGGAATGCCTACTGGAATGCCAGAAATCTGGTGGAATGCCAGAAATTTGGAGCTAAGTGTTCCACCTCAAGACCAGCCCAGTCGCCATGGCATGAGCCGCCGCAACTGCAGCATCCAGAAGCGCTGCTCAGGACATGACCTTGCCCTCCTCAGACGGGGCCTTGCACAGCTGCCTGGAGTCCTGGCGCAACAGATCTTCAAATTTATCTATCACTGACCAGGATTGAAGGTGTACCTGCTCAGGAGCACCTGTTGATTGGCGAGCAGGAGTCCCTCTGAAGCATAAGCCTTGCTACCCAAAAGGTTTGATTTTTTGGCCTCCTAATTTTTAGGTGTAGGAGTGAGCTGACCCTAAGCATTCATAGTGTTTGGCAGATTTGCTGCACTGACTGGCCTGAGGCACTGTGGTGGCATGAGCAGTGCCCAGAGCGGAAACAATGTTGGCAATGGAAACCAAAATGGAATCAGATTGATGGCACTTAATAGGTACGTTCTAGTAAGGAGGAGAGGATGGAAGATGATAATATATGGGTAAGATCAGATGAGAAACAGTCAAATGAAAAAGTGCACCATTCAAACACATCAGGAAATGGCAGACAGCTAAATAGTAACAAATGTTTAAAGTGCTTATGACAAATGCTAGAAGTCTAAAAAATAAGATGGGTGAACTAGAGTGCCTCATATTTAAGGAGGATATTGATATAATAAGCATCACAGAAACGTGGTGAAATGAGGACAATCAATGGGACACAGACATACCAGGGTACAAAATATATTGGAAGGACAGAACAGATCATGCTGGTGGGGGAGTGGCACTACATGTGACAGAAAATGTAGAATCAAATGAAGTAAAAATCTTAAATGAACCAAAATGTTCCATAGAATCTCTATGGATAGTAATTCCATGCTCTAATAAGAATAAGAATATAGCAGTAGGGATATATTACTAACCCTCTGACTAGGATAGTAATCGTGACTATGAAATGCCACTGGAGATAAGAGAGGCTATAAAAATACAAAACTCAATAATAGTGGGGCATTGCAACTATCCCCATATTGACTGGATACACATCTCAGGATGGGATAAAGTTTCTTGACACCTTAACTGACTGCCTCCTGGAGCAGCTAGTTTTGGAGAGGAAATTCTTGATTTAGTCCTAAGTGGAGCATGGCATTTGGATCAAGAGGATTTGGTTCAAGAGGTAAATAAAATATAACTGGACTGCTTGGAAATAGTGACCAAAATGTAATAACATTTAATATCCCTGTGGCAGGAAAAACACCTCAGCACCCCAATACTGTGGCATTTAATTTCAGAAAGGTGAACTACACAAAAATGAGGTTAGCTAAACAGAAATTAAAGGGTACATTGCCAAAGTAAAATCCTTGCAAGCTGCATGGAGATTTTTCAAAGACACTGTAACAGAGGCCCAACAGAACTGTATACTCCAAATTAAAAAAACACAGTAAAAGAACCAAAAAAGTGCCACTGTGGCTTAACAAGTAAGTAAAAGAAGCAGTGAGAAATAAAAAGGCATCATTTAAAAAGTGGAAGTTAAATCCTAGTATGGAAAACAGAAAGAAGCATAAACTCTGTCAAAGTGTAAAAATACAATAAGGAAAACCAAAAAGGAGTTTGAAGAACAGCTAGCCACAAACTCAAAAATAACAAAATGTTTTTTAAGTACATCAGAAGCAGGAAGCCTGCTAAAGAACCAGTGGAGCCACTGGATGATTGAAATGCTAAAGAAACACTCAAAGACAACAAGATCATTGCGGAGAAACAAAATGAATTATTTGCTTCAGTCTTCATAGCTGAGGATGTTAGGAAGATTCCCAAACCTGAGCCATTCTTTTTACGTGACAAACCTGAGGAATTGTCCCAAACTGAGGTGTCAGTATAGGTGGTTTTGGAACAAACTGATTAACTTAACTGTAACAAGTCACCAGGACCAGATGGCATTCACCCAAGAGTTCAGAAAGAACTCAAATGTGAAAGTGCAGAACTATTAACTGTGATTTATAACCCATACTTAAAACCAGCTTCTGTACCTAATGACTAGAAGATAGCTAATGTGATGCCAATAAAAAGGCTTTAGAGGTGATCCTGGCAATTATAGTCTGGCAAATCTAACGTTAGTACGGGGCAAATTAATTGAAACTATAGTTAAGAATAGAATTGTTAGTCACATAGATGAACATAATTTGTTGGGGAAAAGTCAACATGGATTCTATAAAGGGAAATCATGCCTTACTAATCTACTAGTAAGTTCTACTACTAGAGTTCTTTGAGGGGGCCAACAAGGGGGATCTAGTGGATCTAATGTACTTAGGTTTCCAGAAAACCTTTGAAATGGTTCCTCACCAAAGGCTCTTCGGTAAAGTTAGTTGTCATAGGATAAGAGGGAAGGTTGTCATGGATTGATAACTGGTTAAAAGACAGAAAAGAAAGGGTAGGAATAAATAGTCAGTTTTCAGAATGGAGAGAGGCAGTTAGTAGTGCCCTCAAGGGACCAATCCTATCAATCTATTTATAAATGATCTAGAGAAAGGGGTAAACAGTGAGGTGGCAAAATTTGCAGACGATATTAAACGGCTCACGATAGTTAAGAACAAAGCAGACTGTGAAGAGCTTCACAAAATTAGATGACTCGGCAACAAAATGGTCAATGAATTTTAATGTTGATAAATGCAAAGTAATGACATTGGAAAAAATAATCCCAACTACACAAACAAAATGATGGGGACTAATTTACTATAACCAGTCAGAGAGATCTTAAGTCATTGTGGATAGTTCTCTGAAACCATAAGAACATACATAAGAAGGAACATACTAGGTCAGGGGAAAGGTCCATCTAGCCCAGTATCCTGTCTTCCCAACCGTGGCCAATGCCCCAGAGGGAGTGAACAGAACAGGCAATCATCACGTGATCCCTCTCTTATCATCCATTTCCAGCCTCTGACAAGCAAAAGCTAGGGACAGCATTCCTGCCGATCTTGGCAAATAGCCATTGATGGACCTAACCTCCATGAATTTATCTATTCTTTGAACTCTGTTCAAGTCCTGATCTCAACAACATCTTCTAGCAAGGAGTTCCACAGGTTGATTGCGTGGTGAGTGAAGAAAAACTTCCTTTTATTTGTTTTAAACCTGCTATTTATTAATTTCACTTGGTAACCCCTGGTTCTTATGTTATGGGAACAAGTACATAACTTTTCCCTATTCATTTTTTCCACACTAGTCATGATGTTATAGACCTCTATCATATCCCCCATTAGTCTCCTCTATTCTAAGATGAAAAGTCCCAGTCCTTTTAATCTCTCTTCATATGGAACCCCTTCCAAATCTCTAACCATTTTTGTTGCCCTTTTCTGAACCTTTTCTGATCCCAATACATCTTTTCTGAGATGAGGCAACCATATCTGTACGCATTGTTCAAAATGTGGGTGTACCATGATTCTATATAGAGGCAATAAAATATTCTCTGTCTTATACTCTATCAATTTTTCAAGGATTCCTAAACATCCACTCAATGTGCAGCAGGCAGTCAAAAAAGCAAACAGAATGATGAGAATAATTGAAAAAGGAAATAGAGAAAAAGACAGAAAATATGTGGTCACCACATCTCAAAAAAAGATATATTGGCATTGGAAAAAGTTCATAAAAGAGCAACAAAAATTATTAGGGATTTGGAACGGGTACTATATGAAGAGAGATTAATAAGACTGGGACTTTTTACCTTAGAAAACAGGAGACTAGGGAGGGATATGACAGAAGTCTATAAAATCATGACAGGTGTGGAGAAAGTGAATTTAATTTGGGGTCACCAAATTAAATTAATAGGTAGCAGGTTTAAAACAAATAAAAGGAAGTTTTTCTTCACAAAGTGAAAAGTCAACCTGTGGAACTCCTTGCCAGAGGAGGTTGTGAAGACCAGGAATTTAACAGGGTTTAAGAAAGAAATACATAGGTCCATCAATACTCAGTCAAAATGGATAGGAATGGTGTCCCTATTCTCTGTTTGTCAGGGGCTGGAAATGGATGACAGGAGTAGGAATGTTAAATATAGTTTAATTAACTAATTGACAAGTCGATGGATTTTCCATAGATTAGTCTATAAGCAGGGGAGCCACAGTGGAGTTAGCAGCCTGGACCAGGAACTAACTCCACTGCAGCTCTGCCTTTTAAATATATTAAAAGCTGATAGGCTCTTAATACATTTAAAAATCAGAAGCTTAGCAAGGGGGGACCCAGCACGAGCCAGGACAGCTGATTACCAGCTTGTGCTGGGTCCCCCCTGCTGAGCTTCTGATTTTTAAATGTATTGCCCAGAGGCTCTTAATACATTTAAAAAGCAGAGTTGGCGTGTCTGGCACTGGGCATGAGTTGGGAATCAGCTGATTCCTGGATCGCACCCAGTCCCCGCTACTCCCCTGCCTCCTGCGGAGACAATGCTGGTGGGAACTGGCTTTTAAGCTGGCTCTCACTGGCTCCTGGTCTTCACCCTTGCTGCCTCTACTAGAGGCAGCAAATGGGGGGAGGGAGCTACCAGTCGAGGAACTAATCAACTATCTGATAAGCTTTTGCTTATTGGATACTTGTCTAGTTGCTTACATACCTAGATAGAAGAGGGATGACTTGATTCTCTGTTTCTGTTCACTCCCTCTGGGGTATCTGGCATTAGCCACTGTCGAATGACAAGATACTAGGCTAGATAGACCTTTGGTGTGACCCAGTATGGCCATTCTTATGAGTCTGCCAACCCCTGGTCCTTCAAATAAAGCAGATAGTTTAACTACAAAGACGACTAACAACGGGGAGAAGACAACAGCTGACTGGAGCAGAGCTGTTCTGAAGCACTGTCACTGGCAACAAGAAGGGACTGAGGGTGGGGGCACAGAGAGCCTCTTATACTACACCAGGGAGGCATCACTCCAGGGGCAGAAACACTTCCCTACTGATACTGCTAGGAGAAAAACTTCCAGCACCAGTGTATACGGCGAGCACACACACCTATTAAGGAATGGGCATGAGCTAGCATTCAAAGTGCTAATACAGATTAGCTATTTCATTTTAATAAGCACTTGGGGGAAGTGAAGACATAGACCTAGCAAAGGCAAGGTCATAGTAAACTCTGAGTTGAGGTGAAGAGGTGGCCAAGAATTTTATTTGAAGAAATAGCCTTATAAAAGAAATATTAAGTGTTGCTTGTCAAGTGCTTTGGCATTCCCTGGAATATGAAAGGAATTGTTCCCCAGGAAAACATCACCTTTACTTTCCATCAATCATTTATAACAAAGAAGAAAGCAATAGAATGAATAGAACAAATTATGCATACTGTGCATTCTACAGATCAAAAACATTGCTACTGACTCTGTTTCCGCATGTTTTTCTAGTAATGCTTAGAATTAATTTTCAGTATTTTTTTATTCACTATTGAGATTTTTCAAGTTAGGATGCTTGACTTTAAATAGAAAAAAAGCATAGTTTTCTATCTTGCAAACTGCAGGTTAACCACACAATCCTTACCATGATGAGAAGCAAAAGCTATCTATAAAGTCGATTCAATTCTAAGAAGCCAATTAGTAAACAACCACAGGAAAGGGAGATGATTTGATGTACTTGGCAGGATCGAAACAGAAGTATGGCTGTTAGTAGTTTTCCCAAATGAGAAGAAAACCATCTACAGTGCATCACTGTCAGAATAAAAAGAAACTATAATGATAATATATGTCAGAGAAATAGACGACTCAAAAAAATAAAAAATGAAATCTATACACAGAAATAAAGGTTGAGTAGAAATCTAGAGTAGAAAAGAAAAAAGTACTGAATTTTGGAAATCTTAAACAATGTAAGCTATTAAACCATATATTTTATGCACTAGCCTGGGAATTTGAAAAAACAAACTCCCATTTAACACAGCTAATTACTTAAATACAACAAAAAAGGGTGGAATTTATCAAATCAAACCTTTTTTCCAGAGCAATTAAAATCTGTATCTTCTGGGGAGAAAAGTGTTAAGATGCTAATTGACCATAACTAACTCCAACTTAAAGAAGAGAGAAGAATAATCTGTTACAAATAGCCTAATGGATAAAGAATAATCAGAAACTTTAGTTTCATGGGTGGTTCTCTGAATTAGGAGAAGTGAAGAAACTCAGTTTTAAAACAGATTTTCTTTTCATTACACTGCTAAGCACTGCTTTTATAAGTTTTGTAACCTTAAAGACGGCTAGTAATAAAACAGCAAAAAAAATACAAGCTCCCACAATATTTTATTTAAACAAAATACAATCACTTTTCAAACTACACTATTGGGACCAACCCAAAAAAATCAATTTGTAATATGCAGGGAAATAAACATTTTCTTGCTCATTTCTTCCCTACAAGGGAGAACTGGCATTACTATTGGCACAATTTTTAAAAATCTACAAAGTAATCTCTTTTTGGAACATTTTTTGCAAAACCACGATCCACTTTAGCGGAAAGGAAAGCATAGGAACTAAAGTGTAATTCTTAGCTCATAACTGAATGTTCAGAGGGTACGTCTACACTAGCTCGTTAGTTCAAGCTAGGTAAGGTAATGAGGGCAAGCAGAGTTGCAAATGAAGCCCGGGATTTAAATACCCCGGGCTTCATTTGCGTGTTCCCGGGCGCCGCCATTTTTAAATCCCCCTTAGTCCGAACTCCATTCCACGAGGAGTAACGGTAGTTCGAATTAGGAGCTTTAATTCGAACTACCTACTCTGTGCCGCGTGTAGCCGCGGGCACGGAGTTCGGACTAAGGGGAGATTTAAAAATGGCAGCGCCCGGGAACATGCAAATGAAGCCCAGGATATTTAAATCCCGGGCTTCATTTGCAACTCCCCTGCCCTCATTACCCTTCCTATCTCGAACTAATGAGCTAGTGTAGAAGTACCCTGAGAGTCTTTCCCCCTTTTTACAGATTTTATTTAAACATCAAGCCTATTCTTCTATCCTGGCAGAATAATTCAGTGCCATCCCTGACAACTTGGAAATTACTCCGCTTATTACTGTGTACCTTTCAGTGGACACACACTTAATTTATTTGGTATTATTAATTGCTAACCTTTCATTCAGGAGCATATGATTGCTTTCCACTTTCTCAGCTTTCTTCCATCCCTGTCTCTTTGCAGCAGGTGATAGCGCTTTCTGTAATATATTATCTTTAAGTGTAACCAATGCCATTGGGTAGTATGAAACATGCTTACTGTAGAAGAATTATTTTTTGGCATTTTAAAAATAGTGCCTGGCATATTTGTGAACTTTGAAAATAGAAATTTACCACTACATTGAAAGGTCATAAATAAACCCACAACATAATCTATAGACCTTGGGTTCATAAACGGATCTAAAAAAACGAAATAAAAAATGTGATTATTAAGGCAGGTTACATGCTAATAAATTATTGTCACTGAAACTAAGGTTCTTGTTTGATGTTATGGCCTCGCACAAAAAGCAATTCATTTATATGGCTTTCTAGCTCTTTATTAAATAAGTTTGTAATATAATTGTTTCCAAACAAAAAACATCAAGTCATCCGTGTCAGTCTTTCAACCTGTCAGACACCTGAATTTAAGGGCATCCCACCTTTTTCATTCTTCTGGATTGTCCTTCATTTCTATTTGTGCATTTCTGCTGGTGAGGTAATTACTGTTCTCTGTGCTCTAATACAGAGACAGCAGAGTGGAGGGCAGGTGGCTGTGACTTCAAAGCCAGCTTCCTGAATGTGGATCTGAGGAAGTGGGTCTGGCCCACGAAAGCTCATCATCTAATAAACCATCTTGTTAGTCTTTAAAGTGCTACATAGTCCTGTATTTTGTTTTAGCTACACCAGACTAACACGGCTACACTTCTATCACCATAAAGAGATGTGTGCATGGCAGGACTAGCTGACCTAGCCTATTCACATCCCACCCCCTATGGAGACATCCTGGCTTTAGGAATAAACACTAGTGTGGCGGAGCCTTCCTGATGCCATCTCTGCCATTCTTTAAAAGAAGATGAGGACCACTGACACTTCAAGTAGGGAGCCAAGCCTTAATGAACCACACACTGTGTTGTATCTATGACCCCAGAATTTCACTCCAGTTCTGCTCTGACTCTACAGACATTTTCAAATGCCTCTGCTGCAGCTTATGATTTTGCCAAGCAGTGGCAGAGTATAAACAAGAACACTGGTCAATATCACTTCTATTATTCAGAACCTTGGAGAAAGCAATGAAACCATCAAGAATGAGGGGTCAGGACTGATATAGGAGACAAAGACTTAAAAGCCAGGTATAAAGTGACCAAGGGAAGTTAACTAACAAGGGGAAGCAAACAGAGGAGTTTGAGAGGAAGTTTGTAGGAGGGGAAAAAGAATAAAATCAACATGGTTTGGAAAGGCCTCCTCACTAATGCCATCATTGTTTCCAGTTTCTGGCTTCTCCACCTGTATCTGTATCTAGACAGAGACTTTGACCATGGATGCCTCTATGCAAGTTCTGA
The DNA here is from genome assembly GCF_049634645.1 of Pelodiscus sinensis. Classification (NCBI taxonomy): domain Eukaryota; kingdom Metazoa; phylum Chordata; order Testudines; family Trionychidae; genus Pelodiscus; species Pelodiscus sinensis. The sequence continues at coordinate 32,750,950 of NC_134717.1, forward strand.
TGTACACTTGCACAGACTGTGCACTGCATTTCCCTACCACAAAAAGCCATGATGGAAAGGCCAACCTGCATGAGAGGTGTTTATTGGTAGAATCTCTCAGGACACAGGTGGGAAAGCTCAAGGAGGGAGTAGTTAAGAGGAGTATCTATCAATAGGTCACACAACTGATTGATGGCAGCCATTAATGCCTTCCAACATAAGAAAACCCATCTCATCTCTGCTACCCTCCCAATAAAGTTTAACATGTTACCCTGCCAATGACTTCACTTCCAGACAGAAAGCAGAATGGGGAAGACTGGGAGGATGCATGGGGAGCACACAACACCTACCATGCAGAGTGGGGCAATGGGGTTGTAGGGGGCAGTACCCTTGGCATGGAGGAAAGGAAGTAATGAGGATTCAAAAGGAGTCCTTGCCATGGGGGAGAAAGGAGACACTGCTGTTGGGATGGAGGAGGGTAGAGGGAAAGGAGGTAAACTCCCTGCCATTGAGACAGCAATGAGGGAGCGTGTCATGGGAGAAGAGGGATCCACGGAACACCTGCCACGAGGGGGGTAAGGTCGGAGGAAGAGGAAATGAAGCACATAAAACCCTTAAAAGACAATAAATGGTGTGTACAGTAAAACTCCATTAGTCCGGCATCCAATGCTCCGGCATTCCTGATGGTCCGGCACCATCAGGAACCCAGAAGTGCTCAGGGCAGCAGGACAATTGGAGCTGCTCTGCGCCCGGCTTCCCCGATTCAGCCGCTGCTGAAACTGACCAGCAGCTGAATCGGGGAAGCCGGGGGCAGAGAAGCTGGGGTGCTGTCGATTTGGTCCTGTAGCGCTGCCCCTCGGGGCTGCGGGACCAATCCGGCAGCACTCCAGCTGCTCTTGGGGATACCCGGAGCAGAGCAGCCGGAGTACTACCAGGTTGGTCCCACAGCACCGAGGGGCAGCGCTAGGGGACCAACCCAGCAACACCCCAGCTGCTCTGTCCCAAGCGTCCCCCATTCAGCAGCTGCTGAAACTGACCAGCAGCGGCTGAATCGGGGACGCCTGGGGCAGAGCCGGACTATCAGAAGCGGGGGCTATGAGAAGTCTGGGGTGGCATCCCCCCCACCCCTCACAGCCCCCCCCTCCAATAGTCCGGCATATCTGATAATCCGACACCTCCTGGGTCCTAAAGGTGCTGGATTATCGGAAGTTTACTGTACTTTGTATGGCGGGGCACATACTACTTCTGGTGTAGGGAACAAGGAAAGCCACTCAAACCCCTGCCATTGAAGGAATGGAGGACACGAGGGGTTGGTGAGAAATGCAGTGTACACAGAATCTCTGGTATGGGAAGTGAGAATGTGGAACTCTCCCATGGGAGGAGAGGGACACACAATCCCTAGCAGGAGAAAATTGGAGGGCAGTCGGAGGAAATTCATTTTAAAAAGGAAGGATGAAAATGTGGCGCACAGCTTGTTGTGGGGCGGGATGGGAGGCAGGAAACAGCAGAAATTAAAGAACCCTTGAAGTGTGCGATGAAGCTTGGTCTATACAAACTGCAAAGGTACAACTATCTAGTTAGATTTCTTGATAATTTCTTCATCATCAGCTAGAGCATAAGGGGAAATGAGGGCCACTAATAGTAGTCTGAAACTTCAAGAACACTTCTACCTGCTATTCAGTCCTGAGCACTGATGATAAAATAATTATTTAAAATATTAAAGTAACTAACCAGAAACTGTGTGCGAAGAAAAATCACAGCAGGTGACACCAAGATCATGTGCTTTTTCATTATACAAGCACCGCATTTTATCATCCCAAATGGTTAAATCTCCACATGATGATCCAGTGACAAAGAGATTTCCATTAGGAGAAAACGCACAGGCCACCAGGGAACCATCCTTAACACTCCCAGATCTGAAAATCAAGAGAATAAAGGATTGAGTTTAGGGAATGTAATACTTTTGATCTCTAACAGCTATATGACACAGGAGAATAGTGAAAAACTGAACTACTACTTAATATGGAGCTTAAAAAGCATAATAAGGGTTAGAAGATGACAAACTGCACAAACTTGTAAAATAGGCTCATATAAAACATATGCACAAAGATTTGTTCTCTGACCACAAAAGGAGAATGGGAGATGTTACCCGAAGGCAATAATCTGACACAGTAATAAAATGAGCCCTGAGTTAAAGTTCACCTTCATGGGTTTAGTATTCCAAAGAGCAGGATACTGAGAAAATTACAACTCAGACACTTATCTAAGTCAAAGATGAACACACAACCATCACAACAGAGACTTAAATATACATAAACAGAAAAATATAAATATAAAATTAGACAAGTTTTAGTCTTGTCAGATCTGGATTTTATTCCCTGCAAAACTCAAGCATAGATTCATATTATATATCTAAGAGAATAATATTTTCCAGTTTAGGACAAGGGGCTATTTCTGAAAAACAGAAATGCAAAAAGAAAAATGTCTGAAATAGGGATGTAAGTGATTAGTCAATGAGTCAACTATCCGATAAGCAAAAGCTTCTCGGATAATCAAGAAGTACCTTGACTAGTCGCTTCCCCACCTTTGCTGCTTCTATCAGATGCAGCAGCGGGAGGCGGTGGGCTTAAAAGCTGGTTCCCCCCAGCACTGTTTCTGCGGGGGCAGTGAAGTAGCAGGGATCAGGTGCAAGCTGAGAATCAGATGATTCCCGGCTCATGCCTAGCCCCAAACACTGTGACTCTGCTTTTTAAATGTATAAGAACCCACCAGCTCTTAATACATTTAAAAGACTACAGCACAGGAGGGGGGACTTGGCATGAGCAGGAATCAGCTGGCCCGGCTGGTGCCGGGTCCCCCCCACTGGACACCAGCCTTTTAGATGTATTAAGAGCTGGCTAACCCCACTGTGGCTCCCCTGCTTACTGGGGACACAATAAGTTAATTAACCTATATTTAACATCCCTAGTCTGAAAAAAAACCTGATTTATATTTTTAAAAATCTTTTTAAAACAAAGTCAGTCCAAAGGATTTTTTTTAAATTTCATTTTTAATTATTTTCACACTGAGGGTTGCCAAGTTTTAGCTAGGAACAAATTTGCATAACTCACTTTAAAAAAAAACTATAAAAATAGGAGTTTATAGTGGATATGAAGGTTTGTGGTGCCTACTTTCTATTGTCAGGCCACTAGCTCACACTCACACTCTGTCTTCACTCAGGTCCAAAAGCCCAAAGAAGTCAATGGAAAATCTCTCATTGGCTTCAATGGTGTCTAGATCAGACTCCAAATGGGAAAATGGTGGCCCACAAGCAACAATTCTGATCTGAGGGACAAAATTTATTTTATCTGTGCTGTATGGAGTACTGTGCTGTGGTACAGTTGGTGATTTTCTTTTGTGGATACCAGTTTTAATTTATTTTCAGATGTGCCAAAAATTAGGTGCCTCTTACGGTTTTACAAATATAATTAATAAACGAAATGGAACATCCTTCTCCAAACAGACATAGAGCTATTCGTACTTGGAAGCAAGGTTTCCTCTAAGCTGCACAGCAGCACGGACACGCAGCTGCTTAATGAGCCCAAACAATAGGGACACGTCCCTCCCCTCCCTACTTGCTGTGAAAGACTCGTTGCCCTGTTCTCAACATGGAACTGCTGCTGTAGCTGACAGAGAGGTGCACCTTACCCAGCCAGGCAACTTCATGCACAGCAGCCCTGAGCCCGTGTTGGCCTCATTAAGCAGTTACAGGGCTGTGCTGCTGCATAACTTAGAAGGAACTTTGCCTTCTATTATATCCTTAACCACAGCATCACACTAACACAAATATACTCCCCACATCTTTACTAGAGATGTTAAAATGTGGATAAACGTGTAACCACTGAAAAACTCGGCAGTTACACGGTTGCGTTCATCTGCAGCGGCAGCTGGCTCCTTAGGAGCTGGTGTGCTCCAGAACTCATCTTTTAATTTTTTAAGACAGAAGTTAACTTTCATGGTTAAACGCAAGCTTTCATCCTGCTCCTGGGAAGTCGGATACCACCCCACTCTGCTGCCGCTGATACAGGTTTATCAGTTAACCGTTTGCATGGTTATATGTTCAAATTTTTACTCTTTACAAGTGCCCCTCACTTTCCTCAATGCCAGCTAAAGTTGAGACACCCTTCCTTCCTCCAGGAAAAAAAAATCTAATGAAATCTTTCTTTGCAAATGCTTATGTCATTTACTGATTTTCTTCTGAGGGAAACCAGAGTAGTCATCACAATGGATATAAATCAGTTATACATACAGCATTCCAACTATGGAAACTTAATTATCAACTGTTTGCTCTATCTTAAAGGTTATCTAAAGGCTTAGGAAAACTGAATCTGGGTTTTTTGATATGGAGGAGTAATATGAAAGTTACAACAAATAGCACTTTGCACTAATAGCATAGTCACATGACTATGACATTAAGTGTACTAAAACCAAACTAATAGGTAATTATTCACAGGGCTTGACAAATCAGGCAATCTACTCACCCGTGGCAAGTAGATTTTAGCCCGGTGCAGCCGCGCAGCGCGGTCAGCGCATGTGCAGCGCAATCTGCGCATGCGCAGCGTGCGCTTCCACATGGCTGGCGAGCAGGCCTCGCTGCCACTTGGTGAGCCCTGATTATTCACATAGACTTGATTAAGATTTTTCTGTTTCTCTTGCAGCAGTTAATTACATGACATAAACTGTGTGATAGAGTCATTGTTTACTCTACTCTGCTTTAAAACATTAGTAATATCATGAAATACTGCAGAAGAGACAAGCGACCATAGGTCTTGTATTTGGCAGGTAAATAAATGATGAAATTTTTAACTATCTTTCTCTCAGCTGTATTTTGTTGTAATTTTTAAATGCACAAATTAGGCCCCATGTCTTTAAAGGTCTGAGATCAGTGTGCATTTTTGGGGTATTCAACTGTGCATGCCGATGCCCAATTTGAGAATGCAACTGCACACACAGAGTAGTTACAATAAAAGTCATATAAGCAGTTGGCCTTCCAGGCCTTAAAGTATAATCTTTACGATTGGTAAAAACAGCCCACAAAAGACATTTCTAGTGGGCTTTAAACTGTTCCGATTGCTTTTTGCATTATAAATTCAGCCCGAAAGACACTGATGACTGGAGAAAGTATAATGGTGACATCACAAATGCTAAGGGTATGTCTACACTCACACCCTAGTTCGAACTTGGGATGCAAATGTAGGCATTTGAAATAGTAAATGAAGCCGGGATTTAAATATCCCACGCTTCATTAGCATAATCTTGGCCACGCGCTGTTTCAGAACCCAACTGTTTTGAAATTGAAAGTGCGCTTCGGGCCGCATTAGTTCAAATCAAACCCCTTTGTTCATAAGTAACGTTAGTTCGAACCAAGAGGTTTGATTCGAACTAATGCGGCCCGGAGCGCACTTTCACTTTCGAAACAGCTGGGTTCCAGAACAGCACGTGGCCAAGATTATGCTAATGAAGTGCAGGATATTTAAATCCTGGCTTCATTTACTATTTCGAATGCCTACATTTGCATCCCTAGTTCGAACTGGGGTGCGAGTGTAGACTTACCCTAAGAGAATTAAAGTAATTGAGAAGTGAAAGGATGTTTAGTGGTAATGTTCTAAACTGTTTCTGTTACCATCCACTTAACTTCTGAATAAAATTCAACTTTTATTAAAAATTCAATGCCTTTATCTTTCAAACCTCACAATAAACATGCTCTGAGACCTGTCACTGGTCCTCTGAGCAAAATCTGATTTGACATTCTTCCTGAGTTTTCTAAGGTCAGGTTTAAACTACACCTGGAAAATCAGCTTAAGATATACAACTCCAGCTTCATAAATAACATACCTGGAGTCGACATACCTTAAGCTGAGCTTGGTGCCATTTCCATAATGTGGGAGAAACACTCCCATGGACTTACTCCTCGCAACATCAAGGAGTATCTGCGTCGATAAAGGTCACCCATAGCATTTGATTTAGCAGCTCTTTACTAGATTCACTAAATTGAACGCCGGAAGATCGACTGCCACAGAGTTGATCTTCCCACAAGTGGAGACTAGGGATGTTAAATTGCAGATAACTGACTAACTGAATAGTCGATGCATTGTGCATCAACTGTTCATTAGAGTGTTTCTTCCTTTGAAGTGTAGCAACAGCCATAGGGTTGTTGCTACATTTTAAAGGTGAAAGCACCACATGGAGCCCGGAGTCAGCTGGGGACTCCCTGCTGACCCTGGGCTTTGTACGGCACTGCTGCTTTGAAACGCTGCCACAGGAGCTTAGAGTCAGGCTCCTCGAGGCATTTCAAAGCGGCAGTGCCATACAGAGCCCGGAGTCAGTGGGGAGTCCCAGGCTGATTCTGGGCTCCGTGCAGCGCTGCTGCTTTGAAATGCTGGGAGGAGCCAGGTGGTGTTTCAAAGCGGTAGCGCCACATGTAGCCCAGGGTATGGCCCCATGCTCCATGTGGTGCTGCCACTTTGAAGTATGTCCTCCCCTCCCCCGCCCTTTGCTGTCTCTTTTGGATAGAAGCAGCAAAGAGTGGAGGCGTGACTAGCCAACAAACCTGTTGAACATCCAGTAAGCATTGACTAGTTCTTCACATCCCTAGTGGAGACATAGCCTAAGTTACAGCCTCTCTCTCTCTCTCTCTCCAAGCCTTCTTTATGCAGCATAAAGAAGCAAGAAATAAATCTTTATATGTCAACATTTACATCTATGGGATTTCGCACATTTAAAAAATATTCAGTTTTGTAAAGTTTTCCAATTCACCTGCAAGACACCATGACAAAGGCAACAGAAAGCTCATCCTCTCATGCAGTAATATTTCTATAACAGATATAACACAGGTTTTGCCTACACAAGCTGCTATTCACTAATACTGCTGTCCAGAAGCAGCAGAGAGTTAATCAAATATTCTCCAAGTACCTGTTTTTTCACAGAAAGTCCTAAGAAATTTGCTAAACTCTAAGGGTTTTTTCCTGCAAAATCAGGAAGATCTACTCATGACACTAAAGAAATAACCTTTTTATCAAATTTCTAACTCTAGGGTCAAAACTTGTAATCCTTTTTAAATTTAAGAAAATTCTACATTTTCTTGAAATATAGACTACAGTTTTCAGCCCAGTGAGTTTAATTATCGATATCTATAGAAAAACTAGATAAATCCTCAAATCTTTTAAAATGTACATTTCATTGTAAACAGTATAATTAACAAAGGCCATTTCCTATCCTTATTTCTGTAAATATCTACTATTGAATAGCAGGCCAAATCCTGGCCCCATATCCATCACTTCAATGAAAGTTTTAGATGTGCAAAGAAAAGAAGGATCAGGTCTGCTATTTGTACTATTAAATCAAATTGAAACTATACCTACTACAAGCTGTAATTGGGAAGGATAGTCATCCTCTGATGACCAAAAATCTGAAAAGGATTATAACCTTCAACCCTAGATAAAAATAAAAAATCCCTACATCAATCCACAATAAATTGGAACACTATTGGGTTAGCAAAAGAAAGAAAAAAGGAGATAAATAGTGGATATTTAAAATATTATGCTTATAAAGTAACCTTTTTAGCTTCATTGCTATAATAAGCTATTAGCAGACCACTATACTATGCACGTTCATAACTACATTTTAATCTGAATTATGTAGGACAATACAAAAGGGGTGATATTACAAGCATACATTTCCTAATGCATAGACTTTGCTGGCAAGCAAAAAGATAAAAAGTGTGTAAGTAAAATACTAACTTATGACAATACAGTAACATATAAACTAAAGGAATTTTGATTAATTTTAAAATATTTACTCTCTCATTAATCAAATCTGACAACCCCAATTTGTAGTCTGGGATCCTTTATACCCAGTTGCCATAAATGAATTTTCCTGAAGGAGTATGATTTATACAATAAATGACAAATCTCTAAGAAATCAGGATTTGGCCCAAGAAGAGCTGGCTTACAAACAACAGTTAAATCAACTACTGCATATCCAAAGTGCTCTAATTTTTCACAGCAGCAAAACACAGCTATTGCATTTGAAATGTTATCCATCTTAGTTCCCCTTTTTCCATTCATCATGGGCCCAATTTCCTCAATTCTGTGTCAGACAAAGTAGTGGGGAAAAATACCATTCACATCTACAGTACAATTTCCACCATAGCTATACTATCAGTGGAGTATTGCCAATGTAAACAAGGCCTAAAAACTTGATCCTGAAAGGTACTAACAACTACAGCGCTCAGTGAAATCCATAGGAACTCAGCACCTTTGATGATCAGACCATAAGAATATTATATTTTCAAAATGCCTTCTTAGTTATTATCAGAAATATTTGGTATTTACCTGTACAATTTCAATGACTGCACATTCCAAAGAACAATGCTACCATCAGCTGCACCAGAAACTAGATAAGTGGAGTCAGGAGAAAATCGACAGACTCTTACAGGGCTGCCATGTGGCTGCTTCAGAACTGCCAGCGTCTGACCATTATGAGTATCCCACAGCATCGTAGTACCATCTGTTGAACATGAAGCTAAAATGTGTCCAGAAGGAGAAAAGCAGCAACAGTGGACAGCATAAGTGTGACCTTTCAATGGTGAGTAGGGAAGTTCAATAAAGTTGTTTAAAGAATAGAGCCGAATTGTTTTGTCCAGAGAGCAAGAAGCCAAGCAGGAAGAGGAGAAGGCACAGTAGTTGACATCATCACTGTGATCAACTAAGGTGTGAATTAGTTTCACCATTTTATCTGAAATTAAAAAAAAAGTTACTAGTTAATAGATTTATCTTAATTTTCTACTTTAAAAATTACATATGCATTGTTTCCATTTGACTATTTACCTAACCAATAAAATAATAAATGTCCATTTTAAGAGGAATAATTATGTCCATTTATCTTCATTTAAAGATCATTTTTACCTCTATTAAAGTCAATGGAGCTATGCCATTGACTTGAACAGGAATATGAGCACGTCTCTATAAGTAAATTACAGGGTGAAAATTTACACGTGCAGTAAAAACAACATTTTGAAATGAATACAACTGAGCTCAATTTATTTTTAGGATGCTGGCTGGCGAGAGGATGGGAGGGGCGGGGCGCCTGTCAACCTGCCAGGAGGAGGAGATAGTAGGGGTGGCCTGCCAGGTGGGTGGGAGCAATAGGGGGGGGCCAGGAGCCATGGGGGGATGCCAAGCTGTGGGCTGGCAAGGGGTGAGGGTTTGTCAACCTGCCGGGAGGCGGGGATGGCCTGACGGGGGGGGGGGGGCAGAAGCCGTAGAAGGGTGCCAGGATGCAGGCTGGTGGGGGGGGGGGGGCAGCCAAGCAACCTGCCGGAAGGGGGAGAGCTGGGGCCAGAGGGGCCACGAGCTGCAGGGGATCTGGGCTGCCAGGAGCCGCGGGGGGAAGGTCGAGGGAGGGGCAGGAAGGGCGCGGAAGTGCAGGCACCGAGGCAGGCGGGGCTGCTTGAAAAAGCTGGGCAGAGCCAGAGCTTGCGGGAACTGCCTTCCTCGTCAAAATAGCCAGGCAGAAGAGCATGCAGAGCCAACGTGTGGTGCTGCAGGGACCAACCCAGCAGCGCCCCAGCTGCTCTGCCCCAGGCATCCACAAGTCAGCCGCTGCTGAAACTGACCAGCGGCTGACTCCAGGAAGCCCAAGGCAGAGCTGCTCTGCCCAGGGCTTCCTGGAGTCAGCCGCTGGTCAGTTTCAGCAGTAGCTGAATCGGAACGCCTGGGACAGAGCAGCTGGGGCGCTGCTGCGTTGGTCCCTGCAGCACCGCACGTTGGCACTGAGGGGACCAACCCGGCAGCACCCCAGCTGCTCTGTCCCAGGTGTACCCAAGTCAGCTGCTGCTGAAACTGACCAGGGGCTGATTCCAGGAAGCCCAGGGCAGAGCAGCTCTGCCTCGGGCTTCCTGGAGTCAGCCGCCAGTCAGTTTCAGCAGCAGCTGAATCAGGGACAGCTGGGGTGCTGCCAGGTTTGTCCTGCAGCCCCGAGGGGCAGCGCTATGGTACCTACCCGGCAGCACCCCAGCTGCTCTGCCCCTTGCTTCCTGGATTCAGCCGCTGGTGTTTTAGCAGCTGCTGAATGCGGGAAGCTGGGGGCAGAGCAGCTCCAACAGTCCGGCTGCCCGGAGCACTTCCGGATTCCTGATGGTGCCGGACCATCAGGAGTGCCAGACCATCAGATGCCGGACCATCAGAGTTTTACTGTAAACAGAGTGAAAGTCTGTTTCTAGCCATGTGGTGGCAAACCAGTTCTGAAGCAGTAGTGACTAGTGGGCTGCTGCTATAGCAAACTAGCCCCACACAACTGTTCAAACAGTCTCATTGTTCAAGTCAATTTGCCACACTCAACCAGTCAAATAGCCACATGTGGCTAGCGTGTTGGACACCAGTCTAGCCCAAATAACCTTCAAACTAACTTAAAAAGAAATAATAATAAAGTCATTAATTTAATTGCCCAACATGTGTAGAAATGAATGGTTCTGAGGCTATTTAGTGATTTTCAGCATCTCAATTTTTCTATGTCCAACTTGTGACTTATCATCAAGCTCATTTAAGGCTCTCTTTTGAAAATCTTGCTGATGTTAAAAGCAGTAAGTTGTACAGATATTCTACTTATTTCCTATCTCATTTACTGAAGTCACGGATGTTACAGCAGGGTAAATGAGATAAGATTCCATCCTACCATAGCCAGAATTTTTTAGAATAAAATAAGAATTAAACAATAAGAGTAACGCAAAAAACAATGATCAAATTCCCACGATCTGTCCACTCTTTTTATCCACCATGGACTTTTAATTACATGAGATGCTGAGCTCTCTCAACTGCCACTCAATGCCAGGGTAATTGAGGTTAGTTAACATATGCAGTATCAGAACCAATGTTGCAGCTGTATCAATACAGGCAGTCCCCGGGTTACGTCAGTCCGACTTACGTCGGACCCCTAGTTACGAACCGGGGGAGGGGGCCCTCTAGTGCGGGGTGCCTCCCCCACTGTCGTCGCCTCCGGCGGCGTGGGCGACGCTTCCCCCCAGCAGACCAGGGAGACGCGAAGCAGTTTTTCTCGCTGCGGACGCGGGCGGCGGGACCGCGGCACGTCTTGGCGGTCCCGCCGCCCGAATCCTCCGCGGCAAGAAAAGCCTCTCCCCGTCTCTCTGGTATGCTGGGGGGGAGAGGGAGGGCGCAGCCAGTGTGCCCCTCCCCAGAAGACCAGGCTTTTCTCGCCGCGGAGTACGTGGGCGGCGGGACCGCCGAGACACGCTGCAGTCCCGCCGCCCGCGTCCTCCGCGGCGGGAAAAGCCGCTCCGCGTCTCCCTGGTCTGCCCCCCCCCCCCAGCAGACCAGGCTTTTCTCGCCGAAGCCTGGGGTAGAGCAGCTTGGGGGCTGCCGGGTTGGTCCCACAGCGCCGAGGTGCGGCGCTACTGGACCAACCCAGTAGCACCCCAGCTGCTCTGTCACAGGCGTCCAGATTCAGCCGCTGTTGAAACTGATCAGCGGCTGATTCCAGGAAGCCCGGGGCAGAGCTGCTCTGTCCCAGGGTTCCTGGAATCAGCAGCTGATCAGTTTCAGCAGCAGCTGACTTGGGAACACCTGGGGTAGAGCAGCTGGGGTGCTGCCTGGTTGGTCCAGTAGCGCCAAGGAGCGGCACTGCAGGACCAACCCAGCAGCACCCCAGCTGCTCTGCCCCAGGCGTGTCTGATTCAGCCGCTGCTGGTCAGTTTCAACAGCGGCTGAATCTGGATGCCAGTTCCGACTTACATACAAATTGAACTTAAGAACAAACCTACAGTCCCTATCTTGTACATAGCCCGGGGACTGCCTGTATCATATTACAAAGTATTTTCTATCATACATCAGCCTCATCTTAGTGGTTAAAACAGTCTTTTTTCCTTTAAAAAAAAAAGTACTAGTTAGTCTAGTTTATCTGGTCTCTCAATACCAGATTTTTTTACGATTCTAAAGGATGTTTTAAAATCATCAGAAGGCATGGCTACTAAGGAAGCAAGTATCAAGCCACCTATTGGAAACTGCTTTGATGCTTGTCTTGGAGAAAAACATATTATTGAAGCAATAAATTGAAGTATTGTAAGTAAAAAACGTTAGTATCAATATCTGGGGCTTTAAGTCAGAGCTTCCCCAACAGAGCTGTAATCCAAAAGAACCAACCTGGCTTGAGCAAAAACACATGACAGTAAGAACCTCTCACCTACTGAACACTAAATAGTTTTGCAGCACCTTTAGAGACTAACAAAAAATGTAGATGGAATCATGAGTTTTCGTGGGCACAACCCACTTCTCCAAATGGTTATTTGTAAACCCTTAACTCCATCTGAAGAAGAGGGCCGTGCCCACAAAAGCCCATGATACCATCTACATTGTTAGTCTCTAAGGCACTCTGAGACTTCTTGTTTTAAGTTTTTTTTCAGTTACAGACTGACGCGGCTATCCCTTTGAAACTACTCAACACTGACTGACATCAAAGCTCTGGAGGGTGTGGAAGGCCAGAGCCAGTTTTTAATTTATAGCTCTTTCAGGTTTCTTGTGCTGCGCATATTCCAAACAAATGACCCCATACTGTGGCTCCGGGCCTTTTTGTTCTAGTTTAACCAGCTGAAAGGAATTCAGAGGTAACTGTGATTTGGGACATGTGTCTGTGCAGTGATGTTTGCAAATCTCACATGCTCTGGGACAGCAGGAGGTCAGGTCCCTGAACCAGGAAAGCACTGACTAGATTACACAAAATTGAAACAGCAGGGCTACGTCTAGACTAGCATGATTTTCCGGAAATGCTTTTAACGGAAAAGTTTTCCGTTAAAAGCATTTTCGGAAAAGAGCATCTAGATTGGCACGGACGCTTTTCCACAAAAGCACTTTTTGCGGAAAAGCGTCCGTGCAAACCGAGATGCGCTTTTCCGCAAAAAAGCCCCGATCGCCATTTTCGCGATCAGGGCTTTTTTGCAGAAAACAAATCTGAGCTGTCTATACTGGCCCTTTTGCCCGAACAGGAGCAGCATAGTATTTCTGCAAGAACACTGACAATCTTACCTGAGATCATCAGTGCTTTTGCAGAAATTCAAGTGGCCATTGTAGACAGCTGGCAAGTTTTTCCCAGAAAAGCAGCTGATTTTCCAGAAAAACTGTCCAGTCTAGACACAGCCCGGCTGTTTCACCCAGGCACACTCCGGGACATACTGGGGAACGTCAATAGAGCTGGGGGCTGAAGGCACAGGCGCTACTGGCACCAGCAGGGAGAGGCGAACATCCGGGTTGCTTTGCAGCGGGTAGGAGTCAGCTCCTCTCGGCACTACTCATGCCCCAGGCTGGATCCAGCGGGGCGCCGCCCGGGCGGGGGCAGAGGCACCAGCACAGAGCGGTCTCCGCGGCACACGGGGCGCGGGCCGCTCCCACAGGCTCTCCCCAGACTCCGCCTGACGCGCGCCGAGCGGGAGAGGGAGGCCCGGCAGGCCGCGGGGCACAAGCAGGGGAGGCGGGGCCCTGTCCCGGGACAGCAGCAGCCTGAGCGGGCGAGGCCCCGGGCAGAACAGCGCCGGCCGGCCGCGGAGGAGCCTCCCGGAAAACGCGGCCCCGAGCGACCCCCAAGGAACCCCAGAGCCCCGCCCCCCCCACCTGCCTCAGCTGCGCCACTGCCGAGCCCTCGCCGCGCTTCCTGCCGGTGCGGGTCACGTGACACGGCACCGCCCTTTCAGGTGGGGAGGCGAGAGGGGGGGGCCACTTCCACCCGCACCTGCATCCACGTGGGCGGAGTCCGGCGGCTCCGAGCCAATCCCGGCGGCGGCAAGGGCCCTGCCCCCTCTGCGGGAGCGCGCGGCCGCGCAAGGGAGGAGTCGGCCCGGCCTGGGGGCAGCCGAGTTGTGGGGCGGCGCTTGGTCCAGGCAGCAGCTCTGCCCGACTGAGCCGTTGTCCAGAGCCCCGCTTCCTGCAGCAGGGGCCTGCAGCACGCGCACGCTGAGTTGTTTGACGTGAGCTGCTGTCGCTCCTGTTCAAGCGACAGGCCCGGCCCTTGGCGCGCACAGACACATCAGTAGCCGCCCCACAATTGAAATTGGGGGGGGGTGTTCGAATTTACAGAGGGGTGGCAGGGCCGATGAGGGGGGAGACCCTCAGGCTGAAGGTGGGCTGTATGGCACCATAGTTCACAAAACGGGGGGGAGGGAGAGATTCAGGGTCGTATACAGCCCCATGGGCCCAGGGGGAGTGGGCCGTGTAGGGAAAGCTATGACCCACACACCCGTAACATTTTGCATTTGGAGGCAAGATATACCTGACCACTCATTTTAACCAAGGAACCAATATGGCAAAAAAGATAGGTCTACACAAAAGTTATTTCAAAATTCAAATTTTTCCAAAATAATAAAGACTGTGTCTACACTGCAAGCCAGCATTTCGAAATAATGGTGAGTAGGAGGACTTCTTACTCCAGCTCTTGGTAACCCTCCTTTCAGGAAGAGTAAGGAAAGTCAAAGGAAAAGTGTTTTTGACAGTGTCAAAAGCTGAGTTAGCTTAAGTTAAAAAAGCCTACACAATTGATGTATCTATAGTTGCATAGTTTATTCCAACTTTAGCCCTGCTGTATAGATGTACCTAAATTATTAGCTCTTATTCACTGTTTCTGGCCCAGCTACCTTAACCTTTACCAGTTGTAACTTTATATTTTCTTCCAGAGCACAGGTAAATATATTGCAAAACACTAGGCCAAGAACAGTGCTCAGGCACTCCCCTAGAATGGATCTATTTGAAAATGATTCTACATTAACAATCTCAGAAGGGTAGAGGTATTAGTTTAACTTAAAAAAAAAACCCAAAAAGCAACAAAAGGTCTGTGTAGCACCTTGGAGACTAACAAAAAATATAGATAGTATCAGGAGCTTTTGAAGCGGGTTTTGCCCACAAAAGCTTATGATTATATATTTTCTATTAGTCTCTAAGGTTTTACATGATATTTAGTTGCTTTTTAAGTTTTCTATAGAACCCAATACATAATTGTTAACGTATCAGTGTGCCTCAAAGGTTTTAAAATAATTTTATAGTTGCCTTGATCGACCCAATCTGTAATCATAAAACATCAAGTTTGCTTTTCAGTAAACCTATTTCTAATACAACAAAATGGACTGTCACTGATGCCAATTCTTTATTCTTTGATTAAATCCTGTATCAGCTGTTCAGTGATTTTGCCCAGGATTGATATCAGGCTTGCTGCAATACCTTACCCTTATCTGGGTTATTCCAGTTACCTTTTTAAAAACATTACCAAAATATTAGCTTTTCCCCACCCAGTCTCCTGGAACAGTCCCAATTTTTCAAGATTTATTTAAAATACATAAAGCACAAACTTCTCAGCCAGTTTGTTTAAAATGCTTGTGCACAAATTTAGGACTGCCAATCTACACATGTTAAAGTTTAACAGATGTTTTATTTTTAACATCATTCCCAGTTGGAATAGAAAATAGTTCATTGTGGATTATGTATTCACAGGGCTTGACAAACGGCGGCAAAATCTACTTGCCAGCCCCGCATTGCGCATGCGCAAGACCCACATTGCACATGCACACGCTGCCGGTGAACGGGCGACTGGCTGAAATCTGCTCGCCATAGGCGAGTAGATTCACTGATTTGTCGAGCACTTGTGTATTCACTTAAGACAGTAACACTTTTAAATACAAATATTTATTCAACACTTTTGCATATTAAGACTTCTCTACAATTAATAACATCCATATATCATTTATATTTCTGTGGTGTCATCCAGGATCTTTAAAAATTCCATGATTGTCCTTTACCTGAATAGGAGGAAGCTAAACTCTCTGCACATTTAATAACTAATTAATATCTGTTGATGTCAACTTTACCTTTTTAATTGCTACTTTTACTTCTCTTCTTAACCAGTATGTTTTGTTAAGACAAGCAGTCTTTGTTCATGAATGCAGAATTGTGGCTTTTGTGGCACATAATAAATTGTTCTTAAATAGCTTCAAATTTTTCACTTTTTTGTTTACATGTTCCTCCTAATCAATTTTGTTCAATTGTTTTCTGCTTTGGGAAACTGGCTTTTTAACGTAATTTACATGTTACACTAATTGGGCTTGTACTGAATGTTCTCTCTAATCTTTTCAATCCACGTGTGGATTTTTTTTCCCTCCACGCATGGAATACATTTATGTGCACTGAGATATGTTCAAATGTATATCACCAATAGAAACAAAAAACCTAGCTGTTGGCAGTTGGCTAATCATCTGGGCAGCATCTGAATTCCTTTTACAGGGAACACGGCTTATATTTTTTTCCACACAGTCAGGTTGTGATCACTTGTACCTAAATAACCGCTTTCCAAACCACAATGTTTACACTTTTTTTTTAGCACCACACAGTGTCTCACTTGAATGGGTTTTAAAAGACAATGTAGACATACCTGTAGAAAACTTCAGAAGTATGTCTTTCGTACATACACACACACCTTTCTGCACAGTGCTCAGCCAAAGGAATCCTGGTCCATAACTAGGGATCCTATGTGCAACTGCAATACAAATACCTTGAAGCCAAGATAGAGTGAGTCATCTTTACTGCCAGCATCTCTATGACAGTAGAAATGTGCATCATTACACCAATCTAATTGTCTTGGATACTTCTGAAACATTCTATGGACTTTCCTGCTGACCTGTGACACTTCTACAGCTAACCACATTTCATAAGGCAAGTAAGTGTCATTATTTGAGAGAATAATGCTGTAAGTGAAATGTATTTTTGGTACTTAAATTACATCCTCATCTTTTTTTTTTAATATAGTGATGTTTTTCTTGATAGCATTCATTTGAATACACTAAATGGAGTTTGATAAACATGAATTAAACTCTACCCTTATTCAGTGTATTTCACTGGTATTTAAAGCTTTACATTTTTTTTTCTTTACAAATATTTAAGCTTCACCCACTTTTGGAAAATAGGTAAGTGTTACACAGAAGAGTGAAATTAAACAAAGTCTCAGTAACTTGTCTAAGGTTGTCTAGTAAATGATAACATTAGAACAAGAACACAATCCAGACATGCTGAGTCAATTCCCCACCTCTCTTTTCAGAACACTAAACAGCACCATGGGAAGAAAAAACAGGTTTTAAAAAGCAACCATACATTGCATGAATTCTATTTAGGGTAATTATATTTCATGTGGAGGCAACTTAGCTAATATCTGCCCACAGTGGACTAGCCTGCACTTTCCTGTGAAGCTTGTGCTAGTCATTGTCAATCACAGGATAGCACATGAAGCAGATTACATGTGTGATTCAATATAGGAATTAATATGTTCCTATTGGGTCTACCTAATGTACCCCTCTCTCCCTCCCCGGCTCAATTGCAGAATTATTTTTCTAGCTCCTCTCCTACAAGCAATCACATTGTATTGTTGGCATATTCCACCACAGAGATTACTGCACATAAGGAGTGCACTCTATTTCTGTTTCCTGTACAATGCCCTCGTATTCATCCTACACATTCTCTATGTCATGTTATTAATGTTATTTGCTTTTTTATTAACTCTGTGTTTTGCACAGAGCATATACAGTTATCTGCATACTTTACTAACAAGGTTGATCATGCATAAACATTGATAAGTGGTTAAAACTTATAGTAGAGAAATGGTACTGATTTTTGATACCGATAAAGCAGAACTAAATCTTGCTAACTTACTAAAATTGCTCCCTATTCAAATATATTTTGGATGTTGCTTCGGTCTCATTTTAGGTATGCTGCTTATCCACTACAACATATATCAAATCTCTGAAAGTTACCCAAAATAGAGACAAATGTAAGTATTCTAAGACCACTACCTAAGGACTTTTTGGGACTTGAAATGTGTGCTGCATTTGATTGGACACTATTGGGAATCTCCCATTTGCAATGGTAGAAAAGCTATTTCTAGCCCTGAGATATCGGGCTTTAAACCTGTCACAGAAATAAGGACTGAATTATGTCTTTCCCATGATTTTTTTTGAGAAATCTCTCATATAGAGGACAGAAACAAACATTTTTGTGGCTCACTGATTTCAAATGAACAGTATTGCTTTGCAGTTGCCCAGAGGCTTGAAAGTAGCAGCTATTGCAGTGAAGATGGATAATGTAATGGGATACCTCCAGGTGATCAATAGAAGTTTGTGTAATAAATAAGAGTGTTCTCATACAGGTTTCAGAACACTTATAAATGTCTATTTTATGAATTTATTTTGGAACTATTCTGATTGGACCTAGAGGGGTTATTTGATAAAAATGGTATAATTGTGAGCTCTATACTGATACAATGGGACAGTAGTCTTATGGACAGAAAGCAATATCTTCCATCTGTAGTTATAATATATATTATGTGATTACTAACTCCATTAATGCTTTGTTTTCTGTCAAAAACATTTTATAAATGAAAAAAATATCGGCTGGAGAATTAAAGAAACAGTTCTGCACATTATGAAAAGGATTGACTGTTTCTTCATGTGTAGGTTGTCCCACAGATGTCTCTTTCCTATTCACAAAACACCTCCTCCTCTAATAACTGTGGCTACTACAGTAATCACAAAGATGTAGGAAAATTCTTATGCGTTTTGAACTATATTTAATGTGTTGTATTTTGCTTAGTTAGGCTGTCTGATTGTCCTTGTTTCTTAGAAAGGGGTCTTTGCAAAGAAGTGATACTTGTATAAGCAGCTGGAAAAAGGAACAATTATCCTATGCTCCAATGCCAATTAGTAATTGGTCCTCATTTGGGAATTGCTACTACTGGGAATCCTCCCACCTGCTCCAGGAAAAAGAAATCCCCCCAAATTAAATTTAGGATAAATTGGCACACAGATTTCCTTTGCATTCCTGTTCTTTGGAAAAGCAAGTACACATGAAAATCACTCCCATAAATATTAATGTATTTTTCAAGGGAGACTCTTAAAGTTAGCAGGCAAAAATAAAAACTAGTTTGTGGGTTTGGTAGCAGGAAAGCACACTTAACCTTACCCTTCATGCTTAGTCACACCCTGCTCTGTTCCATGCAGACCTTACAGTGACATTTACAAGAGTCCTGTTCTCTTCAGATATACGAAATCCTGTAAATTTCACTTTACTTCTTTCATAACAAGAACGGAGTGGCAGGAAAAGCACTGAAAAGTTTTTGGCCTGCCTGGGATTAGACCAGTGTTTTTCAAAGTGATCTGCAGATCCATTCTGAGGGTGCCTCTACACAGCACCCTAAACTTAAAATAACATACACAATTTGCGCTACGCAAATTGTATATCTTATTTAGATTCTATTTTGAAAGAGCTTATTTTGAAATTTGGCATATCTACACAGCGCCAAATTTCAAAATAATGCACTATTTTGAGATATCCCTTAACCCTCGTGGAAGGAGGGTTACAGAGATGCTGAAATAGCATGCCCATTATTTCAAAAAATATTTTGAAATAACGGGCGGCTTGTTAAGATGCTGGGTAACTATTTTGGGATACCTCTGGTCCTCATTTGGGAATTGCTACTACTGGGAATCCTCCCACCTGCTCCAGGAAAAAGAAATCCCTCCAAATTAAATTTAGGATAAATTGGCAGCTCTGGTATCCCAAAATAGCTGCACAGTGTAGATGTACCCTGAGAAACCTGCTAACTGGCCACTACAGTTTGTTTATTTATTAGTTCAACAGCCACAGAGCCTTGCGGTTCCCATTGGCTCCGGTTTGCTGTTTATTCAAACTATAGTGGCCAGTTAGTTTGTTTCTTGTTTCACAGTAAAATAAGTGGGTTGGAACTCTATTTAAGAGACATTATGAGGACAGTATGACTTGCTAACAACATCATCTCTATGGAAGGTAAAATTATTGGCAGACAGTACTAACCTTAGAAGTCTCTCTCCAGTTTTTTCAGTATATGTGTTGTACCATATGAAGCAAATTAGGACAAAGACAATGACAAATATCAAAAACATTTTTACTGCTATAAAATTATAAGGTACACTTTATCAAGCATCTCACCTAGATGGATAAATCAATGAAACAGATTATAGACACTTAAATTAAAGCTTAGCTTTTCTCTATTGTCTTGTCATATTTGTTTTCTATTTCCCCTCTTCCCCCAATCGAGTTTTATTTTGTGTTATAGTTAGCTGTGCTATAATCCAAACAAAAATTATTTTTTCTACCGACTATTTGGAAAACAAATATTTCATCTGATTTATGGAACAATTATGAATTAGAACTAATTTTAAGCAAAAAAGATGTGCCTTTCCAATTAGGTAATAAAGCATATCTAATAATAAGAAGAATACTTAGTTTCCATATACTGTTTTTATCAGTAGTTCTATATATGATTTTAGATACAGATATAGCTCTCTCGATATATAGATCTATATTTGTATCTAAACGCATGTTAAAATGTTTTATATGTAAATGTACAAACATAAATCTATCTTAATACCTCAAAGAGATAGGTGGGTAAGATTTTTATCTCCATTTTTCAATATTTCTTTTGTACATCTATCTTGAGTACTAAATAACCAAGAAAAACTGGTTTGCAAAACAGTCTTTTATTGTATCCGTGCCACACATACTAGTGAAAAATAACACTCCTATAAAAAAAATGAAAAAAGAATGCTACCTTTTCCACAACGTTTTCGTTTTAAATAAAGCTTCAAGTACTCTTACATACGTACAAAAAAAAATCTGATCTATCTGCCTCCAATGGGCCACCACAACACACAGTAGATAAAACACAGTGGTTACAAATGTCATTCGTTATTTCTGTGGCAAGGCAAATGGAGGGACATGTTTCTATGAAAAAATACTGTGTGCGTAAGAAATTGTCACAATTTTATTTCACATGGATACAAATGATTATACTTAAATCTGAGGCCCTGGTGGCTTGAAATTATATAACAAAATAGAAAAATGGAAAACTAATATCCCCTACACCCTGTTTTAAAGGCAGGCACTACCAAGATTAAGGAGACTCCACAGTGTTGGTAGAGGATAATTACTGTACAAGCAGTATAGTTATAGTTACCTTAAGACTAAAAATAAAATGCTACAATCCTTCTAAGGCATAAACAATAATGTCTGCAAACAATATGTACACATCATACATATTTAAAACAAAGACATAATATAAACAATAATGAACAGTATATACATATGTCTCAAATTTTCTTCACTGTCTTGAAATACAATTTTACTACACAAGTGATGCAGCAACATATATATATATATATATATATATAAATGTACTTGTAACTCTACAGTAAAGTTTTAACTTTCAGTGCTTTCATAGCACATCAGTGTAAACAGTTTTACTTGGCTTTGTTTTATATTTGAAAACATTCCTTGTTGTATTTTCAAGATTTAAAGCAATTTTTCTAATTCTTCCTTTTCACAGAAAACGAAGATTCTGGATGCTGTTTAATCATAAATAATTCATAAAATTAAATACATTCACTAAAAAATAAACTACAAAGTAAAAAAATGAAAAATAGATATTTATTGAAAGGGAAAAAAGAACCATTTCCCCAAGTAGAGCTCTGGTGTTTGAATATTCAGTGCGTTTTGATATATTTTTAAATTGCTATTGCACTATAACACCCCTTTCTTTGAAATTCTTTGGGTGTGCTTCCCTGTTCTACCTAAATTAGTTTGATAAAACACACAAACCAATAACCAAGGGCCATGGTGCTGTAGGAGTGAAGCCTTTAGAATTAGTATCACTCTTCTGCGATACTTCTCTTTTAGGAAAAAAACAGTCATTAGTTATGCACGTGCCTTGCACTTTTATGTAAATACAGTTCACATTGCTGGTCTCATTTGTCCTTGTTTAAGGAAAAAAACTGAGTTCTGATAAATTCAGCTCCCTTTGAAAATCTCTGTCCATTTCTTTTCAAAATATTTCCTCATATTGTGGCCAGCTCTGCCTATGTCAGAATCATCTTCATTAAAGGTTTCACAGTTGTCAAAAACAAGCTTGATGTCTAGAGAAAATGCTTCAAGATTAGGGTACCTGAAAGAACAGAGAGGGTAAAGGTTTTCTGGAATACTGATAATCCAAGGGGAAAAAAAACCCTACATACATCAGAAGTGAATGTAAAAATGCAAATTAATATACAGGTGACCATAAAACACTCCATACATACCTCACATCTCAATTATAATTTTGACATTTCTAGTTTTAATATTAACTATTTGTGGGAAAATAGTCTTTAGAGTAAAGATGATGATTTCTTTTTGTTTGTTTGCAGAAATTATAGTCTATAAGGGAGAATTCTAGGTCTATACTAGAACCAGCGACCATTTCCAACCAATGCTCTTCTCTCAATCATTTTCTTGTTAAAATAATAAGGAACTATTCCTATTTTACTCCTCCCTTATTTGGTTGAATCATTGACTGTTTTAAGTAGACTAGTATTCCCTATGCTTTTTCTTATGAGAACAATCTGTAGGGTGTATGGACCCATGAGAGTATGTCCATGTGAGTAAATAAAAACCAGCAGCTGGCCAGCTGGCTCAGGCTCCCAGGGCTCAACTGCAGCCTGAACCCAGTGCTAATACAATAATGAAACAGCCCCACACAGACCAACCAACTCGAATTCAGCTGACATGGGTTAGCCATGGGATTTTCTTTGCTGTGTAGACATACCCCATGTAAGAGATCTTTCCATCAATTGTCTTGGAGATTATGACATCATTGCTTTATATCTGCGTGGATGTGAGCATGTAAAAGGGTTGAGAGAGAGAAAAAAAAACAATGTCCCAACTATACATTTGGATGTCATCAGTAAAATGAATTGGATGTTACTGAACTAAAATGTAAATGCAATATTACAAATTATCATATGAAAGTCTTGTCTTACATTTATTGATCTCAGTGTGCCAAATCCTTAGCTAGACTAAACAACTGAAAGAAGTTACCTTGTACAATAATGGTAGTTCTTCAAGATGTGTCCCCCATGGATGACTCCATTGTAGAGGGAGGGGTGAGGGTGAGGGTGTGTCCCCTATGCTGCTAATCAAATAACTTTGGTTACAGTGTCTGTTAGGCATGCTCATGTGCTGTGTCTCCTCCTGCTATGCCATGAGCCTGGTCAGTACATGGACTAACCCACCTTCAGTTCCTTCTCTACTGCAGAATCATTGACAAGAACTCTGAAGTAGATAGGAGGAGGGCAAGTTGTGGAGCACCCATATGCACACACATCTAATAGAACCATCGTTTTTGCACAAGATGGGTAACAATTTCTTCTTTGAGTTGTGTCCGTAGGGCTGCTCTGCTGTAGGCATCTCTTCTGAAGGGCTGGGATTTTGGAGTTTGATCAGTTACAGATGACAGCACTGTGGAGCTCAAGATGGCATCAGTGGTGGAGTTGCTAGTGACGGCACAATGTTCTGTGAAAGCATGGTTGGGCACCCATGTTGCTGCTCTACAGATCTCTGAATAGGGACCTTCTTGAAAAGGGCAATGGATGAGGCAATCAATCATGTGGAGTGTATGAATATCTGGAGGGATAATTCTCTTAACTTGGTAACAGTGTCTGATACAGTTCAAAACCAACTTGGAAAGTCTTTGGGATTATATTGCTAAGCTGCTGGATCTTTCTACAATGGACAAAAAAAGCTGGAGGGATTTCCTGAAAACATTCATCCTGTCCAGGCAGAAGATTAAGTCTCTCCTGATAATATAATATATAATATAATATAATTAATTAATATATTTGATTATAATTATAATATAATTAATGTGTGTAATATAACCTCCCAGGTGTTTTGGTGAAGCTTAGGGTAGAAGACTGGAAGATGAATTAACTGGCTCATGTGAAACAGGAATGTTATGTTAGAAATTAATTTCAGATTTGGAACAAGCTCATGCTCAGGCCATAAGAATACTGTGTACAAGGGATGTGCCATGCCATAGAACTGCTCTTTCTCCTATTCTCCTAGCAGAAGTGATTACTATCAGGAAGACTGTTTTCACTGGCAGGTACATAAGTGAACAGGTGGTCGTGGGTTTAAAGAGAGGCACAGCAAGTCCTTTCAGTACCAAATTTAGGTCCAAGGTGGAAGTAGGAAGTTGAGGTTGTGGGAAGAGGTTTACTATACCCCTGAAGAATCTTTTAGTAGATCAGTATACCTCTACTGATTGATGGAAAGCTGTTATAGTTGCTAGGTGGAGCCAGAGATAGCCCCATTTTTCTCTAGGGCCAGTGCATAGTTTAAGCTACATGGAATAGTTGAGGACGTTAGGGGGATGTACTGGGAAATGCACCAAATCTGAAACCTGGACCACTTGTGCAGGAAGGTACATTGTGTCAAGGGCTTTCTACTATTTAATAATACCTCTTGCACCTTCTTCAAACAGGAGTTTTCTAGGTGTCTGAATGAAGAAGGAGCCATTCCTTGAGGTGAAGAACCCCCAAGTTGGAATAAAATTTATATCCTCTGTTCTGGGACATAGAGACTGGGAGAGAGATCAGCAGGTGCACTGCAAGGTAAGAGTACCAGGTCTGTCTCATCTAAGAAGGAGTGATCAGAAAGACTTGTGCACCATCTCTTTTTATTTTCAGCAGGGCTTTCAATAGCAGGGAGAAGGAAGAAAGGCGTAAAGAAGGCCCCCATCCCAGGGAAGGAAGAGAGCATTGCCTAAGGTGTGCTATCCTATCTCTGCTCTGAAGCAGTGGTTTGGACATTTCTTGTTCAGGGAAGTGGAAAACAAGTGAGTACTCATTGTGCTCCACCACCAAATAGATTGTGAAGTACTACTAAGTCTAGCTCCCACTAGTGGTTGTGTGGGAATTTGTGACTGAGGCTGTCCACTCTGGAGAGCTCTATGCCCAGGAGGTAAACTGCTGACAGTGGGAAATACATCATTTCCTTAGTCTCATTGCTTCTGTACAATGGGAGGATGACCTGGCTTCCCCGGGTCTATTTATTAATATACAGGATATGCTGTCTGTTAGAACCCTTGTATTCGATCCTTTGATCAACAGCAGAAAGTGAGCGCAGGCATTCTTGACCTCCCTGACTTCAAGACTGATGTGAAGAGAGATCCTTGTGGGTGACCACTTGCCTTGTGTGGTGAGATCATTTAGATGTGCACCCCAACCTATAAGCAATGCTTTGGTAGTGGGAAGAACTGATGTGTGAGTTTGCAAAAAGGGAATCCCTCTGCAAATGTTATGTAGGTCTTTCCAACACACTAAGGAGTGTTTGATCCTGGAGGGTAGTGATGGGAGTTTCTCTAATCTGTCCTTGTGTAGTCTGTAAACTGAGCTCACCCCTGTCTAAAGGCATCACATGAGAAATCTGGCATGTAGTAGTACTGCTGTGATTCTTGCCATATGCTCCAAGAGTGGGAGTGGTTGATACTTGTGGGCTGTTTTTACAGTCTCCATGAGTGTAACCAAGGAGAGAAATCTGTGTTGAGTAGAAGACCTCTGGCCTGTAGCGAGTCAAGGTGCGTGCCTATGAATTCCAGACACAGTACTGGAAGGAGGGTTGAGTTGTGGGCATTGATCTGTAATTTTGTAAGCAGACATATTATAGCTTTGGTGACTCACTGAGTCTCTAGGAGAGATGAAGCTCTGAGGAGACAATCATTCAGGTAAGAGCAAATAATGATTCCTTGGGATTGTAAGTGCATGGCTACTACTGAGAAAACCCTGGAAAATACTCTTAGGGCTGATGATAGTTCAAAAGGGAGTGCTGTGTATTGGTAATGTTCTTGTCCTAGAGCGAGTAAAAGAAATTCTCTGAGAGATAAGAAAGTAGGTGCCCATAAGGACAACAGCTGAAAAATCAGTCTCCCTGTTCCTGTGCTGGAATGACTGTTGTAGGGAGTGGACTTCATCTGGCATTGGTAGCCACAGGCATTTACAGCCTCAGAATTGTAAGGTGTCCACCATGATGTATTTCGGTGGAGGATGGGAGAAGAATTCGTATTGCTTGGCTGGGGAAATATTTTTTTGTTTACTGGCTTGCAGGGTCTAAGATGGCCTCATTAATAGGAAGCGTAGAGGAAGAGGATAAACAGAGTACTGCAAGATGATGATGGTCAATGTCCTTGATTTCTTCCAGTGGTAGTGTCTGCAACTGCCTTTGCCAAATCCTGGAAGAGATGAAAGTCAAAAGCTAGAGATGAGGGGGAAGACTTTGCCCAGAGATGAAGAGGATAGATCCAAAGGCATCATTTCTTCCTCAGCACTGCCTTCATGTTCCTCCATGATGTTGTCTGGAGGTGCCAAAGCTGCAGCCGACCGGATGTGTCTCAGGGATTCTCGGGTGAGGCTCGAAACTTGAGAGGCATGCTGGCAATAGGATACCCAAGAGTCCCAAGGGTAGCGGTAGCATAAAGCCTAGAGGTGGTGTCCATGGGTGGTGGTTGGGCCATCTGAGAGTATACTCTAGAACAGGAGTAGGGAATCTTAAGTCTCAGGGCCCAGATGCAGCCCCCAGCTTGCCTGGATCCAGCCCCTGAGACTCAGGGCCTAAGTTCCCTGGAAGCTGTGTGCCTGAGCAGTCAAGCAGCTAAAGCTCCTGCACAGGCAGGGAGCTCAGCTGACCAGTGGGGGGAGGAGCGTCTCGCTAAGCAAGCAGCTAAACAGAGCTGCTCCACTCTCAAAACTCAGCAGCTCATAGAACAGGTAAAAAGGGAGATAAGCAGGAAAGATGTGGCTGGGTGGAAGGGAGGAAGGAGGGAAATAAATAATTGGCTGAGGGGAAATGAGAAGGGAGGAGAGTTTGGAGAGTCCAGTCTGCACAAGGAGAGAGAGGCAGCACTCTCAAGCCTCCTGGGAAAGGGGAGATAAGGGGCTGACTGCATGGGGCAGGTGGGGAAAAGAGGGGGTGGGTGGATGCTGGCATCTGTGCAGTGAGGTGGAAGCAGGAGGCAGTTTGTTTGGGGTATCTGACTTGCTGCAGTTCTCTCTTTGTCTGGCTGGCTAGAGGGTGGGGGAAGCAGGCTGCATAGGGTGTGTATCTTCCAGGAAGACGTTTTCATTGATTACATTTCAAACAAAGTTTACATAGGTATTAATGGTTTACGATAAGAAAGAAAATGATTCTTTTAACAGATGTTTTGGAGTGTTGCAGATATCTAAAACTCCAAACTTAATGATTTTTTTAAAATCCTGTGTGTTACTAATTAATACATGGTAAATTGTATTGCATTAAGGTCAGATCTTTGCTATGTGGTAGTGTTCTGGCTCTTTTGAGTCACAGGTAGCAGGTACTAGCTTTATCTGCTAGAAAGGTTGATGATACATGTACTCCAAGTGTGGTGTTCATTTTCTTTTTTATTTGATTTTATATTAAATATTGTAAGCATTGCTCCTTGTTAATATCCCTTGTTTGAATATATTTTCTTCTACACATATGGACTGCTTAATATATATATAAAAATTATAATATGCGTGTTTTTGGTTTGTATTGGTGGTGCACATCCACACACACACACTCTCTCTTAATATTGATGCTTCACATAAGAAATTTCAACCCACCAAAAAGAAAATTCAGCCATCCCAATGACAGAAAATGTTAGAAAGAACACTTATCAGGGCTCCACCCAGCATTGGAGAGCCTGAGCTAGTGCTCCAGCCCCCTCCCCCACCATACCTGGGCAAGTCGAACACACAAAATCTATTAGCCTGGGCCCCCCAAGGCTCTGGTGAGGAGAATATGGAGAATGTGTCTCTCCTCAGTTGGGAGCCACATCAGTGAGGGATGGGATTTTATTTTGCTTTTCACTACTGTGTGGCCCCCAACTGATTTTTCAATGACCCCGACCCACAAAAATGTTCCCCATCCCTGTTCTGGAATCCTGCTGATATTGGGCACCATATGGAGCCTGAGAGGCCATCTCTTCTGGCTCTCTGTCTGAAACTTCACTAGGGTGGAAAGAGCATAGTATGGCAGCGCAGATGAGCCCCATGCTAGGCAGAGGTTTGGCGTACAGGTTCTGGTATGAGAAGCAGACACCCCGGGGGGTGGATTCCCCCTCGACAAATTTTTAGCATGTGTGTTCAGTATTTTTTGGGAAACAATCTGGCAACTCTATCTGTCAAAGCTTTTTGTCCTTACATGAAAGTGGCCTGAGTTGCTGGCAGAGACCACAGTCTGCTGGATGTGGTTTTCCCCAAGTCAATGAATGCACTGGGAATGCTTGTCGGCAACAGAGATTGCCTCCTTGCAAGACAGACACTTTTTGAAGGCCAGTGAACTAGAAATACCCAGTTGGGGTATTGCTATTGAAGTTCTCCAATCAGCAGCTCAGAGATGATTTTTGATTCTGGTTTGGATATATGAGATGCTGAGGTCAACCCTGCTGAACTTTCTTAGCATCACCTCATGTACTTCAAAGCACTGTTTGCAATATTAAACCAATTTAAAAAAAAAACAAGGAATCGGGCAAAAATTAACCTGAATCAATAACGTGACTTGTCACTTTGTACAGAAAAATGTTGCACAAATACAATGTATGGTCTTCGGTCATGGGCCAAGTACGTAGTCCTCATTCAAGTAAATCTTCCATTAGTTTTAACAGGAGTTTTCTCTAAGTAAGGAGTCCAGAGTCAGGCATCATCTGTGCTTCAAGTCTTAGATGCGAGAAGGATGTAAGGATTCCCTTACTTCTGTGGGTTTAAATTGAAGACTTATGGGTTGTCTACACACAGAAGTTGCGCCAATTTAACTTAAATAACTTTGAAAATGATTTTAGTTAAATTAATGCACACCCTGTGTGGACACTCACATTGGTTAAAACTAAACCAATATCAACCAGGGTTTAAACCAGCACATAAAAGCTGCAGTAGTTTAACTATGGGCACGTCTACACTACAGCTGCTAGAATGACACAGCTATGGCACTGCAGCTGTGCCATTGTAGCACCATAGTGCTGATGCTTTCTACATGAATGGAAGAGTTTTCCATCAATGTAGTAAATTCATCTGAGAGATGATAATTTGGCTTATGAAAGAATTTCTCCATCAACTTAGCTAAATCAATACTGCAGGTTAGCCTACCTCATCATTTGGGGTCTAACTACATCATTTGGGGGTGTAAACATTTTCACATTCTGAGCAACGTGGCTAAGTCGATAATTTTTAAGTGTAGACCGGGCCTGAATCAGTTTAAATTGACACCTTTAGCTAATTTAGTGTGCAGACCAGGCCTTAGGGGCTAGTGTTCATCACTGCCTTGTACTCTGATATTTTCACCAGTGTAAAATGGGCACAAGATGTTGGCTGTATTGTACAATTAAATTGCTCTAGTGTAGATGACTACATAAGATGCAAGGCAATGGAAAATTAGCTATATAATATTACTTTAGCATTTTGTAAATGAAAATGTGTTTGATTATAATTAATTATTATTTGTTTAATTTGGTAATTATAACAACAATTTAAAAGCCTAAGTCTGTAAATCAGTGTGTCTTCTGATCACGTGATCACTTGTGCATAACTGTATTTTCTTAATCCTTTATTGAACTTCACAAATACCTATAGTAGAAGTAAAACAGTTTACTTCTGAATTTGTGTTGGTTGCAGTGGATGCAGTGATGACTTCATGACATCTTTGGGAATTTCAGACTATATTTCCATCATCATTTATCAGATGGTAAATGTAGTAGCATTAACAGACAGAATCAAATGTTCTGTTGTTTTGCTACTCTCTGTATTGCCAATCTTGGCATGGTGTAAAGGAGGGGTGAGCAATAAGCAGCCAGATACAGTTTACCTGTTCATGGGCCAGATGAAGTTCACCTGTTCGTGAACAGTGGCCAACAGGAGATGTGAATGGCTATATCTGTGCACGCATAGGTAAATAAAGTGCTGGTGGCCCAACAGGGGTTAAGTTGAGCAAACTGCATCTGGCCCGCAGGCCACTTACTGCTCTACAGCATTCCAGACCTATAATAGTAATAAAGTATTACCTATAGTAGTCATTACCAATTCAGAGGAAAAGATTGAAAAGCAAGACTTTTATATTTTAATAAGAGAGAGTGCATGAAAGATCTGGCATAGGATCTGATTTAGATAAATGTGAGAGAGTGCCTTGCATTGCCCTAGAAAACCCTGAATAGCCTAGAGAGGCCTTTTCTTCTTTGTCTGAAAATCGCTCCAATGTTGGTTCTTAAGAATGCAGCAATGCAAACTGGAAAGAAATGACAACTGGCATATTTCCATGTGAATGGAAGGGGTAAATAATTGTTCCCATTATTTATTTTACATTTCTTTAACAAAAGACGCAGTCTTACTTTTAGGACTGTCAAACAGTTAACCACCATTTGTTGAAATGTATCATGCTTCTCTATAGCATATAGCTTTGGAATGAATCGGTGGATACATTTAAATTATTTTTAAAATAAATAATTTAATTATTTTTAAATTAATACTTTTATAATTATTAAAATTGGATTTTTGATTTTTTTTAAATCACCACTTCAATACTAAATCTCATCACAAAAATGCTACACAACACAGTCTCGTAAAAATGAATTAATGCCTCTAGTCTGTCTAGCCTACAACCACCTCTTGTTTCTTGAATGTTCTGGGCTTTCTATTTCTGTTTCTCATCAGACTCAAAAAGTAATGTGTACAAAAACAGACACAAGCTGGATAGGCTTGTTTTTGTACTGTGCTTATGTGGGTGGTGAACTTTGGCCAAGCACGGCAGAGTTAGTTAAGATATTGTCTTAAAGACAGAGCAACAACATATAGAAAAGGATGGAGGCAGCATAGAAATGGAGTGGACCAGAAAGAAAAAGAGAAGACGACATTATTCAGCCCACACACAGCTTCCTATATTCCTCCACACTTTTGTCACCAAAAAGTGTCCTGGCTTCTGGGCATAAGAGAGACTCTATCTGGGAGTATTTTGAAGAAATTTGTTCCCTAGGTAAAAAAGGAAAATATGTCAAGTATAAGCAGTGCAAGAACGATGCAAGGACTAGTTGCAAGAATGAAATATCATAAGGAAAACTTTTTATTTGGAGAAAATGATGTGGATATGGTTGAATGAATCAACTGGTTAGTAAATTAAATAATTCACTTTGTAGTGCATCATTCTTTAAGATTCTCTCTCTATGCCTTTTAGTATAAGTGTTATTTGACAAGCTGTTTGCTATGCTGGATAGGGATGTCAACATGTAGTCGACTACACAATTAATTGATAAGCCTAGGCTTATTGGTTAATCTTATTGACTACACGCACTCTGCCCACCCTTGCTATATCAGAGGTGGGGGGGGAGGGAAGAGAGAAAGAGGTGGCAGCTGGTGCCCATGGGGAGCTGGCTTAAAGACTCCCCACAAGCACCAGCTCCGCACAGCTGCCTGCTCCCCGTGTGAAGCCGGCTTTCAAGCCAGCTCCCAATGAATATCAGTTCATGCATGCTGATGCAGTTAACCCCCCACCCCCACAGTGCTGCTTCTCTATCGGCGGCAGCAGCGCGGAGAGGGGCAGCTGGGAACTGAAGCCGGCTCTGGGGCACCGCCTCCCCCCTCCTTAAAAACCCACTCCCCCTGAGCACTAGCTCTCTGGAGCCACCTGTCATCCCTCCTGCACTTATAGAGGGAGCAGTGTCGGGAGGGGTGGTTAAGGGAGGCTTCTGCAAAGCAGCCTCTGTCCACTGCAGGCCCAGACTTGCTGTGGTCAGAGGCTGCTCGGTGGGATGCCAGCATAGCTCCTATCCATGGGAAGCTGAGAACCTGCGCAAACAGGGGCTGGTGGCACCCCATGCTTCTACCTCTGTATCAGAGGCAGCAGTGCGAGGTGGCAGGCAGAAGCTGGTCTGTGTGGAGAGGCAGTTTTTAAAGAGGCAGCAGCGTGGAGTGGCAGGGGACTCGCCGGGAGTGAGGCTGGGAGCACACTAGTTGCCGTCCCTTCTCCAGAGACTATTTAGTAATGGTGTAACTGCTAAAATTTGATGTGGTTACGCAATTATTCAATTAATTGCTATCTACCATCCCTAATGCTGGTTGTTGATAGAAAAAAGAAGTTTAGTTTATGGCTTATTTAATTAATTAAGTTTAGAATATATAATCCAAGTATACAATTCAGAAAGCGGAAGTAAAAGAAATTTTGAGTTGCAAGTTGCCAATGAGTGTCATTTTTTTTATTTTATATGAGTGGTGTAAGCATGTAGTCAACTAACTGATAAGCCTGGGCTTATCAGTTAATCTAGTCAACTACTCACTTCTCCCCCACCTCTTGCTGGCGGGGAAGCAGGAGCCACTACTGGGAGGAGCCGGCTTAAAACTGGCTCCCCACAGCACCATCTCTACGTTACTGTTTCTCCCCTGCCCACACTGCTGCCTCCATCAAAGGCAGCAGCATGGAGGGAGCAGGGAGCTGCCACAAAGTAGCCTCTGTCTGCGACGAGCCTGTGTCCACCGCGGGAAGATGCTGGCCTAGCAGCAGCCCTTGTCTGTGATGGCCCTGGCTGGCCAGACAGAGCTGCTGCCACACAGCAGCCTCTGCCCACAGTAGAGCCAGACTTGGTGCGGACAGAGGCTGCTCCAGCTGTGCAGGCAGCCCAGATCAGTCTTGGTTCTCGCTGGGTCCAGGACCCTACCCCCCACTATGGCTCTGCAGTTTAAATGTACTAAGAGCCAGGTGGGCAGGCAGACCGGCTCTTCTTACATTTAAAATGCAGAGCCACAGCGGAGGTAGGTCCTGGACCTGGTGTGATCCAGAAGTGAGCCAGGCTGCCTCCCCTTATTGACTAATCAAGTAGTTGATAAAAATTCTATTTGATATTACATAATACTTGCTCTTTATTTGGAACATCATGACTACAGACCACAATGGTGAAGCCATAAGTCTATTTTTCCTATTTTACTGCAGCATAACTCAGATTTTCCAAGGGAACCTAATTCTATACATTTTTTTGAGGGAAAAAAAGTAAATGCCAGTGAGTTCAATGGGGCTTTCTCCAACATTAAGTGCACTCTAAGCACAGTTTTAGTCTTTTTGTTAACTTGGAATTGGATCTTCAGTGCTGATGAAAATAATGTAAATGATTAAATCAATAGCAGAGAAGAACTACTATTCAAAATCATTTTTTAATTTTGTTTCAGGATCCCATTTACATGTAAAAACATAGACCATCTGCAACAACTTCAGAGTTGTCCATTGGTACTTTGAGCAGCAGTGCTACAGCTAAACAGATTTCAGACAAAATATCACTAGCAAGCTGAAGATTTCAATCATCCAGTAAAACCACCACCATGGATGGGTTTGTAGTAAGGATCAGCAAATACCAACAAAACACCACAAAAGGAAAGAATGCTTGGTTTATTTATGCCACAAATTCTCCTTTCTGCACTGTTAACAGTAAACACTTCTATTGACATGGTTGCGTCCTTACTACTGGGCCGCACTCCACCTAGTAGAACAGACATTGGAGAAAGTTTGCCAGTTACAGTGAAAGCTGCAAAAATGCATCTGTCACGTGTACAGTTTTGTCACAGACAATGTTGCAAATATGACAAAGATGAGAAGATACTTAGAAGAACAAATCAAATCATGCTCCTTAATAATATATGGCTGAAGTGCCCACTGAACGCATCTTTTAGCCCAAAACGTATACGTTCTCCAGGAATAAAAGAAAACGATGTTGAAGTCACAAAATACTTCCATAACAACCATTTTACTTCAGCTTCACTGAAGAGAGCAGGAGAATCTAAACTAATTCTCCCTCAAAATGTTTAATGGAATTGTGCAGTTGATTGTTTAAACAATTTATTAAGAGGCCTATTTTCATAAATGTTGTGAAGAAAACTGTTTAAATAGATGGAAGTATCTCGTATCTAACACTGGATTCAAGAAAAATTTAGAGGATATGCTCAGTATACTGAAACCTATTAGCCATATCCTTAAACAACTTCAGAGAAATTGCTGATGCAGTTGAAATTTGGATGGTGTTTCAAGAGACATTGACAAAAGCTCTCACCAGAAAGTTAAACTACAGGCAGTAAAGAAGCAAATGGATTAGACACTAACGCCACCTCATTTTCTTGTGAATATTCTTAACCCCAGATGCCTAACTTCTGAAGATGCTGCTGCTGCCATGGCATGGACATCTCAAAAGCACTTCTCAGTTATACTAGTCATAATACATTTCAGGGTTACAGCAAAACCAGATAATCAGTAAATGTTTACTGATAATGTTTTGAACAAAGTCACTCCCCTGGACTGGTGGGAATGATTAGCCAGGCACCTGGAAACAGTTCCTTCAGTTGCTAAGCTAGAATCTAAATATAGCTTCACAGCAGCCTCTTCTTCTGCAGGCACAGACAGAATATTGTCATAGTTTGGCATTATTCACACATATCTAAAAAACAGACTAGGAGCTGAAAAAGCACAGAAACTGGTATTTGTGTTTCAGTCTGCGAATCAAAATGACACTGATAATAGGGAAGATGACAACTAGTTGTAGAAGTTTTTATGAATCAAAATGACAGTGGGAGTGGAGAAGATGACAACTAACTGTAAAAGTTTTAAGGACACCATACTTTTAGTGTTCTGAGGACTTATCTGTTAGAGTTAATTTGACAAAAACATTTGAAATTTAAAAAAAAGTATAGCACACAATGGGACTGCTCCAATTGCAAATATGAAACATGTATGTAACATTAATTTTAATAAAATATAAGTGCTATTGTGTTTGTGTGTATGATTTAGTTCTTGTCCTAATGTACTGCTGTTGCAGCTGCAGTTTGACATAGGTAATGGGTATTATGTACTATTTCCTAAATTAATAAAAATCAGATTCTCTAAAACAATTACACACATTTTTAGATGTTATAAAATACCATACTCTGATGTAAATTAATATGTTTTAGTGATCAGATTTGCACCATTGTTTAAGAAATACGTGAAGAAGTATCAGTGGGAAACTTGATTTAAGTCAATGATTTTTCAGTTAATTAAATTGTGGTTTAAATTGATCATTTAATTCAGTACACCTTGGAATTATAACCAATGTGTAGTAATACTTAAAGAGCTGTCAACTTAAACATAGAATCATAGAATACTAGGACTGGAAGGAACCTCCAGAGATCATTGAGTCCAGTCCCCTGCCCTCATGGCAGGACCAAATACTGTCTAGACCAACCCTGATAGACGTTACCTAACCTACTCTTAAACATCACATTCCTGTGTTGAAATTAAAAGATATTTCAAACACACTTAAAAACTATTACCGAAATAAAGAATTGCTATTTCTAGGGGGAGGGTGTGTGTTTGGGAGCACTTTCTGAACAGTCAACTACTGTTTTCTCTGGGAAGTTTGTTTCACAGCTTCCCTTTGTGTTTTGAAAAGGTATTTCACATATGAAGAGAGAAGAAAGAAATATTTATAAAACATGAAATTGTGAAGAACTATAAAAATTAGTAGGGGGTCTCCCAGGCATAAATGGTATCTGAAATTACTTTGAATTCCTTTTTTTAAAATGATCAGATTTTAAATTGAGTGTGTTCTTTTAACTTTTTTTTGCTGAATATTCACAAATTTAATGTGCAATATATTTACTTACTGTCCACTGCTTAGCTTTTCTCTGATGGTGGAAAAGTCCATAGGTTTTTTAATAACTTTCTTGTAACCAGGAACCAGTTTCAAGTTTACAGGAAGTAGAAAAGGCCATGCATCTTCATGAGTTTCCAATTCAGACAGGATCATGCTAAATAAAACAAGGTTTTAAGTCAATACCTTCAGGTTTTGGCTCTTTTGAACAGGATGTTCACCATTATGTACAGTAATTAGTCATTTAACACGTGCCCACTTAACACATTTTCACAATAGCACAATTTTTTCGAATAACACGACCGTCCCTGAAATAACACGAAAATAATCAAGTGGTGGACTACTTCGCGTGGAGGTATAAGTTGGTGAAAATAGTGGTAATACACATGAGCGGATGAATACACGTGGTCACAGCGCTCCTCCACTCACTCACGTGTTTATCTTTGTGTTTTAACAAACCGCAGCGACTTGTGTTGCTAGATATCTAATGTTGATGTTGACAATCCAGTACCAACAAAAAATGGACTTTGCCACCACCACCTGAAACGCAACCCCCACCTTTTCCATTATTTTTAATGGGAAAATTGACCTCGCATAGCACATTTTCGCTTAGCATGAACATTTTCAGAAATGCATCTATTGTGTTAAATGAGGAATTACTGATAATACAGTCTATTAATTTTTACTAGGTAAAGCAGAATATTGTCATATATAGTGTGTAATGTACCCAATAAGTAATATTTTTTGTTAATACTCAATCATTTATCTCTCTAAAACAAGTTCTCCAGGAAAAAAAATCCAATTTATGTTTTCAAAGAGAATACAATGAAATCCACCCAGGTACATTTTCCACATAGTCATTTTTAACATAGCTCATTTACTTCTATGCAAACAAAACAAGAGCTACTAACTTTTTTAAACAGTCTAAAGGCTTAATTGTGCCACTTTGCCAGTGAAAGCCAACCAGCAAGGCAAAAAGGTGCACCCCAGAAATGATGTCCCTCCCTTTGTTGAGCACAATGTTTCTTTTGACATGTGCTGTGCATCTGGATTTTCTACACCTTTAGAAAGTTGTAGGCAACACTTCTCAGTCCTCATGCCATTCTTTTTAGTGCACAGGAGAAAAATTTCATAACCATACCCCCCTCTGGTACGCTCCTATGAGAACAAGTGTCGCAACAGATAGCTCTAGCTAGGTACTCCCACTACGCACACTTGCAGTCCCCAACAGCTGCAATCAAATTATCACTGCCTTCTGTGTGGGGCGCCATAGGGAACAGGGGTCTGTGTTCTCTCTACTACTAGCACATTGCTTATGCATATATAGAATATATCACTTTCACCAAAGACTGACAGTACCTGCAAATAGCCAGGTCCTTGGATTCATCTCTCTTGGGTTTCTTAATAGTAGTCAAACTTTCTTGTTTTACTTGGTTAGAAATATTTTCATCTATTTTTCTTTTTTTGGGGTCTATTTTTCCTCTTTTTAAAGAGTTGCTTGTAGTTGCAGAGTCTTCATCCTCTGTATCTCCTGTTAAAGACAATTTCCTGCCTCTCTTTTGTTCATTACTTTTTTTCCCTTTGATTTGAAGTTTTTTTATTTTTAGGGTTTGACCACTTGCCTACAATAGAGAAAATCCAAGTATGTAACAAACCAAACCAGATTACACAAAAGTTTGTATTTGTAAAAGGTAAAACCCATGAAGTTCTGACACCCTAAATAGTATCAAAACACAATGGCTGCAATTAATATGACATTCAGAGAACAGATAGATTATTTAATTATTCTTGCTCGCTAAAGGTAAACTATAGATTTACAGGCCAATGTTTTCAGAAGCAACTAGGAATTCTGGGTTCTCAATTTATAACACTATAAAGGCACTTGATTTCTAGAAAATATCAAACCATCATACTCTAAAAACCAGGCTGCTTTCTGGTGGTCTAACGTACAGCACATAAAAGCTGAGGCAAACAAAAATCACTAGTCTCTTTGGAAAAATCTTGGCTATAGTCTTAATTCAAAAGTCCACTGGAATGCTTTACATCTCTAAAACTTACTGGACACTACCCATCCCCCAAACATCTCTACCTTATAACATACTACATAATTGAGGAAGCAGATTTAATCCTGGGAGAAAGGTAGAATCGCTGTGAATTGTCACAATGGTTGTAAACTAATGGTAAACAGTAATATATCAAAATGGCTAAGTAGGGAGTATATTAGGATGGTTCATGTTTTTAACAGCTTCACTTTTGATATTGAAGAGGGATTAAACAGCATATTAATTAAATTTTCAGCTAATGGGATGAAACTAAGAAAGTGATATTTAGGCTAAAAAGCAGCCAAAGCTTCCTGATAGCAAGAACTATGAGGCTATGGAAAACGTGCTAAAAGATGTGGATGCCCTATCACTGGACTTTTTAAACAAGACTAGACAAAAACTTTTTTTTTGTATTAACAGACACTATAAAATATCTAAATATAGACAGGAATTGGAAGGCAAAGATTGAATAGGTCTTTTTTATCTCTACCATCTAATTCTAACAGCTCCTTTCTTGATTAAAGACCCTGAAAGCCCTTAGTTTAGTCTTAGTACCAGGATTCACAAGGTCTAGAAAACAGACTAAAAATTGAGTGGATTAATTACAGTAAAATTAAAAAACTAGACAAAGGAATTTATTCAAAGACCTCTTAGTGCAAAACAAAAGGGACAACGAGATGAATATGACTATATCTTACTGCCTTTTAAAGTTTACCCTTATTGCAAGATTGAATGCTAAACTGAAAAGACCACGGGGAGACCAAACTTTTTCAAGGATGATAAACAGTAATGTAAAAACATCTCATGTCCGAGTAGGGGAAGACAGAATCACAGTACAGGAAGTCCCCGGGTTACATCAATCCGACTTACGTCGGATCCCTAGTTACAAACGGGGGAGGGGCAGCTAGTGCGGGGTGCCTCCACCACTGTCGCCGCCTCCGGTGGCGCAGGGGGCGCTTCCCCCCAGCAGACCAGGGAGACGTGAAGCTAGTGCCCCCCTTCCCCAGCAGACCAGGGAGACACGGAGCGGCTTTTCTCGCCGCGGAGGACGCGGGCGGCGGGACCGCCAAGACACCCGGTCCTGCGCTGGGCTGCAGCCTCCGAGAATAAAGCTTGAGAATAAAGGACTGAGGGAAGTGAGGTGTGGGAGAATAAAACTGAGCTCTGGAGAAATGTTTGGCTAGAGTTTCCCCTACAATATGTCCCATTCCGACTTACATACAAATTCAACTTAAGAACAAACCGACAGTCCCTATCTTGTACGTAACCCGGGGACTGCCTGTATACTAGAACTTGAAGGGACCTTGAGAGGTCATCAAGTCCAGTCCCCTGTCCTCATGGCAGGACCAAGCACCCTCTAGACCAGGGCTACTCAACACACGGCCTGTTTGTTTGCGGCCCAAAGTGCAGTTTGGGTTTATGCAAGGTCAGCACTTGGCTCGCAGGTGGGATCCTTTGAACATGGTCTTCACCGGGAACACGCTCCACAACGGCAAGTCATCTTTCAGGTGGGGTGAGTATTGAAAGACACAAGTGGATGGGCTGGCTAGAACAGACGACTACAGGGTGCCGGCATTTCTTGCCCCGAGGGAGGAGGTGCCGGGAGCGCTGGAGCATTGTGGGAAGTGCTGGCTGCTTAGCCATTTGGAAAGAGTCTGATAGGTACTGATTGGCTCACACTGGCCACATTTGGGTCCGGAACCGCAGCTTAAGGCTTAATCTTTGTATTCATGCCTGTCAGTGTGAAAGAAACAATTTGCATACATTTGCATATATATTTGCATGTATATGCAACCGCACTTAAGTTGCGGCCCTTGCCATGTGCTGTATCATTGTGGCCCCCGGGAGCTTCCAAAGTTGAGTAGCCTTGCTCTAGGCCAGTGTTTCTGAAAGTGTTCCGCAGAATCACTTAGACTGGAAACACAATAACTGGCTGCCACAGTTAGTTTATTTACTGGCGCCTGTAAACCGGGGCGGCCTGTTAATGTGTTTCTCTAAGCAATTCCATGGAACACTTTCAGAAACACTGCTCTAGACCATCCCTGATAGATGTCTATCTAACCTGCTCTTGAGCATCTCCAGAGATGGAGATTCCACAACCTCCTTAGGCAATTTATTCCAGTGTTTAACCACCCTTGCAGTTAGGAAGTTTTTCCTAATGTCCTACCTAAATCTTCCTTGCTGCAGTGTAAGCCCACTGCTTCCTGTCCTATTATCAGAGGCCAAGGGGAACCATTTTTTCCCCTTCACCTTGTGACACCCTTTTAGATACTTGAAAACTGCTAGCATGCCCCTCTCAGTCTTGTCTTTTCCAAACTTAACAAGCCCAATTCTTTCAGTCTTCCCTCATAGATCATGTTCTCTAGACATTTAATAATTCTTGTTGCTTTTCTCTGGACCCTCTCCAATTTCTCTACATCTTTCTTGAAATGTGGATCCCAGAACTGGACACAATACTCCAACTGAGGCATAATCAGCACAGAGTAGAGTGGAAGAATAATTTCTCGTGTCTTGCTCAGAACACCCATGTTAATGCATCCCAGAATTAGGTTTGTTTTTTTTGCAACAGCATCACACTGCTAACTCATATTCAACTTGTGATCCACTATGACACCTAGATCTCTTTCTGTGGTACTCCTTCCTAGACAGTCGCTTCCCATTCGGTATGTGTTAGACTTATTGTTCCTTCCTAAGTGGAGTACTTTGCATTTGTCCTTATTCATCCTATTTACCTCAGACTATTTCTCCAGTTTGTCCAGATCCTCCAAAACAGTTGTAATCCCTCCCAGTTTGGTATCATCTGAAAATTTAATCAGCATATTCTCTATGCCAATATCTAAATCTTTGATGAAGATTTTGAACAGACCCAGTCCCAAAACAGACCCCCATGGAACCTCACTTGTTATGCCCTTCCAGCATCATTGTGAACTATTAATAACTACTCTCTGAGAACAGTTTTCTAGCCAGTTATGCACCCACCTTATAGTAGCCCCATCTAAGTTATATTTGCCCAGTGTATTGATAAGAAGATCATGCGAGACCGTACCAAATGCCTTACTAAAGTCTAGGTATACCACATCCACTGCTTCCCCTTATCCGCAGGACTCGTTATCCTATCAAAGAAAGCTATCAGATTGGTTTGACATGTTTTGTTCTTTACAAATCCATGCTGGCTGTTCCCTATCACCTTATTTTCTTCCAGATATTTGCAGATTAATTCCTTAATTATTTGCTCCATTATCTTTCTTAGCACAGAAATTAAACTGATTAGTCTATAAGAACTTGCATGTTCTGCATTTGAAATGCACAAGAGCCCCAACCAGGGCTTTTGTGCATTTCAAAGTTGGAATGTGGTGTGGAGTCCAGGGCTAGCGGGGACTCCCGCTGACCCCAGGCTCCACGCTGTGTTTCCTCTTTGAAATGCACAAGCCCCACCCCTTGCCCCCGCCCCGGGACTCTGGTATATTTCAAAGCTGACACACTTTGTGGAGCCTGGGGCCTGTGGGGAGTATCCCCTCTGACCACAGGCTCCATGCAGCGTGCCAGCTTTGAAATGTACAGGAGTCCCCGGGGGGGAAGGAGTGGGGAGGAGAGGGAGAGGAAGGGGGCTCTTGTGCATTTCAAAGCAGAAGCGCCTGCCCACGTGGAGCCCAGGACCAGTGGGACTCCCCACTGGCCCCGGGCTCCACTTGATGTTCCAACTTTGAAATGTACAAGAGCCCCAGCAAGGACACTTGTACATTTCAAAGTTGGCCACCACTGTGCCCCTGCCCCCTCCCACGGACTGGAGATAGGGGGAAATGGCTTTTAAGCTGGCTCCCTCCAGCACCCCTTCCTCGTCCTTTCTCCTTACTGTCTCTGTTATAAAGGCAGTGGGGGAAGCGGGGGAGGATGAAGTGACTAGTATGTCAGCTATCCGATAAGCTTTTGTTTATCAGATGGTTGACTAGCCGCTTATATCCCTAATCTGTAGTTTCCTGGGTTGTTCTTATTTCCCTTTTTAAAGATGGGCACTATATTTGCTCTTTTCGTCTTCTGGAATCTCTCCTGTCTTCCATGATTTTTCAAAGATGATAGCTAGAGGCTCAGATACCTCCTCTATCAGCTCCTTGATAGAATTCTAGAATGTATTTCATGAGGCCCTGGTCACTTGCAGACATCTAATTTTTCTGAGTAATTTTTAACTTGTTCTTTTGTTATTTTATCTTCTAAACCTACCCCATTTCCACTAGAATTCATTATGTTAGGTATTCCTTCATCATCAGACTTCTTGGTGAAGACCGAAACAAAGAAGTCATTAAGCACCTCTGCCATTTCCAAGTTTCCTGTTGTTGTTTCTCTCTTTTCATTGAGCAACGGGCCTACCCTGCCCCAAAATATGCAAAAACCTTTTAAAAAGGAGTCATAGTAGAGTGAGAAAACAAGAAGTGTCAGCAAGACTATAATTAAAGGGGAACAGCAATACATTTATAGACTGCATTAATTAAATTCTATTTAGCTGCTTAGGCAGAGACAATGAACTCCAAAATGTCCCTTACTTGATAAGAGTGGAAGAAGGGTCCAAGGATGAGTCTACGTGAAAAATATTAACGAAACAAAATACCAATATTTGATGGTGAGTATATGAATAGGGCTTGAGTGTTGACAGCATGAAAAAAACATGACATCTGGATTATCACTCTAATCTAAATAGGGATTTCCCAAAATCTAGAAGCATCTAAAGCTAGTGAAGAGAATACACTGAACTCATTCAAACAACAATTCTCTAGCCAACATGCTAGAAAATTAAGGTATCAATGAAGAAAAAGAGAGACTGTTAAAATAAAATATATATATTAAAAATGGATGTGTTACACATTTTAAATAATTTAAACAAGAATTTAAAAAATATTTTTATTTAGTAATATTTGCTGTTTGATAACTTTGTATACAGGCAGTCCCCGGGTTACATGGATCCGACTTACATCGGATCCCTACTTACAAACGGGGTAAGGCAACCCCGCACTAGCTGCTTCCCCCCAGCAGACCAGGGAGACGCGAAGCTAGCGCCCCCCCCAGCAGACCAGGGAGACGCGGAGCAGCTTTTCTCAGCAGACACCTCAGCTTGAGAATAAAGGACTGAGGGAAGTGAGGTGTGGGAGAATAAAACTGAGCTCTGGAGAAATGTTTGGCTAGAGTTTCCCCTACAATATGTACCAGTTCCGACTTACATACAAATTCAACTTAAGAACAAACCTACAGTCCCTATCTTGTACGTAACCCGGGGACTGCCTGTACTCCATCTTTATGTAATAAATTTTGCTTCTACTGTCTCATGTACTAGCTATATTCAGTGTCAAATAGGAAAAACATGTTTAAATACACAAATCCAATATCAATGACATTTTAAATCAATTTGGGTTTTTGTAAAATGCTATTTGATTAACTCCCTACTTGTATTCTAGTATTCACACCCAAATGTTTTACATATATTATGAAGATACAAGCAATAATGGTGTTGGAGGCCCTTTTAGACATCTGGATTCTCTAGTTAGTTATCTAAAAAACTAATTTTTATACATAATCAGAATATGATTATGCAAAATGTACTGCTTACTATAAGTAGTTCTATCACTTTCTTATCTATAGCATGAATGTCAAACATACTGCTTAAGCATTTTGGTCCTGATAAACCTGGAATTTTTTGCATTATTTGTATAAGATGTCAGAAAACACAAATGAATTATGTGAAGAAAAAAACCTGGGGGCAGAACGTTGCAAAGGTTTATAAATGACTATGAATTTTCTCCATTATTAGTACACAATGGTTTCTATTTTTTCTTGTTCTACATATAGGGAAGTATTCTAGTATATCAA
Organism: Pelodiscus sinensis; assembly: GCF_049634645.1. NCBI lineage: Eukaryota > Metazoa > Chordata > Testudines > Trionychidae > Pelodiscus > Pelodiscus sinensis. The sequence goes on from NC_134717.1 coordinate 32,794,386, forward strand.
CATGCATACTTGTGTCTGGCAACTGTTGCAAAATGCTGACTTAATAGTGATCCCACAGTAGGGTCCTTCAGATGACAAGTCAATTGATAAGTCATAGGAAAAGACCAATGTTCTGTCTCAGGGCCTGAACATGTGAAGTGTTATGTACTCTCAACTTGCAATTAAATTAATGGGTGCTGAGAGGGCTCAGCAGCTTATTTGTGTCACCTGCCACTTCACAGGATTGGGCCTTGAATGAAGTTAATGGCAATTTTGCCTGAGGAAGCCCTACTTGAACTTGGTCAAACTGATACCCCTTAAACACTTAATTTATCTGGAATTAGTCAAAAGAAGTAACTAGTCAATGCCAACATTTTCCCTTCATTGCCACACAAAAGTATCCCAAATAAAAAGCTTTCCCCTATAATTACAATACTATATAAATTTGGTAATACCATTATATATGGTGACATTGAGTTTGTCAATGTATTGCAGGTATGCATATTTCTAAAAATTTGTTGGTTAAGCATTCATAATAAAGCAGATTTTCTACAAGTTCTTCTTCCCTAAACCAGGACTTTCTACTCTGGCAACATCCGTGGTCCTGTGGCAAAGAGGTCCATGGGGTCAGGTGTCCACAGAAGCCCCAGCCAGAGCTGTCGGTAGGGGGCCAAAGCCTGGCCTCAAAAGCCACACAGCTAGGCCAGAGGCAATTGAAATTGAAGTATCAGACGAAGTGGGTCTTTGCCCACGAAAGCTTATGCTCCTACACTTCAGTTAGTCTATAAGGTGCCACAGGACTCCTTGCCGCTTTTGAAATTGAAGTGAAATTGACAGCAGGGAGGGGCTATGGGTGTCGGTAGCAGGGGACCTCCCCTATCCCACAAATTCCCTTGTTCAGGACTGGTCAGATCCTACGAATGCTGGACCAAGGAGGTTCAGCCTGTATAACAAAACCTGCAATTAGCTGAAAGTTGCCCTGTTTGGGTTTTTATTACAGGGAAATGGCTTATGAAATTTTCAGCAAATAGGAGTTAAGCTTTAACCTAGCCTGTCTGGACTGATTTATAGTTTAAGAATGACACGATACATTTGGTGGTTTTACAGAATTTTAGTTCCAAAACCAGCAAACCTGTAAATCTTCTGAGTTTCACCTTAAGTTTCTGTGTTCTTTTGCACCCAAGTGTTTCAGTAATATGAGGAGGCGGAAGCAAACCCAGGATGAAAGGTACATGGTACTTTATGCTATATAGCACTGTCCATAGCAATGCCCCATTTAAGAGACACTATTAAAAGGAAGTGGTGGTTTCTCCATCTCTTCACCTCTTCAATTCAAGACTGAATGCCTTTCTGGAAGATATGTTTTAGCCAAACAAGTTGGCTGTGTCTAGACTGGCCAGTTTTTCCGGAAAAATCAGCCGTTTTTCCAGAAAAACTTGCCAGCTGTCTACACTGGCTGCTTGAATTTCCGCAAAAGCACTGACTTCCTACTGTCTGAAATCAGTGCTTCTTGAGGAAATACTATTCTGCTCCCGTTCAGGCAAAAGTCCCTTTTGCGCAAAGCTTTTGCGCAAAAGGGCCAGTGTAGACAGCTCAGATTTGTTTTCTGCAAAAAAAGCCCCAATTGCGAAAATGGTGATCGGGGCTTTTTTGTGGAAAAGCACGTCTAGATTGGCACCGACGCTTTTCCGCAAAAAGTGCTTTTGCGGAAAAGCGTCCGTGCCAATCTAGACGCTCTTTTCCGCAAATGCTTTTAACGGAAAACTTTTCCGTTAAAAGCATGTGCGGTAAATCATGCCAGTCTAGACGTAGCTGTTATGTTTTAGTTACACAAATTTTTGGGCTGAATTCTGGGGGAAGAGTGAAATCTAATAAGTTATAATACACAAGAGATGAAGCAAGTGGATATCCTTTCTGTCCTTATGTTCTATGGCAGTGGTTTTCAAACTATGGGTCACAACTCAGTACTGGGTCACTCAATGTCAGATACTGGGTGCCATAGGGTGACCAGTGACTAGTGGGGGTGCTATGGCAGCCTTCCTGCCTATGCTGGCACTGCAGACCACATGTATCCCAGAAGCAGCCAGGAACCCTGAACACTGGGTCATGAGAAAAAAAAAGAATAGCAGGGTAAAAATTTTTATCTGAAATAAATATACTCTTTGATTATCACTTATATGAGAATGATGGAGTTGACACACTAACAATGTAAAATTACTACATTTATTTTCATACTGTATATCTCTATCAAACTTTTGTCTGTCAACAGTTATATCAACTTTGTTTTTAAAGGTGAATGGAAAAAGATGCTTAGGATATCAAATCTGTAGCAGACTCTACTTAAATGTAAGATTACAGATGAGTACACTCATACATGAAGTAGCTGAAAATATTTTTTCAATACCTGTATTATTCTTCTCTTGCAACACTTGATAGCATCCCTACCAGTTACCCAAGCCAACATATGACATGCAGATTGCTGCTCTATTTTGGTGTTTTCCAAGTTGTCAGCAATTCTGGATGAAGCACTGAAGTCAGAACTCAGGTAGTGGAGAATCAAAAACATTTCAATTCATCTTAAAGGTTAACATTACCTTTGCTATGCAGGCAGGACAAAACCAGTCACCCTCTGGAATAGTAGTGATCTTGGGTCGATGGCAGTATGTATGACAGCCTTTGTCACAGCCGTCACAAAGAAGCAGAAGTTCCTCATTATCTCCCTTTCGACATATTTGGCAGTACTACAAAACATGAAAAATCACTTTAATTCAACAAACTTCCCTTAAAAATGTTCCTGAAATGTAGTAATATATACACCATATATTTAGTATTAGAAGGGCATGTCTACGTCTACAAAAATAACAAGGTGAGCGTCTGTGGTGTTTTAGATGCTGCTCGTATTTACTAGAACTGGAAGCACTGGCTGTTGGGAATCTGGAAGCATAGGAAACAGGAAAGAGAGGGGAGGAGATGGGCCAGGCCTGAGTGAGAGCAGCTGCAGCTTTGTAAAGAGGTTTCACCTTTGAAAAATAAAGGCCTGTTGAAGTTTGTTACTACCTTGCTTGCACGATACAACAGTGTCCACACTACCAAACCTGTTATTTTAAAATAAAGGGCTTGTTATTTCAAAATAGTTATTGCAAGAGTTTTTATTTCTAAATATTTTTTTTCAAAATAACCTGGTAGTGTGTAAGCTGAAGATATTTTCCATATCATCTTACCTACATACCGTAGCCACAGCTATACATGAGTATACAGCTATGTATTTATAGAATTCTCTCTTCCCCCATCCATATATACTGCATTAATAGGTTGTGATTGCACTGAGATATCTGCATGGCATGTACAGTGTGAGGAATTAAGCAGAAGCAAAATGCTTACACACTTGAAAAACACATCTGCATGTAACACTGATATCAAAGCATACAAAGCAATGAATACTTTTCATATTTGATTAAATGCTGAAGTGAAACAGAGGTATTGGATAGCCACCAAAGCCACTGGTAGCACACACAGAATCGTAGAACTGGAAGGGACTTTGAGAAGTCATATACTCTAGTTCCCTGCACTCATGGCAGGACTAAGTATTATCTAAAAGAATTTACTATCCCAAAGGACTCTCTCCCCTCTCATATCCTATGACAGACGTCACAATCAATGAGAATGCTCTTGCTATCTGTCCCCAGGGCTGAAATCCTAGGGGAATTGTTAGATCTCTCCGTTCTACAATTTTCACTCTTATAACCTGTCAGTGTCAAGCTCAACAGCCTTCAAGATACAGCAAGACTTCTGTTTAATCTCTCTCTAGGTTTTTCATCTGGTTCTATAGCTAGTGGAGAATATACTGTTTGCAGATAGGGCACAACCTGATGGGAACTGACCATTGTTGTGGCTAGGCATTGGCTAATAATTGTTATTTTTTCATTGTGTAGGAAATGTAATCAATTTTAATTCTACATAAAAACAAGTTCACACATAACAGAGGACATGACCAAAATTATTAATTAAAACATCATCATGAACATTAGAACTATTGTGCGAAAAGGAAGAGAGGTGCAAAATCATAATGAAAACCATGTTTTCTTCCCTTGCAAATGCTGTATGTTAGTCTTTTCTGACTCTAGGTTGGTCTTATATTGAGTATATGGCTAAGCGCTTTGTTTCAGAAATAAGTAAGTTTAAAAGTAGGCCAGTAATATTACAATTATTTAATCAAGTGAGCAGTGTAGAAAAAGAATGAGACAATATCACTAAGGTTTATGGGGCAAAACAGCTGAAATGTCTCTTCTGCATATGTTAATTACAAGATCTGTTGTGTTAAGATGATTTATAGCACTGTATTACATAATTATAACTATTTTAGAAAAAATAATCAGGGCCTGGTCCAAATCCCATGAAAATCACTGGGGAAAATGTAGTAGTCTTTGCGTGACCTCCTAAATTAACTTAATATTAGCACTAACACAATTCTAAATCATTATTAATTTTCTCACAGACACCAGGAAATCAAGATGCCCTTATATCTCTGCAGTTATTCCCCCTTGCAATGTGTGTGTGTGTGTAGTAAGTCCATTATAAAACGGCACACCAACAATTGGATATAGAACTGACAACAACAATACAGCATTAAAAAAGACTAATGGCATGTTTTAGTGGTTGGTTAGTACAAGTCTAAGATGCATGCAGCTTTGTGTGTTCAGCTGCACATGGTGCGGATACATGGAAAAAACACCCTTAATTAGACATCTGACTTACATTTTAAAAACAGAAATTTTAGTATTTTTATTTTCCGTGAAAGGTATACTACTTCTCCAAATCTCCTAATGTGGAATAGGCCTTTAAAGTGACTGAAGTCCCCCTCAGGGTGACTGAAGGGACGTAGTCTATGGTCTTTGTATAGGCCATGAAAATGACTCCTTGCTTTCTCAACTGGACCCAACACAAACATATCCAAATCAATACCAACTGACCTGCAACTTAGGGATTCTGATTTCATTGCTAATCATATTTGACACTCTTTCTAGACTGCTACAAAATCTCAGTATTTGTTCTAGGGCAGGGATGGCCAAACTGTGGTTCACGAGTCACATGTGGCTCTTTTACCATTAAAGTGTGGCTTCACAGAGTCTGTATACCCCTCCCTCCCTCTCCATCTATCAAATTTGGGGTCAAAGGAGCTCAAGACTTCTGCCTTGCAGCAGGATGTTGAAATAGGAGCTTCTGTCCATTGTGGAGAGTGATCTCAGAGCCTTAGCCACTCAGGGTATGCCTGGGCTCTCAAACTTCTAAAGATTCCTGTACATAGCTCACAAGGTCAGTAAATTTTGTCAGCCCAGGACATACTTGGGAAATAAGGAAAATGCTGAGGTAAAGTATTTATTTAGCTAAGGCAATACTGGAAAGTTTTTATATGACTGTTGTATATTATTCAGAATGTAACTTTTATTCATGCCTTTGCGTTCAGTGTCATGAGGTATTAATATCCTTCACAAATATATTATACAGGCAGTCCCCGACTTACATGGATCCGACTTACGTGGGATCCCTAGATACGAACGGGGTGAGGCAACTCCCGCACATGCGCAGCAGCATTCCCGGGGCTCGCTCACCTGGGTCCTAGGATCCTCCTCCTCCTCGGGCCGGCTCTGACTGGGGTCCCGCAGAGCTGCCGGGCAGAGGAAAAGTGCCTCCCCACGCCCGCTGCCCCCCCCAACCCCCTGCCAGCAACAGGCTTCCCCCTCCCCTGAGCAACAGGCTGCCGAACAGACAAAAGCAGCCTCTCTGCCCCTCCTCCCCTCTATACATGCCGGGCTCCCGGAGCGCAGCAGCATCCCCGGGGCTCGCTCACCTGGGTCCTAGAATCCACCTCCTCCTCCTCTTCGGCTGGCTCCAACTGGCCTCTGCCTGCAGCAGCTGGCCACAGGGACAGGGATCCCGCAGAGCTGCGGGGCAGAGGAAAAGTGCCTCCCCACGCCCGCTGCCCCCCCCCCCCCGCGGCCTCGCATCCTGCACGCCTTCCCCCCTCCCTCCCTGCCAGCAACAGGCTGCCCCCTCCCCTGAGCAACAGGCTGCTGAACAGCAGACAAAAGCAGCCTCTCCGCCCCTCCTCCCCCTATACATGCTGGGCTCCCTGGGCAAACAAAGACTCCACCAAAACAAACAAAGTGCTGGCCTCATTGTGTTAGCAAAAAAAGGACCCTCCTCCTAGAACCCTGGGTGGTGTGTGGAAAAAAGCTATTAGCTCAAAGCATGGTGCAGAGCTGTTTGGTATTTGATGAGTTACTCCTTTAGTCCTGAGTTTGTCACAGGGACAGAAATAGATGTGAAATCTTCTGAACAGGGGAACAGACAGCAAAACAAACATTAGAGGGGAGTTAACCTTTCCCTATGCTATCCAAAACTAAAAAAAATGTTTGGCTAGAGTTTCCCCTACAATATGTACCAGTTCCGACTTACATACAAATTCAACTTAAGAACAAACCTACAGTCCCTATCTTGTACGTAACCCGGGGACTGCCTGTACAGGCAAGCAGACAATTTGTCTAGCTTTGCTGGAAATGTATTAAATTAAGTGCTGGACATCATGGCATATGTAGGAAAAACTTGGCATTGAAAAGGAGCTAGTCAATAGAGAGTTAAAGTACATTACTGTCAGTTTTAAAATACTGTAAATGAAGAGCTATTATAATACAGCCGGTCCCCGAGTAGCGAACGGTCGACTTAAACCGTTCACAGTTACGACCAAAGCTGTCGTAAATGGCGGACCCCAAGTTACGAACGCGATCCATGCTTACGAACAGCATGGTTGCGTGTAACTCTATGGGGTCCGACTTATGAACGAACCGAGTTACGACCAATTGCTTGGTCCGTAACCAATTCGTAAGTCAGGAAGAGGCTGTAAGCTTATTTAGTTTTAAAACATTTTCGATGTTACTAAATACAGTTTAAGCTTTGTTATCCAGAACTCTGTTAACCATCATTGCCCCCAGCCACAATGCCACCATGTCTTCAGGCAAAAGTGCCTGACTCCTGTCCGTCCAGTCAGCTTTTGGGAGGCTTCTGACAGCCGGCACTGCCAGCTGACATAATCAGCAGGTGCCTCCTTCCACATCAGCCTGCCTTAAGTTGCATGGAACTGAATCTGCAAGTAGGGGATGAGGGAAGAGCAATAAACTTTGTTATCTAGCACACTGAATTAATTTGCTTCCCCCATGAGTGTTGGATAACAAAGCTTTTGCTATACAATCAACTTTACATTAAATGAGTTGCAGTTTGATAACCTTTGGTTGTACTATGCAGACATTGCTTAGAGAAATTCTGTGACTTCAAAAAAGCTCTGATACTGAGCCAGATGTGTTTATATTTTTATAAAATAGTTATTTAGAGAGGGGTTCAGAAAAGGGCAACAAAAATTATTAGGGGTTTGGAATAGGTCCCATATGAAGAGAGATGAAAAAGACTTGGACTTTTCAGCTTAAAAAAGAGGAGACTAAAGAGGGATGTGATAGAGGTCTATAAAATCATGAATGGTGTGGAAACAGTGAATAAGGAAAAGTTATTTACTTATTCCCACAATATAAGAACTAGGGGATATGAAATGAAATTAATAGGCAGCAGGTTTAAAACAAACAAAAGGAAGTTTTTCTTTATTCAGTGCACAGTCAACCTGTGGAACTCCTTGTCAGAGAATGTAGTGAAGACAAGGACTTTAACAGAGTTCAAAGAAGAGCTAGACAGATTCATGGAGGTTAGGTCCATCAATGCCTATTAGCCATTTTCGGTAGGAATGGGGATCCTAGCCTCTGTCTGTCTGGAAATGGGTGACAGGAGAGGGATCACATGAGGATTACCTGTTGTGTTCCCGCCCTCTGGGGCATTTGGTATTGGCCAATGCTGGCAGATAGGATACTGAGCTGGATGGACCTTTGGACTGACCCCGTATGACCATTATTATGTTCTTCGGCAATGGATCAACTGGAGATGGAGCCAAGTGTTTGAATGACTGTTATAACCACTTGGACCTCTCTGAAACTGTCACACTTTTAAAATAGGAAAGACTTAATTGTAATTTTTATGATAACATATAATTTTATATGTACATTTTATATATACAACATTAATATATATTTTATACTAATTTATATATTAACACATATCCACTATAAACATATCATTTACATTCATATAAACTCTCAGTCAACAACTGAATTAAACAAGTGAGTTGTACATGCAATTATTTTAGAGCACAAACATATTTTTCATTAGACATCTGTCTGTTGGGAAAGAGAAGAAATGACAGTAGCCATGAACATAGAACATGGAACTTCCATTAACTTCAGCTGCTAGCTGCCATTCCAAATCCATTAACATAGATATTGTTTTGGTGAATATTGTGGGAAGATATTGAGATGGTGGGTGTTTTAGACTATTCATTTGCTTTGTTTTCTCTAGTCCAAAGTTAATAGATCTAAAAATATGAGTGGAAAACACTAAAAAAAACCCCCAAAGTGCAATTTTTAAAACCCCACATTTCCTGTGCAATTCAACGCATAAACCCCTTTCAGAAAAAACTGTCAATTAAACTATGCCTCGTGCTCACAGTACCAAATTAGACTTTAAGCTACTTTTGTGGGGGTTTTTGGCTACCCTCATGGTATCCATAATCCTTTGATAGGATCATAAAGCCTTATGAACATAGTTTATGTATATAAATTATCCTTTAAAGTTCTATCTAGAAATACAAGGCATATATAATGGGTAGACATGGGTTATTACCTGTATTCTTGATGGTTTAAAATTGAGGGGGAAAGGCTAATAATTTTTAAAAAAATGCTTTTGCCAGTACCCAACATATTACGCTGACAATATTGAAGCACAAAGTCAGATTATAAAGCAATAGTGAGCTAGTTTTAACAACAATCGAAGATCTTTACAAGTTAATATTTCAATATTAAATACTTCCTTTGATGAATGGTATGCCAGCCTTAAAACTTAATTTTCAGAAATTTGAGGTTCAAAAGGGCCATGCAAATTTTTACACATGCATTTGCATGCCTTTTTATATGTGAAATTAACACAGTTCTACTTGTTAAATGGGCATGTGTATGACGAGATGGATATTACAACCCGTTTGCTTATATCTTTGCCCAGTTTGCATGCAGTCATAAGTGGGCATGTAAAGAAGCTACACACATTTGTGAACACCTCAACTTTCTGAAAAATCAAGTTTTTAATTATAGTACGTGACAATGAATCTTCATGAAGCTAATATGACAGATATGTAATTTTCAGAAATATGGTGTCCTCCATCAAAGAGGAATGGAACTGCCTATTTAAAACCTGAATGTTAATTGCAAAGAATAATTGACATCTTAAAGAAAGCAACCAGTAGACAGGTTTTCTATTATAGGAAATTTCACAATGTTGACTTTGGCAAAAGTAAAATCTGTACAACTTATGTTCATAAGTGCACTAAGTACACTTTGCAGTAAGTTTTAGAAGAGGTAAGAGATACATTATTAATCACAGTATATTAAAGTGGGGAAAGAAGATACAGCAAATTGTTTAGTTAGAAGTAATTCTTAAATGAAAAACACTTACAACTTTCATAATAGATTTTTCCCATGCTATGGATTTCTGTAACTGCTGAATGCACAGAGCTACTTGAGCAGCACTGCGAGCTTCTGACAATGCCCGTCTCCATACCCTGAGCCCTGGAGCAATATCCTCTTCAATTCTGCATTAAAATATAGAGAAATTAAGTAGGTCACATCCATGTTTGCTGATCTCTGAACATGGAACAATCATTATCACATTGAAAGCCAAGCAATGACGAAACGTACACAGCCAATAAGTATAAGGTTTAAGCAACTAAATTTGATGTAGTGCACAGACTGTGGCTACGTGCCTCAAAGCTTACTCACAACCAGTTAAATGTAAGGTAATTTGCAGGATTATCAACATACATAACAAAAAATCTTTACAAAGCACCATGCAGAATAACATGATCCATCTGGATCACAGACATACAAGAAGATACATAGATAACAGGCAATAGAAAATAGGCTCCAATTAGCAAAGAAGCACAATAATTTTTCAAGTTAATCTCAATAACCTACCCGTCACCATCACCACTAATGGATGGTGCAGGAGCAGGGACAGTAACTGTGCCCACATTATCCAGTTTGATCTGAATGGTGGTACTTAAGGGGCTCTTCAGATACCTTCGCTCTATGTTCCGCTCCAAGTCAGCAAGCCTGGTTACAGCTATATCTAGAGGGTTGTCACTCTTCCGCTCTAGAGCACTGGTATTGCTTTCTTCTCCTCCAGCACATTCTCCATCATGCTTCTTATATAATTTAGTAATAGACTTATGTTCATAATATACCAGGTCTTCCCTCTCCGATGCAGGCTCTGGACACATCCAGCCCTATATTTAGTAGAGAGGTTTACATACTTGTTTGGTACTGTAACTGGATAAGTTTGTGAATAATGGAATTTTGTATTGTATTAACCTAAAAAAAATCAGGTACTGTCTTAAGCACGTCAGTAGTTAGTAATCAGTTCCTGTCTTTTCTTAACTACTTAGATCATTTAAAGAAAAGATCTCCAAATATAAGAATATTCAACGTGTCAGCAGAGTGGTCCCTCAGCAATAGCATTCTTCTTCAGAGACCTCTAGAAGCACCAAGTTCCATTAGTTTCTATGGGCACACATTCACAACAGATTTCTTATCCTGACTGGTCCCAGAAGGCAACGCACATGCGACCAATGACATGGAAATAACATCCAACTCTCCACTCTACTCCCTCCCAAAACATCAGATACAGATTGCAGACAGACAAATGAGCTGAATTTATAATAATCTTGCATAATTCCGAGATTGTAATGGTGACCAGCAAGTCCTGAGGTGCTTCAGACTCACAATTCATGTGGTATGCAGTTCCTCTTATGATAAAGTATATTCCATAATTCCACCTCCCCCCTCAAAAAAGTTATAATGCTCTTTTATTTATTTTAAGGAACCAAACAACCAACCAAACAAAAAAACCCACAACACATACACATACAATGGCAGCACAAAGTCCTACATCAAAATGCATAGGCTAGCACATACACATCCAATCTTTGCAGTTAAAAACTGGTCAGTCATCACCCAAAATGACACTATTCCCACCACAATGAAAGGTATAGGGGCTTTGTGTGCAGTAGGGATGTTAACAAATGTAAATGTGTAACTGCTGAAATTTTCAGCAGTTACACATTTACACACAGGGGGCTGATATGAGCACCGGCTCCCTGCCTGCTCTCCCCAACTCCCCATGCTGCTTCTTCTGATACAGAGGCAGCAGATGGGGACAGGTGGCTTCGTGGGAACCAGTATGCAAGGGGAGCTGGCTTGAAAGCCAGTTCCCTGTGAACTCTGGCTCCTGCCCCCTCCCCACTGCCTCTGTGGCTCCCACCTCCCCACCCCTGCTGCTTCTGATACAGAGGCAGTGGAGGGAGAATGGGGTTGCATGTAACCGTTCGGGTTAGCCAATGAGCTGAGGCTTATCAGCTAACCATGTACTAGTGTGCAGGTAAGGGAATATCCTGGGGGCTGCCATTCTGAGGGGGCCTTTATCCAAAGATTTAACTGTAATAAAAATAATACTGTAACCTACTTTTTCTTTTGTATGTGAAATAGAAAGAGAAAGGCAAAAATCATTCCTGTTTCTGTGATACAAATATAGTGAAATTACATTTGATTTGTTCCATTTAATATATTTAATTCTATATAATTAATGAGAAGGCAGTTATCCCTAACAGTAAAAGAATGACAAATATTGTTTTAAATTCTTTTAACTTTAACTAACTAATTTTTAACTAATTTTTGAAGAGCTATTTTACAGAAAGACAGTTTTACCTTAACTTGCAAACTGGCTGATACAACTCTCCTTTCTAGGTCTTCCACCTGTTGAAGAATAGCCATATCCATCTCCATTGCTTGCTCTTCTACTGACCAGTTCTCCACAACATCTCGAGTTACCTGGTTTTCCTCATTTTCATTTATTTCAATAATTGCAACTGTATTTGGGAGTCAAAATTGTATTATTTGATTTTAATTAACAATAACTCAAAAAGATTATTTACCTGTTACTTCAGAAAAGTGGTTATAGTTGTTATATGAACATACTCTTAATTTTGTATTCATCTTGTCATACATTTGCTTAAAGAATTGCACATTGAGTATGCACTGCAGTACGTAGTACTGTGAAGAGTTTAGGCAGGTTGAAAAGATTGACATATAACTCAGACAGGTCACCAGGGCTATATTTCTTATGATGGAGTCTCTCCAATTACAGAACTACCCCATATCAAGAGGGTAAAAGGGGTCTTAAAAATACATTTGATCCCTTCCTCCCTGGTTGCAAGTTCAGTGTTGAAGACAGTAACCTTTTTCCACAAAAAAAAACATACTTAGCTAAGTGAACTAATTATTAGATATTAGCCTTGTGGGGGAGCCTGGACAGCCCTGCCTTGACAATAAATAGCGATGTCTGCTTTTAATACAGTACGGATCCCTAAAAAGCAAAACCCAGGCCTGTCTCAAATCTGGTGCACGTAGCATGCAGGCATGGTTTAGGAGGGAGAAGCTGAGAGAGGCAGGAATGTTTTGAATAGGGTTGCAAGGTGTCCAGTTTTAAACCGGACAGTCTGGTATTTGAGGGTTCTGTATGGGGAAAAAATTAAGAAAATACCGGACATATAAAATGTCCGGTATTTTCTAATTAGGTACGTTTTATTATCATTAAGAATATTAGTACCTAGTTGCAAACTGCCTGGCTGGTAGACACGCTACCAGCCAGGCAGTATGCAACTACGCGAGGGCAGGAGGGAGGGAATCCCCAGGCCGGACTCGCTTGTGCTTCGCCAAGACAGCGCGCAGGACGGGTAGCGCCCCAACATCTGCATGCGCCTGGGCCAGTCCTGCTCCCCACCAGCCAATTCTCTCCCCCTGCTCCCACCCCAGCCAATCCTCACCCCCACCCGATATCCCCCGGCAAGCCCCGCTCCCCCCAACCAGCCCTGCTTCCCGCTGGCCGGTTCTCCCCACCCCCTCCTCCCCATCTCCCCTGGCCATCTCCGTTCCCCCTGAACCCCTCCTGGCCAGATCTGCTTCCTGCCGGCCAGTCTCCTCCCCCCCGATCCCCTCCCCCGATCTCCCCTGCTGCCCTGACCTTACATTCCCCCCACTCCTCCAGCCCTGCTTCCCACCAGCCGGTTTCCCCACACACACGCATCTTCCTGGCCAGTGTCGTCCCCCCATCTGAGATCAAGTGTGTCCGGTATTTTTTTTGAAGCCACCTGGTAACCCTAGTTTTGAATAATAATGCGGATTAAGCGTGGTACGCGAGACTACGTCACGAACACATGACAATCAACCTTGTACTGGTACTTCTGTTTCTGATAAGCAAAAACTACAGAGTCAGCCATGACTGTGAACTATGCACATAGTTTAGGCAACATCCTGAGTAGCAGGATGTATCCTAAATAGGGCATTGGGCATTGTAGGTATCCTACACAATATGTAATCAATTGATAAATATTATTAGAACGACCAAGTCTCACTTTGCTATGAAATGGAGTAAGAAGAATCGGGCAGAATTGACCCACAGGTCCTGCTCGATGTAACTAAAAGTAAATAGGCCCTTCACACCAGCAATCCCAGTGCATGGCGTTCTGATGCATGGGAATCAATGGCACCAAGACTTCCTGCCTGGTACTATAGGTAGCATTAGGGTGAAGTATAAGTGAACTAGGCTTTATTATTGTATTATAGTAGATCTTCTATTAATTGTTTTTGCATTGCTTTGTGCTATATTAATTGCTTTATAATTTATGGTATTTAAGATTTAAATTGTATAGTAATTGTTTTTAAGGCTTGTAAAATGTAAACAACCATATTAACTGCTTAAAGACTGCAATACATAAGAAAGTGATTACGTTTCACTGGAGTGTCCTGGTTTCCCTTGGATCTAAAATAAATTGAACCACACAATAGGCCTGAAGCAAAAACTCACATCTGAACATCCCGAGTGAGTCCAGATTAGACGTTTTCAAACAAATATACCTTAGATTTGCCTCTACTTATTATCCTTACGCCAATCAAACTTTCATATCAGTTACATACCATCTTTATTCTTGATGCAGGCCAAAGTAATGTAATCCATGTGCTTTTGTATTTGTTTCTGTAAGGCCTTCTCTCTTATTCCCCTGAGATGTAGAACTTTAAGCAAAGCTTTTAGGTCATCTGGGTCAATAATTCTCCACCAGCCAAACTGCATTTCTGAATCAAGATAAGTTTGTAAATCTTTTACAAACACTTTAATACAAGAAACACTATTACAATCAGATTTATTTTAAGAGACCATGCAAACAAGTGTTCTGATAGCACAGCAGCATCACAGGAACTTGACATTTAGATGGTTCTGGCACATTACTGCATTATGCTTACCTTCTGGTATAGGTTTTGGGATAGGATAATCTACTGGCTTGGCTACTTCAACTCCTGTAGAGGGAGCAGAAGCTGTTTTTTCAGTTTGTGGCACCGGTGATTCACTTTTACTTGTAGGAACGTTGGGTGTCAAAAATGAATTACTGTTTCCTTCTGATAATGCTAACCCTGATCCAACACTAGGTAAGGGAGATGAAAATGGAAGGTTTGAAGTAAGAACTCCTGTAGGCCATCCACAAAATTGAAGTCCCATTATAGGTAATCCAGTCTTCATGTGCTGTATCAAAAATATTTTTTAAAATTACTATTAATTCTATTACTAGTGTGGAGCATCCAGAAACCTGGATTAGGATTAATGAACCATTGTTCTAGGCATAATAAAAGCATAAAAAAGGCCTTCATCCCTGCCTTGGAGAGTTTAATAATCTAAAATGATCATTTGTAATCCTTAACAATGTATGGTAAATATTTAGAAAACAACTGCTTTTGATTACCACATTTTTGAAAATTGCTATTTGTATTTATCTTGTTTTCATTCACTTGCCAACTACCAATTGTCAAATTCTTTATACAAATATAAATGATCTGAAATATTACACACACCCAAAACCTCACTAATTTTTCCTTTAAAATCCCCGTTTTCTAATTTACCAATCTAAATCTTTTTAGCAAATTGAAATGTTTTTACATTGCTGAGTACAGTACTAAGAATGAGCTTCATTTAACAATAGAGCTTATAAAAAATACAAGGAAGAAAGGTACAATAAGATACAAAAAAAGGCATTGATCAGCTCCATGGGGAAATTTTGCCTGAGTAAGGACTCCGAGATCAAACACCTTAGATTGTAATTAAGTACCAACCTGAATAGATGATAATGCAAAAGGATTTATTCCCATAGGACTCTGTACAGAGGTTGAAGTAATATGAGAAGATGGGACTGGTGAAGGTGATTTTGAAGAAGGGTTTGAATGCAGAGTTAATGAAGCAGCAGCAGCTGGTGTATCTGAATGAGTAACTGAAGTATCATCACAAGGTACTCTTGGTAAAAGGCTGAACCACTGTCTACTCTTTTCTGTAAGAGTCTTTAACAATTGGTCATTTGGAATTAATGGAGAATTGTAAAATTTCCCTGGCCCACTTGCAATGGGATTAAAAAGATTATTAGAATCTGATTTTTCAGAGCTACTTTGTAATATAGTTGGCTGAAGGCTGCAAAGAGAGTTTTTGGAGTTATTTTGATAAGATAATGTGCACCCATTTGCTGCACTGCCATTAGGTTTCTGGGACATAATGTCAGATTCAGGTGGCATCTTTGCTACCTCCAAGAGTTTGCTTAGCTTTGAAAAAGATCCAGGCTTTTGTAGGAACAAATTAGTGTTGTCTTTTTCTTTAATATCTTCTTTCTGCTCACAATGACTTGTATTCATGAAATTTAATTTTTCTTCTGAGGTCTCAAACATCTCTTCTTTGATATGTATGCTTTCTGCTTTTTTTAATTTCTCCTTTTCTTTTGCAATTTCTTCTAGACCTGGAAATTTGAAAAAATGGTAAATTTAAAATAGAACAGAAGAACCATCTAACTTAGAACATACCTGCAATCAGGTTTTAGATAAAGAATAACTTTATCAGTTACTTCCATGTGCTCTAGACTGCCATATACTCTATGAAACTGTCTCTAAGCTCCCCAAAACATTTTGTAGAAGTGCACACAGCACTCAAATATACTTTTCAGCATACCCTCATGTGGAAGAAATTTCGCAGCCAATTCTAAACAGCATGGAAAGAGTGTTGTGAGCAAGACATGAGAAGTCATTCTTCCGCTCTACTCTGAACTGTTTAGGCCTCAGTTGGAGTACAGGCAGTCCCCGACTTACGCGGATCCGACTTATGTCGGATCCGCAGTTACGAACGGGGCTTCCCCGGAGTACACGGACTGCGGGACCTCGCGGTCCCGCCGCCCATGTACTCCGGGCGAGAAAAGCTGCTCCACGTCTCCCTGGTCTGCAGACCAGGAAGACGCGGAGCAAAGACGCTGCCCGAGGCCCCCCCCCCCCCCCCCGCAGCTTTGCAAAGCCTGGGGAAGCCGGCAGCGGAGCAGCCCAGGCGCGCCTGGGTTGCCCCTCTGCCCGAGCCCCCCCGTGGCTTTGCAAAGCCGCGGGGAAAGCCGGCAGCGGGACAGCCCAGACGCCCCGCGGCTGTCCCGCTGCCGGCGTCTTCAGAGGCTTTGCTCCCCGTCTCCCTGGTCTGCTGGTCTCCAGCAGATTAGGGAGACTGGGAGCAAAGCCGTGGAGGATCCAGGCGGCGGGACCGCGGTGCGTCTCGGTCCGCCGCCCGCGACTTCCTGGTCTGCTGGGGTGGGGGGGGGCGCAGCTAGTACGCCCCTCCCCCCCAGCAGACTAGGCTTTTCTCCGGATGCCTGTGGCAGAGCAGCTGGGGCGCTGCCGGTTGGTCCTGCAGCGCCGCTCTGGGAGCTACTGGACCAACCCAGCAGCACCCCAGCTGCTCTGGTCCTGATTCAGCCGCTGCTGGTCAGTTTCAGCAGCGGCTGAATCAGGACGCCTGGGGCAGAGCAGCTGGGGTGCTGCTGGGTTGCTCCAGTAGCGCCGAGGAGCAGCGCTACTGGAGCAACCCAGCAGCACCCCAGCTGCTCTGCCCCAGGCGTCCCCAAGTCAGCCGCTGCTGAAACTGACCAGCGCTGACTACAGGAAGCCCGAGGCAGAGTTGCTCTGCCCCGGGCTTCCAGGAATCAGCTGCTGATCTGTTTCAGCAGCAGCTGACTTGGGGACGCTTGGGGTTCTTAAGTTGATTCTGTATGTAAGTCAGAACTGGCGGTCAGTTTCAGCAGCGGCTGAATCTGGACGCCAGTTCCAACTTACATACAGATTCAACTTAAGAACAAACCTACAGTCCCTATCTTGTACATAACCCGGGGACTGCCTGTACTGTGTCCAGTTCTGGGCACATTTCAAGAAAGATGTGGAAAAACTGGAGAAGGCCCAGAGAAGAGCAACAAAAATTATTAAGGCCTAGAAAACATGAGCTATGAGGGAAGACCGAAAGAACTGGGCTTGTTTAGTTTAGAAAAAAGAAGACTGAGGGAACATGATAGCAGCTTTCAAATACTTAAAAGGATGTTACGAGGAAGAGGAAGAAAAATTATTCTCCTTTGCATCTGATGATAGGGCAAGAAACAAGGGGCTTAAATTGTAGCAAGGGTGCTTTAGGTTGGACAATAGGGGGGAAAAACATCCTGTCTGGGTGATTAAACACTGGAATAAATTGCCTAGCGAGGTTGTGGAATCTCCATCTCTGGAAATATTTAAGAACAGTTTGGATTATCTATCAGGGATGATCTAGACAGTGCTTGGTCCTGCCGTATATGCAGGGGACTGGACCTGATGATCTCTCAAGGTCCCTTCCAGTTCTAGTATTCTAAGATTCTATGATTATACAGAAATACCTTCTCGTAGTGTTGTAATCTGCATTACTCTCAGACATCTAGGCTTACTATTATTATTATTATTAATAATAATAATTCTAAATATTTACATGCATCTAGACTTGGGGATAATTTAATAAAAACAAAACAAATTGTGGGAACTTTATAGCTAATAAATACCTATCACAACCAGAACACTCTATTTAAGTTTTAATAAAACAGACTTTAAATGTCTCCTGGTAGGAAATTCAGGTCAGAAAAGAAAGGGTCACATAAAAACGTGTTATGGGTTAGTAAAGAAATTATTGTTGTAGCAGAGAACTGAAAAGGTAGTATTCTTACTGTATAACAATCATGTTCCATTGTATTTCACACTGTATGCGTAATCTCTAAACATAAAACATTCTGAGTATCTGCATAAACCCAGAGAGAATTAAAATAGACAAAAATAAATGATTCTTCATACATTCGTAGTCAACCTGCAGAATTAATATAGAATTTTCTGCCACGGAAAATATAGTTTAGGAACACTGAAGTATTTCATATGCAGCTACAATAGGATATTATTTTTTTGTTTCAAGGGATAAACTAACCAACTGACAATCAGAAAATCTCCCCTTAACCTCAGCGAAGAGCACTGCACAAATAACAAGTCTACCGCAGTTACTTCTCGAAGGCAACAGGCCATTTATTGGAGACAGAGATAATACACTAGATGCATAGGCAGTATACTCTTCTACGGCACTTTCTAGGATTACTCCTTTATGGCACTGACCTTCACCACTTTCCATGCCTTCCACAAAAATACCCCCACACTGGGGTAGAATCCAATACCGCCGTCTATAACGATCCTGACCGAACATCATTGATCGTAAAGAGTGAGAGGCTTCAAATAACTTTCTTCTGTATTGGCCTTGCTGCTGTTTAAAAAAAAATAGAGGGAGGGGCATTTTAAATTCAGTTGGAAGAAAATCAATTGTTACAGTATAAAATATCTGTTTGAGCAAGGCCAATTGGTAGCTCTATGGTCACATAAGCATAGTTTTCCAGACACTTTACTCAGGATATTTCACATAATCCTCGTCAAATAGTAAGTTTAGGCCCTCTTTGATATTTCCTAGTTTTATCAGCTCCACTGTAAGGACTCAGTCTGTGGCAGTACGTTCTCTATTTTAATGCCACCATTCAGAGGACAAGAGAATCTGTGATTTCACTGCACTGGCACAGCCAAAACCCTATCTATTATGCAATACACAAAATGGTGTACGGAGTGCTGAAGCTAGGCAGAGCAGCATGAGATTTTGTAGCCCCAATGAGAAACTAATGAATATTTCAATTTTTTTAGAGAACTGAGTTCACTAATATCTGAAGATAAAGCCTATATTCAAGCAAAGAAAGTACTTTTGGGGAGGAGCGCAGTACTCTAACAGGATTTTAATTAGTTTATCAATTCCTTAGTCTGCTAAACAGGCAAATACTGGAAGCAGTGTACAAGTCCCAGAACTGGCAACTAGGAGCAGTAGACCAGTGGTTCTCAACCTTTTTGAGAATACGGATCCCTTTTCAATCTATTACAAATTTATAGACCCTCCCCCCCAAACAATATAGCTGTGCCTGCAGCCTGCAAGTCCCTCAGCCTGTGCTGCTTCCCAAAAAGCAGCAACATAGGCTGCACGTCTTTCAACCTGCATTGCTGCCCGCAGCTCGGGACTAAAGGATGTGCACGAGAGAGGCTCTGTACATTTATTTTAATTTCTATTTTAAACTTTCCACCGACCCCCTACAGTACCATCACAGACCACCAGAGGTCTGCGGACCATAGGTTGGGAATCACCGCAGCACACAAAAATGACAAAGCATAGAAGGATTTTATTTCTTAAACAAATAGACATGCTATAGTATTCCAATTAGCCAAATTTCCCCCATTTTATTCTCCTTATCTACTAACCTGTTTCCCTTTCTTTACTGACTTCCATTATTGAAACACCCTATTCTATTGTACTTCTCAAAAACTTATGCACCCATTCAGAAACCAAATAAGTAACTAATCAAGTCTATGAAGCTTTGAGCCATATTCTAGGCAACTGGCTGTTTCAGAATTCAAGAATGGTCTTCACCATTGCAAGGTTCAGAACAAATCTGACCTGTCTTCCTCACCAAAGAGTACCCTATAAATCAGAGGTGGCCAACCAATTTAACAGAGAGCTGAAACAGCGGTGGAAAAAACACAAAGAGTTGCACCAGAATTGTTGAGCAAAAAAAGAGAAAGCTTCCCCTCTCCTCCCCCATTATCAAGCCAAAAAAAAAAAAAAAAGAGGCTGCCCCTTTAAGAAACAAGCTTAGGCTTTTTGGTCATATCAGGCTCTTGTCGATGGCCGCTATCTTGGGCACCATTTTTAATCACCACCCCAGTGAGCACAGGGAGCTGGAGGTTGAGCGGGGACCATTAAGGGTGGAGCAGCTTCACAAGCTGCAATTTTGGGGGAGAAGAGCTGCATGCAGCTTGCGAGCTGGCCACCCCTGCTATAAATCCTACAAATTTATAGAGGGATTGATACTGTGCAGCTTTATTGCAAATTTCTTTGTATACATCACCTCTACTCTATTTTTCTTGCGTCTCCTCAACACAGTGCTTTTAATAGTCCATAGTATTTCTACAGACAATGACAGCTCTTACTCGAGAAATCTTACAGAAGTATATTCACATTTAACCTTAATTTTATTGCTCCAGCCTCTGGAAAACATAAGTCTATTAATACTACATCTCAAGCTTTAATTGCTGGTGACAAGGTCTATTAGCACCACATGTGCTTCATTTAAAAGCAAAGAACAGAGTTAACTGGTCTCCCCTCTACAATGCCTGGGAACCAGGTTCTGAAGGTCAACCAATAGCAGAAGAGAACAGCTCACATTTGAAAGAGAAAACACCATTCAGAGAAGAAGAATCACATAGAGGACAAGCAGGGCTCAATATATTAATGTAGATGGAATACATGGCTTAAAATTTTTAACATGAGACTGCGACTGTCCAACATTAAGCAATTTTAAATAAGGTTGAGGGTTTCATCCTGCTTAGTACATGGCAATCACATGATTGAAAATATTTTCACCTCTCATTAAAGGTACAAAAGAAAATAAGGGGAAACAGCTCTCGCATTTGTAAAGTAAACCATTAAATAAATCTTTCATTTTAACAACAATCCTTCTTCCCTCTTTCTTTAGGAGAAAAGAGTTTTCAGAAAGGGGGGAAAAACCCAGTCTTTTAGATGGTATCAAAGAGGGTAACAACTATCCTCTGGGGGACAAGACAAGAAGTTAGTTGAGACAGGCTAGAATTGTTATTGTTGCTCTTATTAAGGTCCAATCCCATTTCCTAAGCAGACAAACACACAAAAGGAGAGAGAGAACAGAAATGCAAAGACAGAAAATGCATCTTATGCCTCTGATGCCCACTTTCTGTGGTGTTGAGGATTTATCTGGAGCTGGCAGAGGCAGTGATCTCATCTGAGTAGGTGTCTCTGGTTAGGTCTTGCCAAGACATCTCTCAGGATCAGGATGATGAAGGCATGGGCCCCACCATATGATGAGAGTGGTAGTCGTTATGGTGATGAAGCTTGTGCCAACTGCCAATTTTCCTCCTTAAAGTATTTTTTCTCCCCAAAAAGGAAATAATGGGTACAATCGCCCCTTACCTCATTATATTTGTCCACATAATTGCACCTAAATTTCCAGCATACCAATTCAGGTTCATTGAGCTTTGATTCCACATTTTTCTCATTTGGCAAGCATTATCTTAACACGGTCCTTGAATTCTGTCATTAGGCCTTTTTGTTTAGACTGTGTCCCCCTTTTGCAACTTTTCCTATCAACATTTGTTGATATAGGTTATTCTGATACTTTATGAACCTCTACTCAGTTTTCACAACTGAGTTCACCATTAGGGTAAATTTGTGGGTCCAGGTATCCCAAAAGGCCCCACCACTGACGGACAGGTTCTAGACAGCACTCACTAAGGACTAAGAAAAAGGACACCTACAGACGAGTTTCAGAGAGGTAGCCATGTTAGTCTGTTTCAGCCAAAACACCTTAAAGACCAATTCATTTATTAGGACATACGTTTGTGTGATTTGCAGGTCACTTTGACAGATGCATAAAGTGAAAAAAACAGACGGCAGAGATAAATACATCATACAGAGGTGAGAGTGTTACAACAGTGTTAATAAGGCTAATTCATTCAGGGTAGATGTGGCCACTTCCAACAGTGATAAGAAGGTGACAATAACTAAAGGGGAAATTACTTATTGTAATAATATAGCCATTCCCAGTCTCAAATTCATTCTGATGGTATAATATTTGCATATTAATCCCAGCTCAGACGTTTAATGTTGCCGTCTGTTTTTGAAGGGTTTTTTTGCTCAAGAAAAGCAACCTTTAAGTTTGTAAATGTGTGTCCAAGGAGCTTAAAGTGCTCTTGTACTGGTTTTCCTATGTTACCATTCTTGTGTCCATTTATTCTTTTGCATAAAGAGTCTGGTTTGTCCAATGTACATTGCAGATGGGCACTGCTGGCACATAATGGCATATTTCACATTAGTGGATGTGCAGGTGAATAAGCCTTTGATGATGGGGTTAGGTCCTATGATGCTGTCGTTAAAAGTAAACATGTAGACAGAGTTAGCAATGGGGCATGTTGCAGGGATTAGTTCCTGGCTTAGTTTTTTTATAGGGTATGTAGCTGATGGTGAATATTTGCTTCAGGTTGGGGGGCTGCCGGTAAGTGAGAACTGGCCTACCTCCCAAGGTCTGTGAGAGTGAGGGGCTGTCATCTAGGCAAGGTTGTAGCTCCTTAATAATGTGTTGGAGAAGTTTTAGCAGGTAATGGCCAGTGGCATTTTATTGCTTACTTTGTTAGGTCTGTCCTGTAGTAGGTGACTTCTGGGTATCTGTCTGTTTCTGTCAAAGTGTTTCTTCAGTTCCTCAAGTAAGTACTGTAGTTTTAAAAATGCTTGATAGAGATCCTCCTCTCGGTGTTTGTCTCTGTCTGAGGGATTGCAGCACATGCATTATATCTTAGAATGTGGCTGTAAAGAGTGGATCATGGGATGTATTCTGGATGAAAGCTGAGGGAGTATAGGTAAGTATAGTAGTCAGTAGGTTTCCAGTATACGGTGGTGTTTATATGACCATCACTCATTGGCACTATGGTTCAGGAAGTAGATCTCTTGTATGTACTGGTCCAGGCTGAAATTGATGGGGTAGAAATAGTTGAAATCCAAATGGAATTCTTCAAGGGCCTCCTTCCTGTATGTGTAGATGATAATGATGTCTTCAATGTACCGAAAGTAGAGGAGGGGCACGTGGGGATAAGAACTAAAGAAGCATGTTTCTAAGTCAGCCATAAAAATGTTGGCATACTGTGGGGCCATGTGGGAACCCATATCAGTGCCACTAACTGAGGAACTAACTTATATTAATTGTCCCCAAATCTGAAATGGTTGTGGGTGAGAAGAAAATCACAAAGTTCAGTAACCATCTGTGCCATGACATTATCCGGGATATAGTTCCTGATGGCTTGTAGTCCATTTTAGTTTGGAATGCTGGTATAGAGAACTTCTACTTGCATAGTGGCGAGGATGGTGATGTTCCAGAAAACACCAATGGATTATAGTTTCCTCAGGAAGTCAGTGGTGTCTTAGAGATAGCTGGGAGTACTGGTAGCATAGGGCCTGAGGAGAGAGACAATATATAGCGAACCAACCCTACTGTAAGAGTGCCAATGCCTGAGATGATGGGTTATCCAGAATTTCCAGGATTATGGTTCTAGTGTAGCAAAGAGAATACCCCTGGTTGTGGCTCTAGGAGTGTTCTGTGAGGATTTGTTCCTGTGCTTCCTCAGTTAGTTTCTTGAGTAGATGGTGTAGGTTTTTTTTGGTGGCACTCAATAGGATCAGAGAATAGTCATCTGTGGAATGAAGTGTTGGATAGTTGTCAGCAGTCTCCCGTTTGTAAATTGACCTATTGACAACTGCGCATCCTTTGTCAGCCTCTTTGATTATATGTCAGAAAGAAGAGTGGCTGCTAAACTGATACCTTGCCACAGCGAAAGTAAGATCAGCAGCAGTAAGTAAGCTGGGAGCTGATAAACTGGAAGTAAAAGCACTAGTTAGAGGGTTATGGAGTTAAGAAATTATGTGAGGGTCAGGAATCAACCACAAGCACATGGAGAATGGGAGGAAAGGCAGCAATGGGAAGATAAGCTGGGATCTGTGTCATCTTTTGCTCTGTGAAAAAAACCACATGCAGAAAAAGTGCTAAAGGCATAAAACAGACAGCACTAAAATGAAAATCTCTTACCTTCGTCAGTTTTTCAATCTGTTTCTCTAATTCTTCAACACTTGCTGCCTGGTCCCCATCATCCTACACCCAACAAATACATGGTCATAATCGTTTATTTCAAGATAATGTAAAAAATATATGTGATGTCAAATCTGTGGGTCAAATTCTACCCTCAGACATGGATGTAACTCCCATTTATACCAGCAGGAGTTGTGTGCAGAAACTGGAACTATATGTTTGTAGAACATATGTGATTATGCAATATATAACTTCACATCTACAATGTTATATCTTTTCCTTCCCCAAATGTAACTGTATGGGGAAAAGTAGATGGCCAGTCAATTTTGTTGAAACTTTTTCTTTTAAAGAGAAGAAATAATTCACCTTGCAGGTGAACACTTTAAAATGTAATTTAGTTAATTAAGTTTAAAGCTCTGTGCTCTTTTACATTAATTTTTAGGTTTTTCTTCTCACATTAAATAATGGAACAATGTCAGAATCCGATAAGTCAGTCTTTGGCAAAGGAGAGAATTTGGAGTCTTCTTTCAACATTCACAAGAAAATGCAAAGCCACTTTAAATGGCAACAATGTGTATGAGAAATACGAATACTTGATTTTTAAAGAGAGAACTTCCATGATGGAAAAGTGTAAGCTTTAAATTCTCCTTGATGAAATTACAGATAGAAATAAGGATAATTTCCATAAGAATTGTAATTCAATTCAGTGAGTACTTAGCAAACTATAGTACAGTTCCAAGATAATTCTGTAATATTCTTGGGAGGACTCAATTATCCTTCATTCTGAAACAGAAGATAGTAGCTTCCCCTATGTGATTCTTTATGTGAACAGCTGAAATTTTACCTACATACACTTTAAAGGTGAAAAGCAAAAATGAAACTGGAGTTAAACCCAAAAATGTGAGTTAAATTCCAACAATAATCATGATGAGGTGACTGGGAGGAGAGATGCATTCCATACAGAAATAAGATAATTTAACTTTTACAAAAATCATTCTAACCTTCTGTGAAATTCTATTTATACTTTGTGGCTCACAAAATGCAGCACTGTAAAACTTCACACATGCAATGGGACTTTCTGTATTTATTACAGATATCACATTCTGCAATATCTTGAAGTGAATCAGAAAACACCAAGACTTTTTTCCACACAGTTAAAATAATTGGAAAAGGTTAGTTAAAGGCAATTTCTGTATTAAATGGGCTCCACACTTTGTACCCAGCCCAGTTACTGTAGTATTTCACATAGTTTTAGGGAAAACTCAAATTTCATTTTCTCATTTAACTTCACCTTTTATCCATATTTTGCATTTTCAAGGGGATTGCATTCCTCACTCTTTTTGCTTATGAGACAATTTACATGCAAAAGTTCTGTCTGTATCTCTTATATTCATTCAGAAGGATAGAAAGACACCACGAAGGGATTACTGTAATTCCATACAGAATCCAGAATGGTGGCCAGAAGGAGAGCTCCCAAAGGTATTGGGATGGATTTGAATGCCACCACTAGTGTGCATTAAGGACATAGGCGTGCACACAGGGTGTGCCAGGTGTACCTAGGTAAACGCTAATGTCTCAGGCCAGCTAGTGGCTGCTGGGGAAGGAGAGGAATTTGTGACAGGGCGCCGCAAACCCTCACTTTAAATTCCCTACGGCCACCTACGGGGCAGAGAGAGAGCATGGTGAGAGGGGAGACCCCCAACTATGGCGTGACATCACGACTTGGGACTTTCAAACAGTGCGGCCCAGCTCCAGAAATAGCTGAGGCCCTGCCCCTGGGCAGGGGCGTCCCCAGGGCCCCACTGCACCAACACTTATGCACCCGGGGGTGCCTCTTTCCGGCCCAGCAGCACCGCGTAGCTCCCGAGACACCTTCCCCCCGGCCCGGCAGCACTGCGCGGAGCCCTGGGGATGCCCCTGCCCACCCGGCAGCACCACACGGCACTCCCTGAGGTGCCCTGGGGACACCGTGCGGCTCCCCTTGAGGTGCCCCCCTCAGCCCGGCAGCACTATGCGGCGCCCTGGGGACGCCCCTGCCAGGCCCTGCAACACTGCGCAGCACTCCCCCCACCCGAGGCATCCCTGCCTGGCAGCACCTCACGGCGCCCCGGAGATGCCCCAGCTAGGGCCTGGCCAGCCTGTAGCTTGGGCCAGCTTTGACTCCAGCCCTACTAATTTGAAGGCAGAAGCTGAAGGGAAGGGAAGGGAAAGGGAGGGGAGGGAGAAAAATAAGAGGAAGGAGTGGGAAAGGAAGGGGATTGTGCTGAAGGGAGGGGGTAGGTCAGGAGAAGAAAGGGGAAAGCACTAAGGGACAGGTTAGAGGAGAGGCAAATCCCAGGGGGCCAAGTGGAGACAATGAGGAAAAGGGCAGTAGGGGAGGTGTCAGTGGGAGGGGGGACAGGGTGATGCTGGGAGAGGAGAGGATAAGGGCATTGGGGGCTAGAGAGGAGAAGGGGAGGTGCTGGAAGAAGGCTTGGGAGAAGGCTTGAAAGAAGGGGTGGGCGTGAGGAAGGCGGGATGGAGCAAGGCATGTGTGAGGGCACAGGGGCATGAGGTGAATGGGGGCAGAGGGTGGTGAAGGGGTGGGCATCAGGAAAAAAGGAGGCAAGGGCAGTGAGGGAAGGGGGAGGCACCAAGAGGGTGCAGGGGTAAGGGAAGGTGCAGGTGCCATGGGGATTCTGGGAGTGAAGCAGAAGGGCAGACACCTGCAGGGGAGGGACCAGCACCAGAGGAGAGAGGCAGGGCAGGTGTGTAAAGGGAGATGTTAGGAGAGGGGATGAGGAGGGGTAGCTCACATGATCAGAGTGGGGCTACTGGAGGAGTAGGCACAGGGGGGAGAGAAGGGATGGTGGAGGGGCGCAGATCTCAGGAAGGCTGAGGGCAGTGAGAAGGGCAGGAGTCAGGACAGCAGGGGAGAGTGAGGAGTTGAAGGGCAGC
Organism: Pelodiscus sinensis; assembly: GCF_049634645.1. Lineage (NCBI taxonomy): Eukaryota > Metazoa > Chordata > Testudines > Trionychidae > Pelodiscus > Pelodiscus sinensis. The sequence goes on from NC_134717.1 coordinate 32,821,594, forward strand.
AGGCACCAGGGGAGCTGACAGAGCAAGGGGAGGAGACATGGCAGCAGAGGGAAAAAGTAGAGGTTTATGAGATATTTATTAATAACTTGGGTGCCACATCCAAACAAGCCACATGAACTTAGTACTGGTGCACAACACAAAATTCATTCAGCTCATCGGAGGAAACTCTTAGAGGGAACATTTCCCCCATCCTTTCCACCCCGAGTTAATGTCTCACACATTGGAGTAATGCAATTGCAGGATAGCTGCATGAGGGGAGTTGGGGGGGGGGGGGGGAACTAATCCCTATTGGTAGGAGGATAGTGGGAAAAATCCTTGGGGAGAGGGGGTTACATGACACCTTTTGGTCATGTGTCCATCTTGCCCAGAGTGTGTTACCTCCAGAGGTGTGGCTAATGGGGGTCAGGGGCGTGGCTAACAGGGTCAGGAATGTGGCTAATGGGGAATTAAAAAATTCTTTGGGTGCACACCCTAATGAAATGTGCTGCACATGCCTATGATTAAGGATATTAAATACCAATAAATGTACTAGTCACGAAGTCAATGGAATTTCCATCAACTACTTGACTAGTTGATAGGCACTTCCGCTTTCCTCCTTTGAAATGCACAAGAGCCCCACCATTTCAAAGCGGAAGCACCCGCGTGGAGCCTGGAGTCAGCGTCACTTCCCACTGGCCCTGGGCTCCACACAGCGTGTCAGCTTTGAAACCTACAAGAGTCCCCTATGGGGCATCTTGTGCATTTCAAAGCAGAAGAGCCCACATGAACTTTCCAGCTGACCCTGGGCTTCGTGAGGCATTTCCACGGAACCTGAAATCAGCTGGGGATTCCCCAGCTGCCCCTGGGTTCCGCATAGTGCTGTTGCTTTGAAGTACCCTTCTTTTCTCTCCCCCCCTTGCTGCCTCTATCTAATAGGGACAGAAAGGGGAGAGGGGGGAAGGACTAGTTGACTAGTCCTTTACATCCCTAGTTTGCATATAAAGCATAGTGTAACAACATTCTCACAATGCAACTGCGAGGTATTGTAGGTAAAGAAATCTCATGAGCTTATTTTATAAACTGGTAAAATGACAAAGAAAGATCATGTGACATGCTAGAGGTCAGACAGCAAAAAAGAACAAAAAGAGGATTCAAATTTAGTAATCTTTTGGCTCTTCCCAGACTTCTTCCACTACTTCACACTGTTGGATTTGCATGAAGTTGCTTGAGATTGTGTGAAATGTCTACAAAAACCTCAGTTTTACTATAACAAAGGCACTTCAGTTTAACAAGCTAATAAATATTCTTAATTACCCGCCTTGTGTCCAATAAGGATATTGGATATTAAAATATAAGAGTACCATGGGACAGAAAAAGACTATTCTTCTCACCCTCATCAACCTGGAGACATTGCAAAGACTCAAAGGTGAAATTCTCCGGCAATTTTCAATTATCCTTTAATTTAAAAATACACATACATATATGGTTTCAGCTAAAACTCACGAAAACCCCTTCCCTTCTTTCAGCTTGTAGTCACACGTGATGTCTCAGTTTCACAATGGATATTATTTATTATAATTTCATAGAATCATAGAATGCTAGGACTGTAAGGGACCTCGAGAGGTCATCGAGTTCAGTCCCCTGCCCTCATGGCAGGACCAAACACTGTCTAGACCATCCCTGATAGACATTTATCTAACCTACTCTTAAATATCTCCAGAGATGGAGATTCCACAACCTCCCTGGGCAATTTATTCCAGTGTTTGACTACCCTGACAGTTAGGAACTTTTTCCTAATGTCCAACCTAAACCTCCCTTGCCGCAGTTTAAGCCCGTTGCCTCTTGTTCTATCCTCAGAGGCTAGGAAGAACAATTTTTCTCCCTCCTTGTGACACCCTTTTAGATACCTGAAAACCGCTATCATGTCCCCTCTCAATTTTCTCTTTTCCAAACTAAACAAGCCCAATTCTTTCAGCCTTCCTTCATAGATCATGTTCTCTAGACCTTTAATCATTCTTGTTGCTCTTCTCTGGACCCTCTCCAATTTCCCCACATCTTTCTTGAAATGCAGTGCCCAGAACTGGATACAATACTCCAACTGAGGCCTAACCAGCGCAGAGTAGAGCGAAAGAATGACTTCTCGTGTCTTGCTCACAACACACCTGTAAATGCATCCCAGAATCATGTTTGCTTTTTTGCAACAGCATCACACTGCTGACTCATATCAGCTTGCAGTCCACTATAACCCCTAGATCCCTTTCTGCCATACTCCTTCCTAGACAGTCGCTTCCCATTGTGTATGTGTGAATCTGACTGTTCCTTCCTAAGTGGAGCACTTTGCATTTGTCTTCATTAAACTTCATCCTGTTTACCTCAGATCATTTCTCCAATTTGTCCAGATCAGTTTGAATTATGACCCTATCCTCCAGATTAGTTGCAACCCCTCCCAACTTGGTATCATCTGCAAACTTAATAAGCGTACTTTCTATGCCAATTATCTAAATCGTTGATGAAGATACTGGAGAGAGCCGGTCCCAAAATAGACCCCTGCGGAACCCCACTTGTTATACCTTTCCAGCAGGATTGTGAACCACTAATAACTACTCTCTGAGTACGGTTATCCAGCCAGTTATGCACCCACCTTATTGTAGCCCCATCTAAGTTGTATTTGCCTAGTTTATTGATAAAAATATCATGAGACACCATATCAAACGCCAAATTTCTCTCTGTACTGACTAAATTGAAGCTATCCTTATAAATAACACATGCTTTTTCCAGAAAACTACTTTCATGCTTATTTGCTAAAATATTTGGCTCCCTGAACCTGATATAGTCTTTAAGAAGACTTTGCATAGGAAGGCAATCTCAGAGAAATGAAAATCAAGATTAAGTGAAAACAAGCAAACAAAAAATAAATCAAATACACCGGCTAAGAAAGCTAACAGCTTACCAAAGAAATTAAAATATCAAATAATTAAAAAAAAATCAGACGCACATTAGTTTATTGTGATTTTTTCCTTTTTATAAAATTTTCAAATCTATTCTATAAAGAAAATTCCATTCTTGTATATTTAAAAAAGCTATTATTTGAATAAATTAACATTTCCTACCTCATCTTCACAAACTTCGGCCTTCTTTCCCTTTTTGTCATCTTTGTCCTCTTCATCCTCATCATCTTCATCTGCTTGATCATCACTATCATCATCGTCATCATCATCGTAATCACTGTCTCCTCCCTTCCGTCTCCGTTTGCGTCCTGAAGTGGGTGTACCACCCAATGAATGCTGTTCTTCTCCTATGTCACCACCCACCGTAGTATCTCTTTTGCCAGTTTTCTTGGCATGAATGATTCTAAGTCTTTAAACACATGGTATACAAATTGGTATTATTGACTGTAGTTGCATCATACACAAACACTACTCCATTCCAAACTGCATCACTCATTTTAAGCTAAAAATTTAATTCTGTCCTACAACAGCCTTCTGCTATCTCACTCTTTGTTACCCATGCCTGACATTCACATTATAGAACATTTTGTACAGAATTCTGGTCCTTTAAAATATATTTAGTTTTACACTGGATTTCTTGCCTCCAGGGTGAATTCTACTAACATTGAGCTCCTGTACAAAAGACATATAGGATAAAGAGGAATTTTCAATGACCAGCCATGTAAGATGAAGAGAAGAGCCCATTTCAACCTTTCTTTAATTTATTAATTTCTTCTTTTCCTTTGCACTGCACCTACTGAAATCTGCATTTTACCTGCTCATTTTAAAAGATCACGATTAAAAATGTATGTCTAAAAAAAAGCTGAAAACTGATAATAAACCAAAAAACATCATTTTGCTTAACTAATCTTAGTGCTAGCAAGGAAATATAGGTTGAACCTCTGTGGTCCAGGACTGTATGGATGTTGCTGGACTAGAGGGGCCCAGTAGCAGAACGGAGCCAGCCAGCAGGGCCAGCGAAGCCTGCAGGACCACCAGGAGGTTCAGTAGGACAACAGGGGCTGCCAGGAGCTGTGGAAGGGCAATGTAGCCTGTAGCCAGTAACAGCAACAGGGGCTGCTCGGAGTGCCAGTGGGGCAGCAGAACCCGCAGCTGGTGAGGCAGGGAAGTTGGCAGGGCCAGTGGGGCAAGGAGCTCTATGGGGGCTACCGCAGCTCACAGGGCATGAGACTGGGGAGAGGAATACAATGGGGAGGTTGCCCTCCCCTCCCCGCACTGATCTCCCATGGTCAAGCAAATTCTCTTGTCTGGGACTGATCAGGTCCCCAGGGTGCTAGATGTGGGAAATCCAACTGCAGTAAACTTGATCCTTAATCCTGTATTTTTTTTTTTAAATCGAAACATTTAAAAGTATATTTAGTCTAGTTTTCATAACGTTTCTATGATTCATTATGCTTTGGCTGGTCTTTTCATATTCTGGACTCAACTCTAAGAAATCCTAGCCAGTTAAATTAACAGAGGTTAACAAATATGTTAATTTTAAGAAACAAAAGAGAAACATACATACCAGTATTTCTTGTTGTAGACCTTCCCCTTCCACAAGTCCTACAAAACAAGATTCCATAGAGCAAATGTTATAATTCTACCTACCAGGAAGCTAGCAGGCAAACACACTGAATCATAGGCGATATATATAACCAGGCTCGAACAGTCATTTAAGGAGCAGGCCAAAAACATAACTGATCTATAGTAGATATAAAAATGAGTGTAGAAAAGGCAAATGTTTTCCAAGAGAAGAGGGGAGGGAGAGAGGGAGGATGGGAAAACTGGAAGGATTACGACAAACACAATTACCAGCGAGTAATTTTTCCTTGTCGTTCCTTGTCCCACTTCTCCCATCCTATGAAACAACATTCCATACAGCAAGTGGCTATGACGAGAAGTGTGAAAGTAGGTAGCTTCTTAAAAAGCAGCCTAGAGAACAATGACAAAAATGTCAGCTCCCTAGAATGCTGATGGTATCTAGTCAGTAATGAAGGATAAAGACTGAAGAGTTACTATCGTGCAGTATTCTTACACAGTTATCACTGTTTAGTTCTTACTGCTCCAGAGGTGGTAATGGCTTTAGAAAACCAAGGCTATGTTTATATTACAGCTTACATCAGCATAACTTGTGTTGCATGGGAAGAGAAGTGTGTGAATAAATCACCCTCTGAGCAAAATAAGATGCACTGACACAAGTGCTCTGTAAGCTGGGGAGCTTCACATGTCAACACAGCTACTAGCTCTCACAGGGGCTGGAACAGTAAAAACCAATGGGAGAGCGCTCTCCCTTTGGCTTAGAGCAGCTATCCTGGAGAACTTACAGCAGCACTGTAAGCTCTCTAGTGTAACTGTCCCCTCATTAGCAAGCAATTACCTACTCCTGGCAGGACATATTTAAAAAAATCTGTAATACACATTAAAATTTAGAAGATGCAGAAGATCTTAGACCCTTCTTTTGCTCATGGAAGCAAACACATTTTTAGACTTTTCTTATATACTTTGTGTAACATTTTTAGAATACTTACATGACAGGTACCTAAGTCCCATTTTCAAAAGTGGGTTTTTCAAAAGGCTCCTAACTCTCACTGAACATCAACAAATAAGTCAGTTTTGAAAATAGGACTTAACAGCCTATATCACTTATGCACTTTAGAAAATTATATCTTTTTTCTAAGAGAAGTAAAGTTGTATATCCTTCACCACCATTTTGGAAAAGTTTTCTTTGCACAAGGACAAAAGCATAGCTGAATGAACAGGCTGATTAATATAAAATTCAAAACTTTAGGCATACCTATCTCATAGAACTAGAAGGGACCTTGAAAGGTCATTGAGTCCAGTCCCCTGCTCTTATGACAGGACCAAGTACCATCCCTGACAGATTTACCCTAGATTCCCTAAGTTGTCCCCTCAAGGATTGAGCTCACAACTCTGGGTTTAGCAGGCCAATGCTCAAACCACTGAGCTATCCCTTCCCCCATAAAAATCCAGAGATAATCTGAAGGACAATTCTGTCCAGAAACACCAGCAGATAAGGAAATTCAATAGCCAATGAATACAATTTCCAAAGGCACCTAAAAGAGAAAAGGGCATGTAAAAAGACCACTTCAGTGGCAAGCAAATGAAGAGATACAACTCGGAGAGATACAAACCAAGGTTGCATAAAGCTGAAAATGAAAAGTAAAAAAATGAATAAAAAAGGCATCACAGACATCAAAAGGCAGCATTCTGCAGTCCAAGACCATGATGAACTCTGGTAAAATGCAGTCAACATATAGTAAGCAGCAAGTGAACAATGATAAATCTTCCAGAAAACATGACTTAACAAAAATGCTCCAAATAAGAGAGGAGGTGAAAAAGGAGGAATGTTTCTTGATAGTATCCAGACACATAGCCCAAACAGGGGAGAAAGGCTTATTTCAGAAAGCTGTCCTTTTAATCCTCTTCAATTCCAGGCACACACAGAAGGAAGTTTTGAAGGGAATGACCTTCTGCATAATCTGATCTCAGAACAGATCTAATGCAAAGTCCACTGGGGCTAGAAACCAAAGATATGGAACCAACTAGGTACCAACCTACTTATATTAAGAAAATGACATGAATCTAAGCTGATCTGATCTTTGCAACATTCCTGGAATCAGGCAATGAAAAGAAATAGACATCCATGCTCTAACTTTTCAAACAGGCCTTAAATTCTGAATGTCCATCTTGATATACATCAAGGTTTTTAGAAGTACTTTAGAGAGCAACTGCTCTCTAAAAAGGTGTTTCAAATTGGTCATGTGAAAATGGAGACACCCCAAATCATTAGCAAATGTTGATCTTCATTCCTTCCCTCTGTCCCCAAAGAACACAACAAAGTGCACTTCATCTGGGTTATGATTTACAACTGAAGTTGCTTCTCTGTGAAAAAGGAAACTAATCTACAATGGGTTTACTGCAGCAACAGCAAAACTGAAGGATTTCATTGAGACCCCTGCCCAAAGTACTTCCGTGTTCTCCCAAGAACATAAATTTACTCGTTCTGCAGGCGACCATATGCTCTTTGTCTCCCTTTGTCCATTGATGTAAGTGACACTTCAATGGAGGGAAGAGATAAGAATGAGTCCCTGAGGAAATAAAGATAGCTATGATTTCTTGGTTCTATCAGAGCTTCAGCAGCTTTGTTTCAACTACATCCTCCCTCCTGGGAAAGGACTGACCTATTGGGGCACAGATGAGATGGGGGAATGATTGGGCTTGTTCCAAAAGATAAAATCATTACACATGTATGGTTAGGGAATCCATAGTATTAACAGAGCTCCACAGCTACATCTCTTCCCTGTAATTTTTTTAACTGTCAGGTTTTTTTCCTCTACCTCCCTCTTGTCCTTCTTCTTTACTTCTTCTATCTTCGTTCTGAGACACATTAAAGGGGAAAAAAAAGGAAGAAACAGGATTAGAAATGTAAGTACTGACGCAAAGGACTTAGAAAAGATTCAATGTATCCTAAATAGGAGGAAAAGATGGCAAAGGGAAGGGGAGTGGAGCCTGGCTATGTACACCGCATGTGATTCACATATTCTTTGCCTTCTAGCCTCCTGGTAGATGGAGCTATTATGCTTGCTGTATGGAATTTTGTTTTGTAGAATGGGCGAACAAGGAAAATAGTGATTCCCCTTGAAAATTTGCCAATTTTGCCTGAGGTATATAGATGAGATTACCTCAGTATTTGCATTATTTCCAACACTTACCATAGGGACACTGAGGATGTATTGCAAATAGTGAGGCAGCATTATTTAGTAATCAAAGTAACTGGCAAGTTTTAAAGGGTATCCATTGTAACAACAATCAGGTCCTTTATAAGCATATTTAAAATTGAGAAGTGTGGCAAATCCAATCAGTCTCTTAACACCAATAAAATGACAGCTCCGGTAACCTTCAAATAAGAAGTAGCTTACATATCTCAAAGAATGCAAAATGGATTTGATTTTCCTCCAGTTTTGAGGCATACTAACCAACAGAATCTCATGCGCCTTTAAAAGATTGTAAAATACTGTCTTTGGGCCATGTTAAATTAATACCCTATCTTAATTAAATATTTTAGTTACTGGATTTTTTGTAACACAACCTAATCTGCTCATTTTTGTCTTACAAACAAATTTTTTACAGTAGAAATTTAAACAAATACACAAAAGAAACATATTGAAATATTTAAGAAAATATAACTTACTTCCGCAATTTGCCTTCAACCATCCATTTATCTCTCCTTAAATTTGACATATAATCAATGTTTTTATCAATTTCACTGTCCAACACAAAAAAACAAATGTTTTACATAGTTCATGTAAAATATCACCAAGACATGTATATGTCAGATTCACACACGATATCAATATATACTATATATAAAAATTACATCCATTAAAATAAAATGAAAGGCAAGCACTAAAAAATTAGAGAAATACCAGAATTCAGGTTGCCAGTGCAACCTGGACTGCGCGTACAGTGAATATTCTTTAAAAACATGGAGCAAAATCTCTGCAGCTGTTTCTGAATTAGGAGGAGTGGGATTTTAAATAAATGAAAGAATGACTAGTTGTTCCATATTTCATTTTACAATCCTCAGTAGCATCAGCCCTTATTTGCCACACACTATCCAAACCCAGAACCAAATACAAAGTTATTAATGTCCTCCTGAACATTTCTATAGTGCTCTAACCATGCTGTCTAAATGTTTCACAAATATTAATGAATTTATTCTCAAAATATTCTTCTGATAATAGGTGGTATTATCCCATTTTACAGATGGGACACAAAGTCAGAGACATTAAGGCTAAAAAATTGTCAAAAACATCCACTAATTTTAGATATCCAACTTGAGAAACCTAAGCCTTAGTTTTCCAGAATAATGAGCACTTTTATAGTATTACGGTGAAAGCAAAGCTCCAGTCACTTTCAGTTGTAGTCATGAGTGATCAGCACTTTGCAAAACTGTCTCGAGGTGTGCCATGTTGGGCACCCAGAAAATTAAGAATAAAGGTAAGTAGCTTCTGTTAGCAACTGATGTTGATGTCCTTCAAGATATGTAGTCTGTATAAATATATTCCACAGTTGGTGAGTGCATGTTCAGTGTGCATCTGCTGGAGATTTTTCTAGTCAGTTCTCATTTGGGTAGCACATACACCATTTCAAAAAGGTATCAAGGGAGCAGCCACCTCTTCCTACCTCAGATCCATCACTACTGAGAGTGCCTGTGATGTCAGGACTGTGAAGTAGCAGACATGGTGGGTGGGTAGTGGAATGTGTCTCTCAAAGAAGGTTTCTATAAAGGTAAATAACCTCTATATTTTCAGTGCTAGTCCACATGGATTTCACACACTTGGTGACACCCATGCAATAGCCCTCTCTGTGCAGGAGTCTCTGGGTATACAAACTGCAGCACAGATCTTCCTTGTGTATTCAGAAAGGGAAGAGCCACCACGTCTCAGTTCTTTATCACCTGTAAGACAGGCCACAATGATTCTCTTCAGATTTACTTCCACACTGGCTTCTAATTAGTGTTGAAAGTCAGAGAGGTGCAGACATATGCCAAAGGGCAAGGAACCATTCCCTATGGTTGCTGGCAGCACAAGTCATAATGCCAAGATGGCAAGTCCCCGGGCTTCAAATTTTCCCAATCCTGCAAAGCAGTTACATCTGCGGATGACACAAAAAATATCTGTTTTGCCTCAGTGAGGCACATGCCCCAAAGTGCTATGAATTCTGGATGTCCTACTCCAACTTGACACAGTAGTCAAGGGAGTCACTTCTAAGGGCTTTTCTCTTGGAGCAGGCAACTAGGTCGGACACCAACCCCCAATTCTAGGCATCTAAACTCCAGGGGGACTGAAGGTAATTGAAACGAGCCTCATCTGAAGCCTCCTCATTTAGAAGACATACATATAGGTCATATTTGGACTGTGTCACGGGCTCTAGTTGAGCCCAAGCCATACCCCAGAACCCCTCAAAAATAAACACTAACAACTGCATCCAATCATCCAGCAGAGATTCCTTTATTAAGGAGACCCGGCCCCTTAGTTAACAAAAGCACAGCCTTCTTGGCTAAGAACTACGAGTAGGGTCCTTGATTAACAGAAGCCCAGCCCTCTCCCGACTGGGGTTCCCCAGTGAGGGGCTCGGCTCAACAGAAACACAGCCTTCCAGGCCAAGATCCACCCATAAATGCCCTTATTTAACAAGTGCATAGCCTTCTTGGCTCAAGTTCACAGATGTGTGTGTCTAATTCACAGATGTACAGCCTTCTCAGCTAAAGTCCAACAACAGGGTACTCCTGGAGCGGGCCAGTGGAAGGGTTGGCTCACAGGATGGGGTAGGAGGACCGGGCCCTCCCTCTCCACTGGGTAGAAACAGTCCACTGCCCGGGTTGGTGGGGACGAGCTGAAACTCACTAAACCCCATGGGGTAATTCAAGTACTCCCGCCCTGGGTCACTTCCTACCATGCAGCAACTGCCTACCCGGAGTTGCTCTCCATTGCTGGAGTTGGAGTCACAGCCAGGCGCACTGGTCGGGATGAACACTTCATCCCGGAGTGAGGAACGTTCAAGCTTGGTCTAGCGATCCTTGCTGCCTCGATCCCTACGGAACCCCTACCTAGCCGAGGGTCTGTGGCCCGGGGTGACCTATCCCCTCTGGTGCCGCGAGCACTTCCCCTGCCTCAGGCGGGTCTGAGTAGTTCTGGTCTGCCCCGGAAGGGGGCAACTCCCCTGGCTCACTCAGCATCTCTCGCTGGGTGACTCTTGCTTGGGGACAGTGGACCGGCTCGCCCCCACACCCTCTCCGCCTCCATGCCGAGTGCTCCTCCTCCTGATGCTCTCCACTTCTCCAGAAGTCCAAGAATACTTATAGTTCCGGCCGGGGGAACGCCGGCGTGGCTAAACACCCTCAGTCGCGCACTCGTATTTCTCGCTGCTGCCCTCCCCCGGGTCCTAAAAGGAGGCAGATTTGCCTCTGCAGCCTGGGAGCATGCGCGGCAGGCCTGACGTGGTGGGGTACTCTCGCCCCAGAGTGCAGCGCTCCCTCCAACTGTAATGTAAGCACCCCGTCACAGATTGCAAGACTTGAAAGAGAAGAGGCCAAAGTGGCCCTCCCTTGATCTGGCTTTAAGGCATCACAAAACTTCCAGGCTGTCAGATGCTGAAGATGACACAAAACTTAGTCTACCATGGATGTGCTACAGCACACAGCTGCACTGAGCTGCTGCACTGATGTAGCAACTCTGGTGAAGATGCTCTAAGCCAGGGGTAAGTAATAATTTTTGAAGGGGGGCCACTTAGAAAATTTTTGAAGTGCTCACAGGGCCTCAAGCAGAAGGGGTGCAGCCTTTAAATAGCAGGAACTGAAAGGGCTGTTGCCTCTCCTGTAGCTCCCACGCATCACGTCAGCGGAGGTGGGGGCTGCGAGTCCTTTCAACTCCTGCTATTTAAAGGGCTCGCTGCTTCCGGCCTCGCTGCTAGCACATTGCCTGGGAGCTGGGACGCAAGAACCCTTTCAACTGCTTCTATTTAAAGGGCTCACGCCTTCCCTGGGGCATGTTGCCTGACAGCCATGGGGAAGGCGTGAGCCCTTTAAATAGAATCAGTTGAAAGGGCTCTTGCTTCCCAGCTCTCAGGCAACACGTTAAAGGCACGAGAGCTGCAAACCCTTTCAACTATTTCTGTTTAAAGGGCTCATGCCTTCCCCATAGCTGCCATTTTCTGGCAGCCATGGGGAAAGCGATAGCCCTTTAAATAGAAGCAGTTGAAAGGCCTCACGCATCCCGGCTCCCAGTCAACGTGTTAGGGAGTGGGACCGGGAACTACCGCGTGGGCCAGATAAGAGAGCGAGGTGGGCTAGATCTTGCCCACCCCTTCTCTAAGCCAATGGGAAAGAGCTCTCCCATCACCATAACAAACCCACCTGAGAGGCAGTAGCTATGTTGGCAGAAGAAACTCTCACGCCAACACAGTGCTGTCTATCCTATTGCTTAGGTTGGTGAAACTTACATCACTAAGGCATGTGGATTATTGGCACCCCTGAGCAATGTACTGAAGTATTAATGTAAACAATCCCTTAGAAAAAGTTTCCTGAGTGCTGGTGTTCCCTCTAAGATGCAGCACAGCTTCCAAGGTGATTAATCAGCCCCATCCAGTCAGTTCTGTGCATGGAGCCCTGAGCCTCCAATTGGGCGGGGCTGATTAACCACCTGTGAAGCTGTGCTTCTGCACAGTTTACAGGGAAACACTGCTGGTTCTAAATGGAACTGACTGTGAAAGGGGCTCCTTCTCATCCAACAACAATGTAGCTGCATTAATCTTCTTGATATTATGGCAGTACGAATGGCCTCCTTCTCTCTTTCCAGTGAGGAATGCTGACAAAAACATTCTCCAATGCATGCACACTGGAAATGCACTAGACTCATAGACTTTAACGTCAGAAGGGACCATTATGATCATCTAGTCTGATCCCCCTGCACAATGCAGGCCACAGAATCTCACCCACCTTCTCCTTGAATAATCCTCTCACCTATATCTCAGATATTGAAGTCCTCAAATCGTTTAAGGACCCCAAGATGCAGAGAATCCTCCAGCAAGTGATCCGTGCCCCATGCTACAGAGGATGGAGAAAAACCTCCAGGGCCTCTGCCAATCTATCCTGGAGGAAAATTCCTTCCTGACCCCAAATATGGCGATCAGCTGAAGCCTGAGCATGTGGGCAAGACTCACCAGCAAGACACCCAGGAAAAAGTTCTCTATAGTAACTCCTATCATCCCACCATTGTCCTATTTACCACTGATAGTGAAGTTTACCACTGATAGTGAAACCAACTGTGGGATACATATGCGGACTGCATTTGAAAAACATCACGTATTGCTGGTCATTTGTGAACATTTTGATTTAAGTGACTTGACCAGCATACAAATGAGCACTGTGACAGAAGCAGGAATATATTCCAATTCTCCAAAGTAGTATTCAACTTGCTTAACTCTGAGACTGTTCTGCCTTTTCCTGCAGCTGCCTGCCTCATTTACTACACACCTTCCAATTTCTGCAACAAAAACTCCTACAAATAGCCTCATTCTAAATTATTATAGTGATAAGCCATCATGCCACCTCAGCTAATAATTTTATTCATCTATCTGCTAGGCAAGGGGAGGCATAGGCAAGTGTTTGGATTAAAAAGAAAGGGGGGGGAGTACTGCACAAAGGTTAGTTGTGCAACCCTTTTTTACTTATTTCCTAAAGAAGCTGGGGACATTTCTTCAAAACCAGCTCTCTCATATAACTTAAACTTTCCTCTAGGGATGTAAAAGGATAACCCAATCACCCAGTAAGCATAAGCTTTACCAGCATACTTTCTGGATAAATGGTTAACTAGAGGCCCAGCCTGGCCCAGGCAGCCCGCTGCCCAATATGCGGTGGGCCCAGCCCAACCTGGCCAGAGGAGCCTCTAAGCCCATGGTGCAAAATGGTGGGCCTGGCCAAACTCGGACACAGCAGCTCCCCACCCACAGTGCAATGCAGCTAGCCTGGCCAGGCTCTCCACTCATGGTGCAGTGCGGCGGACCTGGCATGGCCAGAGCAGCCCATAGTGTGGTGGGCCCAGGTAGGCTGGAGCAGCACCCCGCCTGCATCAAGCCTGGCTGGAGGACTGTTCCAAGGTTAGCCAGTTAAACATAGCATTTAACTGGTTAATTTTTCGAAATGGTAATTAACATCCCTACTTTTCTCTTATATCTTGAAAAGAACATTCCCTCTGAGCATAAATCAAGTATGGAAAATTCCAAATTTCCAAAGGTAATTCTCCTGGAAAATTGTGAGTATATATGAAAATAAGGAATTACAACAGAAGTCAGCTTTCACCCCTTGCTACAAGTATGAATCAACTGTAAACAAATACAATGTACACATTATGCATGATCTGGCATATTTGTATTGCATTGATAAAGGTGTAAGAAAATCTTACCTCACAACACTTTTACTGCATGCCAATTCATTAATAAGGAAAGCAAGTACTGATGCTTTCTGAGCTGGTGTATGTGCCTGGAAAGCTTTGGTCTTTAGACTTTCTGTAAGCTCAGTTTGCCCACAGTGAGCTTCCATAAAAATCTGAAGAATTTCAGAAACATTGTCACGGTTGACTCCAACATTTAACAAATGCTCTCCAAGAATAGTTTTGGCCTAAAAAATAAGGTTTTCTTGGTCAATCACATAAGAATAATAAAATATTGTTACAGACTTAATAATAGATTATGGTTAAAAATAGTACTCTCTTTTACTTTAGGAGTCCAATCAGGAGAAAAAAAAATAAAGTTGAGTCCATACACAGTACAACAAAATTCATGCATCCGTTTTATGTTTCCAATAAACTAATTTACATTTAGGAGGTTAAAGAAAATCAGAACATTATGCCAAGTGGTATTGGTCAGAAAATGATAGATACTGGCTAGAACAATTCCGAATGTTGAGAAAGGACTGCAGTAAAAGCCCAAGGCAAAAAAGAAAAGAGAAACAGAAGCAGGGGAGGGGAATCATGTTCTCAGTCAGTCTACTGACAATGTTGTTACTGGGAAAGGAGCAGAGTTTGAAGGATGAAGCAATAAGATTTGCTGAGAACCTAGAGATGAGTGAGGAATCAAAGATGTGCCCTTACAGGAGATGGTAGATTATGGGACATACAGAAGATATGTATGGAGGTGGCAGGGATATAAAGGGATCAAAGACGGATCTCTGAGGAATAGAGTGAGAGGGAAGAGGAAGAATAACTGATGATAACACTGAAAGAGTGGTCAGCAAGCCAGGAGAACCAGTGGGAAAATGTATTTATTGGAAGGAGAAACAATCAAAGAGAAGTGGGCAATTTTAATGGTTACTATTACTAACATTATTTGCTTACCACTATAAAGTATTTAGGACTTTTTTTTTTTTTTTTACCTTGTATCCTGTGATAAGTCCTGGATCACAAACAGCAGCTGAGAGGAGCCTTACAAGTAAGTCTTGTACTTCACCCATGCTGTCCCCTATGTTTAACAAGCCCTCTTGAAGAATACTTAGATTAGGAACATCCATATTCACATCGAAGCCAAGAACTTTACCAAAGTTGCGCAAAAACTGCACCACCATGAGGCAGTCTGAAAATGTATTTCCAGAGAGAACAAGGCCTGGAATGCGAGGCAACTCTGGCAAAGGCTGAAAATCCAAGAGAAAAAACAAGATATTCAGTAGTATCTTCTAAGATCACTATAAATCTGCAAGACTTAATGTTAATATAAACCACGAATGGTTGGTGTTTGAAGGGTGAAATAATTCTGTTTTCATGATTATAGGAGGCAACATGTTATTTGCTACTGACCTGATGGGGAAGATGTGGCATTCAGACTCTACTCTGAACATCAGCACTCCAAACATAGGGAAAAAAATCTTATAAAATGAGAAAGTAGCACACTATACACAGTGTGGTCGCTGTGTCAGCCCAAGATATTAGAGACAAGGTAGGTGAAGTAATATATTTTGTTGGATCAACTCCTGTTGGTTTAAGCTCAAAAGCGTATCTCTCACCAGCAGAAGCTGGTCCAACAAAAGACACACCTCGCTCATCTTGTCTTCCAAAGTAACTGTCTGGAAAACAGAGTTGGGAGCCAAGATAGACAGACAGGTTCTGAGGGAACCAAAGGAACACTCAATCTTGGAGAAGGTTTATGTTGGGGAAAGGAGTCCCAGAAAAAGCCATGCCTAAGAAGGCGGCTCCAGCTGAGGTTCATTTAATGAGGGCAGCCACAATGCTGTTACAGTAAAAATCATGAAAGTTACTTTAATATTTTAATGTAGCAAAACATGTGAAGTTTGTCGATCTCCAAAGTATTTTCTCTAGATAACTAATACAGCATTGTCTCAGTATGTGTAGTATCCCTTAATTTATGCTTACATTCAGTATAAGTAATACAGGAAATATAATTATTTAAAGCAAAATTGGAATGCTTTTAGGGGAAGCCGCAGTAAGAGGAATTAATTATTGACAGAGATGAGAGAAATAGGATAAAAGGGACAAGAAAATAAAAAGTAAATTTAAATTATTATGATTACCTTCTGGTCTGCTAAGCACATATCTTCATTAGGCTTCTTTAGCTCCTTAGCCATTTCTAATTCCAATCTTCGCTGTTCCAGTTTACGCTCTTTATTTAATCTTTTTTCATCACGTTTCTCTTGCTTTAACCGCTCTTTCTCCTTAAATAGAACAAAAAAGGAAAGAAAATTAAACCCATGCATTATACTTACAATGGAACAATTTAAGAATATGAAAAGCACTAGTTACATAATCTTAATAATCACCACAGCAATTAAAGCACTTGTATTAAAAGATGACAAGGGGAGAAGCTGCCCTCCACAGCACTGTAAATGGAGTTAAATCATTTTGTTGATGAACATGTCCAAAATTTGTGGCAGAAATAATTTCTTATGTTGCTTTCCAAATGGACACGTAATTGATATGGCAATGCTCTCAGCTGGTCTCTAAAGCAGCAGTTCCCAACCTCTGGTCCGCATACTGGCAGCAGGCCGTGAACCCCTGACTGACAGGCCGCCACACCCAGCATTTATTTAGTCCCATCCCCTGGGGTTCCCAGGGATTTCCCTTTGGTGCTGCATGGAGCAACCGGATGATTGGGCCAGCTGGTAGCTGGGTGTGCTGCAGCTGGAGCCGGGACCCAGGTGAGGTTGTGGCTGCAGGGGCAGCCTCATTGTGGCCCCAGTTCCCGCAATCGCTACACTACCCTGGCCAGCAGGGTCAAGCACCACGCGTACAGCAGCTGCCCCAGCTCCAGAAGGGTGAGGTAAGCCCTGAGCCTCTGCAGAAGCCACATAGGAGTGAGGGGCAGTAGGCGCCTAGGGGGAACCTCTGGGGTGGGTGTGTGTGCAAAGACTTCACACACTCCCCCACCACCAGACCAATTAGGGTCTGTGGATGGGGAAGTAGGTAAGTGTCCTAGTCCCGCCCCTTCTGCCTGAGACCCTGTTCCTTCTGGTGCACCCCGGAGCCGCTTCAAAAATTTCTGAAGGGGCCCCCAGTAAAATATTCTTGCCCACCCCCATCTTAGAATCTGCAGGGCTCGCAAATAGAAGAGCTTTTAAAAAATTCTTGTAAATGCACCAAATTTAACCTGGAAACATTGACACAAACACAGAACCTATGACCCTGTTTGTTAAACACATTTCAGAGAACAGCACAGTTAAAATAAATCATTTTGCAAGAAAATCATTATTTAAACGGACAGATAAATCCCTCTTGCTTTGAACTGAATCACAAACACACAAAAAACCCACCCCTACTTCTAAATCCCTGACTTTTTCCAACATTTGCATTAAGTATCACTTTGAGTTAAAATACTTAGCCTTATTCTTAGAGATATATGAAGAGAAATGCATGGTCGTGTGGTTTGACCAATGCATCTCTAATCCTGGATCAGACACTGACTCCCTCTTACTTAACCTTTGCATATTAGCTAAGAATGCTTGCTTACTGTTCTGACACTTCATAGGGTATTGTGACGTTAAATCAGTTAATGTTTGCAAAGTGCTTTGAATATGAATCTCATTATTTAAAATGTTAAAGTATTAAGTTCAGATTTAGACTTTTAATAAAACTGGTTCATGGGCGGTAGAGACTATTCAAATGAAAGAATCAAAGTTTTCCTGCCAGTTGGAAATATTTAAACAGAAAACCTAAATACAATTTTTTTTACATTAATTTCTTGAAAGGGATAGTCTGTAGCAATAGTTTAATACCTTATTTTTCAGAAGACTAGGATTTACAGTGAAGAATACAGGATATAATTATTTAGCTTTAGGCCAACACTGTAAATAATACATTTAGTATAGAAGAATGAAGCTGGCTTTGACCAATTGTTATAAAATTTTAGAACGTATGGGACTGTATAGCCGCTGCATAGAAACACTTGCCATACAATCCACAGAAATGGTCTATGTCTTTGCATTTTATGATTCTTTTGGGTCCTTTGCATTTTTGTCCTGGGCATAATTAAAAGTGAGAATATGTTTCTTCTGACAGCAACTTGTACTTAAATTTAAAAGGCATGAATAAAATTTTATATATAAGGGAATACTGTATGTTACATGCAGAATAAAAATGAGATTAATAAAACAGAGGTCATAGGAGGCAGATATAAAAACAAAAACTGCCATTATTGTTGCTAGTGTTTGAATTAGTCATAAGATTAAAATGTAAGTTTGTCTACGGCAATTAATGTTATAAAAATCTTAAGGAGTATTTCAATATAAGCATTTTTATTTAGTAAGTAGTATACATGTTTATCCTTTAGCAATATTTTAGATTTATAATCTACGAGAGTCCTCTTAGGTGCAATAATATTTACAAAATACGGAATCAATCATTTTGGGGTTTTTTTTGCCTCAAGTTTATTATGTTTTAATTAACATTTTACCCACCCCTCAAAGGAGACCAACAGATGGTATAAAACAACCAGTATTAAATCATATGCATTATTCATTCCCTGCACTGACAGAAAAATCACCTTCATGATCTTTACTCCATTGTATCTTTACTTGCACAAACATAAAATCTCTCTTTATATATATTTTAGAAATTTGTAAATCCATTTGTCTGTGTATCTGTCAGAGTCCTTTTGTTCAAGAACTCCTAAACGGTAAGAGCTAGGACCACCAAATTTGGTATGAAACTTCCTCTTATAGTAGTTTAAAGCAAGGTCATGGTTTGGTTGTGTCAAGAAAATGGGAAGTGTCAGGAATGGGAGTGTTTTCCATGAACGGAAAGAGAGGGGCACAGAGAGGGGGGATGCAATAGCAATAATGGCCACTGAAGGCAGCAAACCCACAGGTAAGAGCTATTACAGAGTGGCCACTGGGGGCTTTCAATCATGCCTGCCACCAGACTGGGTAAGTAGCCCCCCCGCCCACAAACTCCTCTTCACCCAGTCCTTGGCCACAGAGTTGAAGCGGGGGAAGAAGTCCTCTGATGGCAGAGGGGTCTGAAGGGAGAGAGAAGAACCCTGGCAGCCAAAGGAGTGGGGGCAGAGAGAAGGCTCCCAGCAGCCAGGGGTGGAAAGAGAAAGCCCCACTGGATGGGACCCCTCCTCACCTTCCAACCTTCACTAACTCCTCCCTCCCATCCCTAGCCTCCTACCCTGCCTCCTCCCATATCCCCAAGGCCCTGCCCTGACCTTCTGCACCCCCCACACTGCCAGTCCCCCTGCCCTCAAGGACCCGGGCAACACTGGTTAAGTCTTCTAGTTAATCAAATATTCTTGGTTGCCACACTTAGTTTATAGGTAACAGTCCAATTTTAAATGGTAAACTTATATATGGGACATTTAAAACTAAAAAGTTGGTTTAGTTAAGAAAAACTAACAGTTCCACACGATACTTTCACTATGCATATATTCATGGTATAAATCCTCAATGATGCAATATGTGCATCACTGTTGGAATCATGTTATTTGCTTATTAGACAACATTCAAATTGCTTATTAGACAACTTCTGAAACCTGTGGTATTCCCATATTTTAGTGATGTCCACAAAACTGTTGACAGAGCCCTTTAGCAATAAATGCATGTTTAACAACCTTTTCTTGTTGATCCTTAAGAAGTTATAGGACAAAAATCTCTGGTACAATTATGATAGCTTATTACCAGTGTAAATCAGTAAAATGATTACAAATTTGGGTGTGTCCTATTGTTTGAAATTGAATTGCTAAAATGGAGGAGATAAGGAAAGTTCTGACTAAATATAATCTATTTAATATTATCCATTATATTTTGTGGAAACTGGGAGATTTGCATGAGTATGGAATGTAGTTTGGCCCCATATCAGCAACTAATACCACTACTAGCTCATTTGTCTAGATACAAGATGCTGTTGTACTGAGTTCACAGTACTGACAATAGAGAGAAGGAATTACTCACTTTGTGCAGTAACGGTGGTTCTTCGAGATATGTCGCCCCCATGGGTGCTCCACTCTGGGTGCTGGTGCATCCTCGTGCCGGCGACCAGAGATTTTTCCAGCAATTTCCACCGTGCTGCGCATGTGCTGTGGTGCCCCCTTGTGCCATTGTTGTCCGTTAGGCGTGCGTGCAGCACGGCCCCTCCGTTCCTTTCCTACCCATGCTGTTAGAGCACGGGGCTCCAAAGCAGGGGAAGGAGGGAAGATAGTGGAGCACCCATGGGGGGACTCATCTCAAAGAACCATCATTACTGCACAAGTAACCACAGTTACTGCATCATTACTGCACAAGGTAACTCCTCCTTCTCCTTCGAGTGGTGTCCCCATGGGTTCTCCACTCTGGGTGACTACATAGTAGTTGTCGGCCCGTGGAGGTGGGCTTGGAGCCCTGTGTTAGTCACTGTGGATAGTACTGCTTGTCCCACCGCCTTCGATGATGCAACTGAAGAGGAGAGAGTGTAGTGCTGTGCGAATGTATGGTCAGATGACCAAGTGGCAGCGTTACAAATGTCCTGAAGAGGGACGTTGCTGAGGAAAGCAATAGTGGAAGCCATAGCCCTGGTGGAGTGTGCTGTCATGATTTCAGGTAAGTGTTTATCATAGAGTGTATACCATGTTCAAATACTTGAGATCTATTTTGAGATCATCTGTGATGAGACTGCTTGTTCCTTGGATCGTTCTGCATAGGACAGAAACAGCATAGGGGATGTTTGCCAGGCTCTGGTGCAGTCAATATAAAAAACAAGCACCCTGCGGACGTAGAGGGTGTGCCATGCAGCATACACAGGATCGGCATGCGGCTTGGGAAAAAAGGCAGGTAAGTTTATGGTTTGTTGACGTGGAAGGGGGAAGATACTTTGTGGAGGAACTTCAGGTGGGGTCGAAGTATAACTCTGTCCTTGGTAAACACCATGTACGGGGGTTCAGCCATCAACAAAGCGAGCTCGCTCACTCTCCTGCTGGAGGTTATTGCAACGAGGAAGGACACCTTCATCAATAGATGTGACCAAGAGCAAGTCACTAGTGGTTCGAAGGGTGGTTTTGTCAAGCTCTTAAGTACGTGGTTCAGATCCCAGACTGGAACTGGTGAATGGACTGGTGGAAAGGTGTTCTGTAGGCCCTTAAGGAATCTCTTTGGTTATTGGGTTTGAGAGGAAGGAAACCCCTTGTTCGGTGAGATGAAAAGCTGCTATGGCAGCCACATGTGCTTTTACCGGTGCTGAGAGCGAGGCCCGACTGTTTAAGGTATAATAAGTAGTGCAACAGAATGGAGAGAGGGGTGGATTCCAGAAGTGTCATATGCGATTGTTTGAACCAGTGAGAAAATCTGTTCTATTTATAGGGGTACGTTCTTCTGGTGGATTGTCTTCTAATGTTGACCAGTATTTTTTTCACAGTTTCTGAATAGCTGTTTTCAGCATCTTGGAGCCATGAAGGAGCCAGGTGTGGAGATGAAGCTTGTGGAGTTCTGGATGGAGATTCTTCCTGTGATTCTGCGATAGAACGTTGTGATGAAGGGAAGGCATACGGATCTGCCATTGTCATCTTGTGAAGGTAAGGATACCAAGTCTGTCTGGGTCACGCTGATACAACCAGTATGACTCAAGCCTGATTTGTCCTGATCTTGTTGAGGACCTTGTGCAGGAGAGGAAAAGGTGGGAAGGCGTAAAGGAGCAGAGCATCCTACCTGATAGAAAAGGCATCCTCAAGGAAGTGCTTTCCAAAGGCTACCTTGGAGCAATAAAGGTGACACTTCCTGTTGCTTTTGGTGGCAAAGAGATCTATGTCTGCTTGGCCCCACTGATGAAACACTAGATCGAGTGCAAGCTTGTCTATTTCTCATTCGTGCTGCTCATGGAACATGTGGCTTAGCATATCCGCTGTGACATTGAGTACTCCAGGATAACCGGGGTAAACTGATGCATAAGGCACAAGTTCTATAGTTTGATGGCTTCTGTGCAAAGAAAAGGGGATCGTGCACCTCCCTATCGGTTGATATAGTACATGACAGTGGTGTTGTCCGTCAATATAGTGATGGACTTGTGAGCTTTGTGGGGCTGGAAGTGTTGACATGCATATCTGACTGCTTGCAACTCCAGGAGGTTGATATGAAAAGTTTGTTCCATAAAGGACCATTTGCCTTGAGCTGTGATGGTCCCTAAATGGGCTCCCCAACCCATGAGTGATACTTTGATCATCTTAATAAATAAATTAATGGAGATTGCCTATCTCCTAGAACTAGAAAGGACCTGAAAGGTCATCGAGTCCTGTCCCCTGCCTTCACAGCAGGACCAAGTACCATCCCTGACAAATATTTGCCCCAAATGGCCTCCGCAAGGATTGAACTCACAACCGTGGGTTTAGCAGGCCAATGCTCAAACCACTGAGCTATCCCTCCCCCATTGTAAGCATGGAGGAAGGTTGTTGGAACGGTACCCCGTCTAGCATGTTTTGTGGCTTCGTCCACCACTGAAGGGAGTTGAGGATCTGTGGTGGGATGGAAACCAGTCTGGAAAGTTGATCTCTAGATGGCATGTAGGTTGTAGCTAACCATGACTGTAGGCCACTCATGTGGAGTCTGGCCAACTTGACAATGTATGTTATGGAAACCATATGTCCGAGGATTTTGAGGCATTCGCGAACTGTCATAATTGGTGCTGACTGGGCACTTGTAATAAGACTGCGTATTATATTGAATCTGTGTTCGGGCAGAGTAGCCTTTGCTGCCACAGCGTCAATGAGGGCTCCTATAAACTCCAACCTCTGGGTTGGGTGAAGCGTGGATTTTGCGTAGTTTATGTGAAAACCGAGGCTGACCAGAAAGTCTATGGTAGTATCGATCATGATCTTTGTTTCCAGAAAGGACGACCCCTTTATGAAGCAGTCATCTAAATATGGGAATATCATGACTCCCTGACATCACAGTGAGGCCATTACAACTGCCAGAGTTTTGGAGAATACTCTGGGGGCATTTGAGAGGCCAAAGGGGAGCACTCAGTATTGGTAGTGTTGGTTGCCCACCATAAATCGTAAGAAGCGTTTGTGTGCGGGATGGATTGTAATGTGGAAGTAGGCATCCTGGAGGTTGAGAGCCGAAAGCCAGTCTCCTTGATCCAATGTAGGAATTATTGTTGCTAGAGTTACCATTTTGAAACGGTGGTAAGCGATGTATTTGTAGAGTGCCCTCAAATCCAATATAGGTCACAATCCTCCACTCTTTTTCTGCGTTAGGAAGTAGGTTGAGTAGAACCCTCGACCCTAGAATTCTGATGGTACCTGTTCTATGGCACCCAATCGTAGCAGGTGTGAGACTTCTTGCTGAAGAAGGGTCTCATGAGAGGGGTCCCTAAAGAGGGACAGGGTGGGAAGGTGGGTGGGAGGCAGAGAGGTGAAGGGAATGGCACAGCCTTGTTGGATGAGTTCTAAGACCCCTTTGTCCGATGTGATTGGGGTCCATCGGTGGAAAAAGGCGTAGAGATGATGGTTGAACTGAGGATGATTGGGTATAAGTGATATTGAGGTAGCTTTCTGGCTCTTGACATATTTTTCAAACTTGTTGTTTGGGTGTGGGTGGGTGGATCGCAGAGGAATGTTGTTGCTGCTGGCGTTGGGGTCTACGACGTTGCAGCCTTTGTTTTTGGCGGAGATCGTATCTGGATTGTTGCCTGTATGGCTCCCTGGGTCTCTGGTAGGTTGTATACCTCATTTCCTTAAACGGGGGAGTATACATTCCCAGGGTCCTGAGGGTGGTGTGGGAGTCCTTCATGGAATGTAGTACCTTCATCAGTCTTAGCAGCAAAGAGGTTGGTCTTGTCAAAGGGCAAATCCGCAACCTTCTGTTGTAAGTCTCTTGGGACTCCAGACGCCTGCAGCCATGAAATCCTCCGCAATATGATGGCAGATACTGTTATACTGGCCGCAGTGTCTGCTACGTCCATTGCGGACTATAGGGCCGTACGGGAAACAGTGTGGCCTTCTTGCATGATGCTAAGAAGTGTCGGTCTCTTGTGTTCTGGTAAATATTGGAGAAGGTCCTGCAGTTTGTAATAATTGGCACGGTTGTAATCCGCGAGCATGGCAGTGTAGTTTGCTGCTCTAAGGAGCAGGGTGGCAGAGGAGTAAACCTTACAACCTATGATATTGACTTTTTTGTGGTCTCTGTCTCGTGGTGTAGACCTGAGCTTAGTCTGTCTGCCTTTATGTCTAATGGAGTCCACTACTAACGAGTTTGGTGGGGGTGGGTGAAGAGGAAATCCATTCCTTTCGGCGCAATGAAATACTTGCAGTCAGCCCTTTTGTTTGTTGGGTTAATGGAAGCAGGAGTCTGCCACGTTGTCTGCCGGGTCCATAATGGCTTCATCCATAGGCAGTGCTGTTTGGGAAGTAGTGGGAGGCTGTAATGTGCGAAAAAGCCGGTATTGCGTCTCTTGTAACTCTTGTAGATCACATTCTTGCACCAGAGCTACCCTTTTAAAGAAGTCTTGGAATTTCTTTGAGTCATCACCCGATGGTGGGGTGCCAGCCATAACTGCCTCATCAGGTGAAGATGAGGAGTTGTGCAAGAGACCTTTCTTCTCCCTCCGAGAGAATCTTGTACCTCGGAATGGGCAGGAGAATTAGGCTCAGTTGCCAAGATGGTGATTTGAAGAGAAGCTGGTGGTGGTCTAGAGATTGTGGGAGCAGGATGGTGGTTTTTCCTAGGGTGTGAATCCCATGGCTTCCACTGAGTAGTGTACAGCGGTGGTGGGTAGCCATATTGTTGTGCATACCATGGCGGTGAAGCATATGCATGCCCACCTCGCTCAGAGATCAGGAGACGTTTGATAATCTGCGTGAGTGCATCGACTGAATACAGGATCCCGATGAAATCGGTGCCGTTGGCATGCAGCTCCTGACTGGGGATCAGTAGCATATGCATTCCTGGGATGGTGCCGAGATGTGTGATTTGCCTGTGCTGATGGTGCGGCTGGTGCCGTGTGATCTGGCGGAGGCATGTCAGTGTGGGGACTCTTAGGCATGGATGTCGGTGCCGCTTGAGGTTGGTGTCTCGGTGCCAAGCAGTCCCTGTGATGGCCCGCCGGTGCCTTTGGTGAGGTCAGTGCCGTTGGTGCAGGAGGTGCTGATTGTTTCTGTTTCGGTTCTGAGTGGGCCCTCCTCTGCAGTGCCAGAGTCTTGGACGGTGCCATACCAGACGTGCTGGGCCTATCTGCTGTGCTGACCCTTGTGGCTGTCGGTGAAGAGGGTAGCGAATAGACTGAAGAGAGACCTGTTTTTGAGACCATAGGGGCAGAGGGACGAGATTTATCCATACCCTTGCTCTGGGAGGCTGGTTTTGGGGCTGCTGGCATGTCCTCTGATGATGGTTGAAGCGACTTTTCGAAGAGGAGTGTCTTCAGCCTGTTCTAGCCATGAGTTTTGAGCAGTGGGGGACACTTTTGTGTCTGATGAGACTCCCACAAGCACTTTATACACTTAAAATGCCCGTCCGAAATGGGCATAGCATCTTGGCACGACTCGCACCTTTTAAAGCTGGGAGATCCTGGCATGAGGGAAAAAGCAGCAAGCCGCAAGGAAACCTTTTTTTTTTTTTTTTGAACTTTTTTCAAGTGGGGCGGGTAGTAAGGGTACAATAACTTGGAAGTTGAGGTAACTGATGGGATTAAACCAGGTTTTGATGGGTTTTTTGATAGACTATGTAGAGAAAAGGAGGCTCCGTCTGCTGCTGAGGATAGTAGAGAAAGAACTGAGGGGCCACACCACGCGTGTGCCTAATGGACAACAATGGCACAAGGGGGTGTCATGGTGCATGCACAGCATGGTGGAAACTGCTGGAAAAGTCTCTAGTCACTGGCGCAAGGACGCACCAGCACCCAGAGTGGAGCACACATGGGGACACCACTCGAAGGAGAACAAATGTTTAGTTTAAGAAAAAAATCAATGATGAGAGCTCCTTAATTTTTTCAAACAAAACAAAACATTTTCAACTAGTGGTACAGAGAAATTTTTTTTTTAAATGATGAGGAAATTATCAAAATTAAATTACTATCAAAATAGTTTTCGTTTGTTAACCCGGACTGCACTGATTCAGAGATTCTCTGCTTTTATTAGAGAGTTTTCTGCAGAATTTTAAGGGGCATTTTTCTTATTTAGATAAATACTTTGTACAAAATAATAATAAAAAAAACCTTATAAAGGAAAAAAACACAAGACAACACAACTCCAGCTAAAATGTGAGCATAAACTTTTATTTTATGGCACATGACAGCTGATTACAAACTACTAGAAAAGAATATAATCCAATTTTTGGATAAAGACTAAGAAGAACGACTAGGTAGACTTCCACTCCCCAGTTCTTAGGCATTATTTGGATTTTAAACACAGAATTAAGTTTCTGGTATTAATTTTTTAAAATGTGTTTAAGGGAAGGCTATTTTTACTACTATTCCTATTCGCTTTAAATCTTTTAGTTGTCTGTCATTTATATGCATTTATTTAGCTATTTCTTGGTTTAAAAAGAGTTTTAACCTTTTTTAACAGGTATTAACATAAAAGTAAATAAATTACACTATAGAAACAAAAGGTAAATTTAGTGGTAATGTTTTAGCCTTGAGATTCTCTGAGGATAACATCAGGATGAAATGTAAATATAGTGTCAGACTGAAATATAAGATGTAAATTAGTTCATTGTGGTCTATCAAAAGTTTAATAAATAATTCTGTACATTGCCTTTGGTTTTATTATCTATGCTATTGCAGGATGTAATTTTATTAACTCCTTTTAATTTTTCCTATATACTCTGTTGCAATACGAGTTATTGTATGATTTGACATTTTAACCAATGGAGCTGAAAATGTGGATTGAAATGTTTTATCTAATAAATCTCTAATTATTGCAGTCTATGTTAAATAAGCTGAATAAAGTACTCCTGAAAAAGCAGCTCTTTTCTTGAGTTACATAAGTCAGTGAACATAAGCAGTTTTATTTAATGTTCAATCTCAAGTCAATTCTGAGGACTTTTTCCAATTTCTTTCTCTGACCTTCCCAGCCAGAATTATTTATGTTATTTGCAAGTGATTTATATGTAAGCACATATGAGGGAATAAATCACATAGAAGGCTCATATATTTTGTTCTGAAATGGTAATGGATTTTAAAAGTAAATTCTCATAATTACACGAAAATACTTTGCTATATCATGAATTACATGTAAACTTAAGTTAAATGTGTATAAACAGAAATATCCAAGTGCATTTTGGATAACTTTAAGCTTTGATTTTCTATTAAATTTCATGGCCAAATATTTTTAATGCACACAGCTGTTGCTTGCCATTTCAGCCAGACTGACCATTCTCTCAATGACCTTAAAACATGCATATTGTTTCAGAGAGATTTTAACTCCAGACTTCAAAGAGAAGCTTCAGAATTGTCATTCATGCTTAAATTTGACACTTTATGTATGGGTCTCAACAAAGATGCTAATTATCTCACCCATTACAAAGATAGCTTCCTCAATTATCACCCCTAATGTCATTACCTCACAGGCACTAACCTTCCCCCCCTCTCTCCCACTCTGTTCTAAAATTTGATTTGTCAATTTTATATGTGTTCACTTTTTTTGATTGTGTCACTTTGGTATATAGGGTTGTGCCAATTTTCTTCCACAAATTGATCTGAGAAAGTGGGTATGGCCCACGAAAGCTCATCACCTAATAAACCATCTTGTTAGTCTTTAAAGTGATACATAGTTCTGTCTTTTGTTTTATATTGTACATTTGTTACTAATCTCTTAGAAATGTATAGAATGTAATAATATTTTAACATTTACTTCTTTATATATGTTTCTATATAGTGGTATTTTACTAGTATAACATGAATCTAGAAATCTGATATCCCTCAACTTAAAAAATATTTTGCTGCATACATAAAAGAGAATTTAAGCAGCAGTCACACTAGTGTGGTAGAAAAATGCAAATTTAAATATTTTGATTGTTTTAAAATGTCCCCTTTTTAAGAAATATATAGTCTTTTATTATGTATTCTATGTGCAACTATTGGAAACATCCATGCTTCTGGATTTACATTTATATCCTCAAACCTAGCTATAAATATACAAATAAAATAATTATTTTCAAGTTTACATAGAGCTCTCTAGGTTTGAGAAACTACTTGGCCCTACTTACCTATATAATGTTAAGAGCTTGTGTGCAAGATCAGAACTGAAGGGGCTATTCTACAGTTCTCAGCCAAAATTCTCACTAAAGTTTATGTAATATTGCATACATTACAAGGAGCATACTTAAAACCTTGATTTATATTTTGCCATGATACTTTCATGTGTATATTTTTTCATTTTATTTTAGTCTTCACATAATTTATTTTAAGAATAGAAGTAATCCTAACAATAAAATGCAAATTGAAACTAATTTTTTTCCTGGATTAATTTGCCAGGTAAAATTTTCTTTCAGAACAAATGACAATAGTTTAAGGCAGGGGTGGCCAACCTGCAGCTCTCAAGCTGTATATGGCTCTTTGTTCCAAGAAATGCAGCTCTGGCTAGTTCGGTGCTGCGCTCCCAGACTGCTCACAGTTGCCTGCTCTGCGCACATGCCACAGCGCCTGAAGGCAGAAGAGTGTGGCCATGGCGGTGGCAGCTCCGGAGAGACCCAGGCATTGGGTTAGAGTGGGAGTGATGGTGCCTGAGGAGTGCCTGTCTCTGGGGAGAGGGAAGGGGCATTGGGTTAGAGCAGGAGGCCTGGGGGTGCCTGGCTCTGCGGGAGGGGGAGGGCATTGGGCTAGAGTGGGGAGGGGAGTGGCTGAGGGGTGCCTGGCTCTGGGGGAGGGGAGGAGCATTGGGTTAGAGCGGCGGGGGCTGAAGCACCTTAAACTCAAAGTCTTCATAGGTGCAGAATAAGGCAGCCAACACAGATGTCATATTTAAATTCCAGGGCAAAAAAAGAATCAGCATGTACCAGGTTTACACTGTTTTTCTTTAAAGAAAATTCAAAGGCTATTGTTTGCCAGACTGAAGCAATTATTCTGAGATATGAGTCTCTCTCTCCCTTATTGTTTTTGAACCTCTCATATTTGCAGGCTAGGACAGACCTGAATTTTAAAAACTATAAAAAAGCCATAATCTTCATAAGTAAAAAAAATGAGGAAACCATACCAGAGATCAACAAGCTGGAGTGAGACAGGCACTTCAAATTGTGCTAACTTACTTCTCAGTTCAGTTTAATTTTAAAAAACTCACAGGACATAATAGGGCAGTCGTATTAAATTTAAAATACATGGTCAGGATGCTTATTTTTAGGGTGAGAATATTATTGTATTTTTAAAGAGTTATTTTTTTTATTTGATGTTTGTTCCTTGTCGAGTTCTCTGAAGATCTATGGACTGTCTGTGAATTTTTTAAGTGACTAGAGACTTTTTAATTGGTTTTTGTCTGAAATGTCCTGTAATGTTATTTTTATCAATATACTTTGAGTACTATGCCTATATATAGATATATAAAAATAAA
Source organism: Pelodiscus sinensis (assembly GCF_049634645.1). Classification (NCBI taxonomy): domain Eukaryota; kingdom Metazoa; phylum Chordata; order Testudines; family Trionychidae; genus Pelodiscus; species Pelodiscus sinensis. The sequence goes on from NC_134717.1 coordinate 32,851,092, forward strand.
TATATAATGAATGGCTCTTTGCACTTTATCCACAGCTATTTTGGCTCGTCGTCTCTAACTGGTTAGCCACCCCTGGTTTAAGACATAGCCTATATACCAGTGGTGAGCAACCTGCAACCAATGGGCCGCATGCAGCCATCAGGATTCTGTGTGTGGCCCATAAGACATTTTGTTTACCATTTCCCAGGCATTGTAGGGTTGCCACATTCCAGTGATTTCTGATAATTTTTTTTCCTACCAATATTACAGAAGTGACATGCATGTAAAGCAAGACCATGTGAGGTGAGGTGAGCGCTGATTTCACACAACACTGACTGTACGAGTCGTGCACTCCCTCTGAAGTCAAACTACTTTTAGGTTAGATATTTGGGGGGAAAATTTCAACTATAATGGTTGAATAGGCTTTTTAAGAGAGATTGTGGCATCCTCAATAGTGGAGATTTTTAACGGACAAACCTTTGTTAGGGATGGTGATGGTCCTGGCTCAGTGCAGGGGACTGAAATGGATGACCTCTTAAGGTCCATTCCAGCCCTACATTTCTATGATTATATGAAACCAACACAGACACTAGTCATCAGCACACATGTTGGCTGTTATGAAAACTAGTGCTCATGGCAGACAATTAAAAGGGTTGAGTATAGCATAGTTTTCAGCAGAAAGGTTTGTAATTTTTGTTTTCGGAAATTTTTCAGTTGTACTCCATCTCATAAAAACACCATATAATCTGGCATAATCAGCCAGTTTAGAAGTTTCATCTATACTGGAAGGAAGAGCTGTGTTTGCTAACATGTTTTAATTAACACGCAGCTGAACACCACTTAACATCTAGAATATACAATGTGTTAATTAAAACATGTTAGTTTACATATTTTCAAATACTCATTTTTCAAGTATAGGTAAAAACCTGAGAAATCCATGACTGGAATAAGAAGGGTATTTTTACATGTGTACAGTTGTCTGGGGAAATCTGAGCAGCATATGTCCAACCTTATGCCTTGCTCTGGACAATACAATAATTGGCTTAACACGCAAAAACTGTGGATGTGTGGGGAAATCACATTTGGTAGATGGCTCTGAAGTCTAAAATGACCTACCCAAAAATATTCTGTGATGCAAAAGTAATTCCTGACTCAAAAGTCAGCTGCTTTCTTGATGTATCATTTGTTTATAGAGGTTCTGTTAATGCAGGTAGATAGCAGTCAAAATGTTAAGAAAAAAACTGCACAATTTTTCAGAGCTGAATGACTACTCACTTCTGCTTTTTTACGTGCTTCCATGGCTCTCATAAGCATCATATGCTGCCTCCTCCTCTCTCGTTCCTATTAAGACAGATAAAATTAGAACAAGACTCAATCACAGTTACAGGTGTCTTTTTTATTTTAAAAATTCAGTACAACAAGTTTAGCATTAACAGACAAATCACAGTATATACTATATATAGGACAAGAATGGCCAAGTCTGTGCATGTTTTAGTTCAGGTTTAGAAAGCAAATACAAGAACAATCAAAAGCAAAAAGGTAAAGCAATGAACATGGAGACAGTGTAAAACAGAAAGCATTCAGCTTTACTTATGGTCAGTTGTGATGCTCCTTCATAAGCTGGCAGAACAAAAAGCATAATGGTTGGCTGGAACAGGTCAGTTACCTTACATCTGCTATTAGAAAGCTTGCAATTACTAAGTGAATAGCCAATTGAATAGAAGGCTGTATTTCTGATCATTTAAAATACATTAAGTAAATGATTAAGTTTTTAATTTGATGTTTACAGAAAATCTTGCTGGAATCTAATATGACCCCAACAAACAAGTATGCTGAATTTTTCTCTGAGACCAGTTTTACTTAAACTAGCCATTGTTCATACACAAACATGAATGAAATAGGATATTCCTATTTATTAATGCCTATCTCTCAATGCAAAGCCACAAAAGCTGTACCACAATTTTAACAAATCTGAATGGAAAATGAATTACAGTACTACAGAAAAAAACTAGATAATTTCCTTTAACTTTTAAGTTCAAAAGTAAAATCCTGGACCCACTGAAAACAATGGGAATTTGTCATTTACTTCTCTGAGGTCAGGATTTCATCCCTAGTTTCATTTTCAGATTAAAATATTATGAATTTATCATTTATTGAAAGCTAGTGTGCTTAGCACTGTACAAATCTGATGGAAGATATGGTCCCAAAGTGTACAGTATTCCAATCCAATTTGTACAGTGTTCTAATTCAAAACTATATTAAAAGTTCTTTACTGAATCCCAACAAATGGGATAAGAGTTGTAAAAAAAAATTTGTACAGTGATTTCCTATTGAAGGTAAAATGCAATTTAGCATAAATTCATCACTGATTTTTACATAATGGTCCAACTCATGTTGTGACATCAGTAATGTAGATTCCCAGTCAACAGCCTCATATATGGATCATAGAATTCAATTCATAACACGTCTGAGACAAGTCGTACTTTTTTATTTAATAGATAAGACAAGCAGATGTATGCAATGCACTGTGCTGTAAAGCCATGCAGCAGTATGTAATATGACAGCAGCCAGTGCTACATTTTATGCATTGCTATGACAACCATATCACAACCAAATCACAATGCGGTGTTAGATGTACAAAAATAAACATACCCATACCATATCTAGTCTATGCCTCTCCAACTCCTGGTAGAAAGAGTTGGCACAACATTATGAAACAGAAATCACAAAGTCATAAAACCACTTTATAAACCCCACAAAGAGACCCCAACACCAAAGCAAGGCAATAAAACCATAAGATGAAAGAAAAAGTTAAGCAGGAATCAAAATTAAAAACTTATATTGAAAATATTTTGAAGACTTTTCCCCCAAATAGCTTAAACAGCAGTTAAAAATTAGCATTTGCTACTGTTCTGATAACTGTATGCATACTAACCTGATGTTTCAGAAGAACAGCCTGTTGCCTTCGCATCTCTTTTTCCTTAAACATAAAAACAAAAAGATATTTGTCAAATACCTGACAAATATTATTAGAAATAATAAGAATCTGCATTCTCAGATTCTCTTTACCCCTTTATTTTCAAATACTGTATAATACTGGAGCAATTTATACCACCATATCTAGTGAGCTGAGCATCGAGAGATGCCATAACCTTTGGCTACACTGCAAGTAAATGATTTCCAAATACAGCAAGTAAGTTTTTCATCACTGAGGGAACGTCTATAAAGCAGGGCTAAAGTTGAATTAAACTACGCAACTTCAGCTACTTCAATTGTGTACCTTAAGTTGATTTTTGGCGCTCTCTGCATAGCAGGAAGTCAACGGAAGAACACTCTTCAACTTTCCTTACTCCTTGTGAAATGAGGGTTACCATAAGTCAGGAGTAAGAAGTCCTCCAGCTCAACATTATTTTAGAATAAAGGCTTGTGGCGCATTTTGTTATTTTGGAATAACGTCCGTTATTCCTAAATAACGCTGCTGTGTAGACATACCCGAGAGGAAGAAATACGATATTTGACCGCAATGTTACACAAATAGCAACAGAATTTTTCATTAGACTCAACATAAAATAGAAGAGACACTGAATGCAGTATTTCATAAGGGGTTAGTGAGCATTTTTAAAACTGCTCAATGAAGAATAAGGTAATCTCTACTACTGATGCTTCTATTTTTTATATATATAGATGCATGCATGCACATATATATGTATATGCATACGCGCGCGCACACACACACACACACACACACACACAATACTTATTCTACATTTTATTGTAAATATAATAATACCTTATAAAAAAAATTCTGCTGTAACTACAGTTCTTGTTAGTTTCTAATGTGCTTCAGGACCATTCATTGTTTTTCAAGTTTTTACAGTCCTTATGTTAGTTCACAATTATAATGCACAATCACACAGGTTGTTTTTTTTAATTTTGAAAATAAAAACACTTATGCTCATCTAAACTAACCTTTATTCGTTTCTCGGCCTCCAATAATTTGGCATTTGCCGCTTCTTCCTTCTTTTTCTTTTTAGCCTGTGCATGCAAAACAGGTCTCAAGGTCATGCAACAGCACCACTAAAACTTGAAAATAATCTCAGACTAGAAATAAAACTACATGCCACACAATGTGCAAAACAATACCACATATTATATGTACATTGTAACAGATTTCTTCCCCAGTACATTTTGCATTATCAGTAAGTTCACAATTTACTTTTTTTTAAGTCAAGTCAAATTATGAAGTCACATTCAAGATTTAGTTTAATTGGATATTTGTAACTAAGATAGACAGTACATAGGAAACTAGTTATTTTTAAAATATTAGAAAGATTAAAATTCTAATCATTATATAAAACAGTGGGTTAAAAACTTTAGCAATCAATGATTTACCACTTTTTCATTTTAAAATACATATTTGATGTAACTGAAAATGTTCTGTTGAAGCCAATGTAAAGTACTCAAACACACATTTTAGGAATAATATTCCCATCCATTTAATTTATAACAATATCAGTTATAGTAGAAGACAACTGAAACCAAAAAGAAATCTGCTGTGAGACAGATCAGAAACAGAGATCTGAAACAGAAATCTTAAATTTAAATTCTTTTAATTTACTTGGGAGTAATATGGATTCTTTATATGAAGCAACCATATACAATATGGAAGCTTCTGTCTTTAAAAATCGATCATGCATATTTTTGAAGATCAGAATCATGCTGTACAAATATCAAGTCACAGTCAAATGTTAAATATTTGGCATCTTTGCTACTGTAATTTAACTTTTAAAAAAAAGTTTTAAATCCATTTCACAGTCAAACTAAATTTCATATAATGTAGATTGTAATATGCTATTTTACTCCCTGATTCTACAAATTCATAATTGCTTAATTGTAAGCATGTGCATTCCTTTTGCAGTGAATAAGATTGTTCTGTTTAAAACTAGGCATATGTGTAAATAACTGCATGATTGGGATCACAGCCTAAACTATGAATCAGTATTCTTAGAATTGCAGAAATAGTGAGACAGTTAGCAATTTGAATCAAGACTGTGGAATTCCTGAAGCAGACACTACTTAAATCTAGTTGCAACAAACATGCAGTTAATGCTGTTTTCTTAAATTACAATGTTCTGGAAACATAAGACCACATTTTAAAAAAATGTGTTTCTACCTCTAAAATTTGCTGAGCCCGAAGTTCTTTTTCCATTCTGATTTGCTGAATTCTCTTAATTTTTTCCTGTAAGGGGAAAAATATCTTTGAACCCTTTTAAACAACAAGAATATAAAATATTTTTTTACATGAATGAAAAAAGTGAGAAAAGAGCCACAATTATTTTTAAAGAAAGGAGCAAGTGTACATAAGTACACTTTTGTTGAATCTTTCATGGATTCCAGTTGATTATTTTGAACTATAATTGTGTTTGGTGTTTTATGTTAACATTAGCAAATATCAGATGCAGCTCGGAAAGCACTAAAAATGCAAACTATGACTATGGGTTTGTGTTTCGGCAGCCACAACAGTTTTTCTTTTATACTAATTTAGAAAAAAGAAGCACCCTGATAACAGTACAAAAATATACAGTGTAGATTAAATCTGACTTGCAGTAGTGAAAATGTGTAGGGATAGGTAGAAATAGGGGATCTGGTGCTCTGATGCATTTTGCTTAAACAGGGATGAAAGTAACTTAAATTTCTTATAGGTACTATCATATTACAATCTCCCAGTGGGGGAGGGTTAGGGCAGGGGTTTTTAAATAGGAGAGTACGTGCAAAGAAATTTAAGTGTGGGATGGAGTTCTAGGGGCTCAGGAATCAGGGCAGGGGGTTGGGAGATGTCAGGTACTCAGCGTGGGGGTGCAAGAGTCAAGGCAGAGATGGGGGGCTCAGGGCAAAATTATGGAGAGCACGAGGCTGCGGGAGTCAGAGGGTTGTGGTGGGCTTAGGGCAGGGGATTGTGGGTATATGTGGGGCGCTCTGAGTTGGAAGTGCAGCCACAGCACTGCCCAGTTGCTGGATCCCATAGGAGGGAGGTTCTACACTTGCCCAGCCGCCAGATCCCTGGGGGCTGGCCGGTGTGGCAGGGACTGCGTTGCCCAACCTGGCACCAGGATTCTGTGTGGCTGTGCAGCCCAGTATGCTGGCAGCATCCAGACCCCTACCCGCAACCAGCCAGTCTCTTACCAGTTCATCATCTTATTTTCACCTTTGATTATTCAGGGAATATTAGGGACAGTAAAATCCTCATTGCTCCTTTCTATCCATTGCTTAGCTCTTGAAGACATTTGAGGGCTAGGAGCATGGTCATTCTTGAACCTTCACTGATCTTGCTACCTGGGACCACACAATACCTCTGAGCATATTGCATAGCCCAAAGTACATTCCTAGGAGCAGCCAATATTTAACCCAGCTATATCTGATCTGGATTAAGTATGCTGTATGAAGTGCTGTATGCTTTTATTTTTAGTGGAAACTAATCTATCAAGATGAATAGTCTGAACTTAGACACCCATACCTATATTCTTCAGAAGAGTGAGTGGAATTATGCATTACAGAGTAAAAATAAATATTTAAATGAGCCTGTGAAACAGTGGCCACAACACTTTCAGTCAAGGTCATTCCCACATGCCATGTGAGCTCCTGCGGCATGGAAAGAGCATAGGAACTCCACAAATGGTACCTGAATTGTTAAGTTTATCTTTTTATTTTTTCTGCAATGAACTCCAGGATCAACTGATTTAAATCAAGGTTATTTAAATCATTGATTTAAATTACTTAAAAAAAATCACTGATTTAAATTCAGTTTTCCACTGATACTTCTTCAAACAATGGTGCACATCTGATCACTAAAATATATTAATTTGCAGCTCAGTATAACATTTTACAACATCTAAGAGCATACACTTTGTTAAACTTTTTAAAATAACTTGATTTTTATTCATTTAGGAAATAGTACATAATACTCATTGCCTGTGTCAAGCAGCTGCAGCAGCAGTAGTACCTTAGGAATGGTAAGAATTAAATCATACACACCAACACAATAGTCCTTATATTTTATTAAACTAAATCTTACATGTTACATAAATGTTTCATATACAATTGTAGCAGCCTCCTGAGTTGCTAGCTGATGGCTGTCCTTAAACTTTTTTTTATTATTTTCAAATTTCATTAACTCACAGATAATTCCTCAGAACACTAAATGCAGGATGTTGTTAAAACATCTACAACTAGCTCTCATCCTCTCCACTCCCACTGTCATTTTGATGAAGATCTGTTTCCAATTTACTAAAAAAAAGCTAAGATTGTGCTTAGAGTGCATTTAATTTTGGAGTAAGCCCCACTGAAAACAATTATAAGTATGGGGTTCCCTTGGGAAAGATGAGTTATCCTGAAGTAAAATAGGGAATAGACTAATAGCATCACCATTATGGTCTGTGACCCTGATATTCTAAAATAAGAGACTTTATTATGCAATATAAAATAAGAAAATGACAGCAGCAACTAGCAATTCCAGATTTCTCTACTGTATACTTGGGTGGTTCTAAACCTAATTAACTAATTAAACAAGCCATAAGGATTATCTAATCTAAACTTTTTTCCTAGCAAAATCCAACATAGCAAACAGCTTGGGAATTTACTTGTTAAATCACACTTATTCTTCACGACACATTCTGCCTTTTACTACAATACACTGCAAAGTTGATCCACATTGTTCTTCAGACATATGAATATCTTTGTCCACATCGTTTTCTCCCAACAAGCAGTTTTCCTTATGTTGATTCTTGCAGCTAGGCCCTGCATCCTCTTCTTGTACTTTACACACTTTTCCTTTTTTACCCAGGGAGCAAATTTCTTCAAAATATTAGTAGATAGGGGGTCTCATGCTCAGAAACCATAAAAGTTTTTCTATGGCAAAAGTGTGAGGGGGGAAATAGGAAGCTGTGTCTGTGCTGAATAGTATCTTCCCCTTTTCTCTCTGGTCCACTCCACTGTTCCTTTCTATAATGCCTCAGTCCTTTTCTATATATTGTCTCTCTCTTCAGACAATGATTTAACTAACTCTGCCATGCTTGGCCCAGGTCTACCACCACATAAGCACAGAACAGAAACAATCCTATCTAGTTTGTGCCTCTCTTTGCAAATGGTAGTCTGCTGAGAAACAGAAATTGAAAGCCCACAACTTTAAAGAAGAAAAAGTGGGTAGATAGGTAGACAGACTATAGAGCCTTTAAATCATTTTTATGAGACTCTAACTGTAGGTGTAGGCATGTTTGTGATAAGATTTCACAGTAACTAGGGCTATCAATTGACCTGCGTTAACGCCTGCGATTAACGCAGGACAGGATTAATGCATTAAAAAAATTAACGCGTTAATTACAAGTGTTAATGCTGCCTCTTTGAAGTGCCCAGATGATCCACTGCTCTGCGTTGCAAAGCCCCTTTAAAGTGCCACTCTAACTCTGCTGATCCCTGGCTCTGCTTGTGCTGCCCCTTTGAAGTGCTGCTCCAGCGCCTTAAAGAGGCAGCGCTGAATGGAGCCAGGGGTCAGCTGGGGACTCCAGCTGAACCTGGGCTCCATGCAGAGCTGCCCCATTGAAATGCCACCGCTGCATTTCAGAGGGAAGTTGCACATAATTAATCGCTATTAATTTTTTAATAGTTTCACAGCCCTAATTTAAACTATTACTTTTAAATGAAAAAAATAGCATTTTACTATTAAAAAAATAAAAATCCAATTTAAATAAAAATATCCATTTTAATTTTTTTTAAAAAAGCATTTGAATCAAGGCACCTGGGAGAGAAAAGCAAGTATTCAAATCAAGGCCCCTGGGACAGAAAAGTCCTGAGTATGATAGGAGCCATCAATTTTCTATTCTGTTTGTTGGTAATTACTTCATCCTATAGGTTTCTGAGTCTGCAAAGATTAAGCAAGTCATGAAGAGAAATCACTTCATCTCCTCTCATCGGCATGGTGATGGTTCTTGCACGGTACTAGAACTAGGCCTACTCACCTAGGGTGAGTATGTAGGACCACCTTGTTCTTATGAAAAATAGTATAAGGAGGGTGTGTCATTAGTTCTCCTATCTCGCCCACTCTTCTTGCAGAGATAATTGCCACTAAGAAAGCTGATCTTCATTGACAGGTGTAGAAGGAAGTAAGTGGTTAGTGGTTCAAAAGGTTTGCCCATAAGAGCCCTCAGGATGAGACTGAGGTTCTAAGCTGGAATTAGGCCCCATTGTGGGGCAAACATGTTTTGTAGGCCACATAGGAATCTCTTGGTGGACGGGTGAGCGAAAACGGAGTATCTCTGTATTGGAGAGTGTAGCGCCGCAGTGAGATGCACTTTAATTTAACTTAGTGATAGTTCTGTTTTATGTAGTACCAACAAGTATCCTCAAGACCCCTGCCTCTATTCGGGGGTGATCACGGCACCATAATTTGAAGAAATGACATTTTTGTTTGTATGTTTTTCTAGTTGCAGTCCTGAGACAGTTCACAAGGATTTGCTTCATATCCCTCGGGATAATCCACCTCCGAAGGCATCAATCAGCCAGCATCAATACGTGGAGATGGAGTGTGTGTACATCTGGGTAGTGCTTCTGCCCATTCTGTTGTTTCAGGAGAGACCAGACAAGTGGGAGACTGTATGGTCATCTGCTGTAGGTACGGGTACCAAGTCTGTCTGGGCCACCTCAGGGCTACAAGTATGACTTTTGTTTTGTCCTGTGTGATTTTCAGCATCATGCACTGGATCAGCAGGAATGGTGGGAATTCATACAAAGGGGTGCTTGCCATTTTATGCTGAATGCATCTACTAAGGATTGGCGGCTTATGCCCACTCTTGAACAGTAGTATGGGCACCTCTTTTTTGTGTGCGTAGCAAACAGGTCTACCAAAGGGGTTCCCCATTTTTGGAATAGATGATTCAGTACTGTGGGGTTGATCTCCCACTCATGGTTGTGCACAAAGTCTCTGCTGAGGCTGTATGCCAGGACGTTGTCCTTGTGTGGAAGTTAGGTTTCAGTGTTATGTTTTTCAGAATGCACTATTCCCACAGCTTCACTGCTTCCTGAAATAGTTGGTAAGATTGAGCTTCCCCTTTCAATTGATACAATACATTGTTGCAGTGTTGTCCGTTAATATTTGTACCGTTTTGTTCTGAATTAGATGCCAGAAGTGAATGCAGGCATTGCACACTGACCTGAGTTCAAGCAGGCTTATATGTTTGTGGACCTCCTCCTTGTCCCATCAGGCTTGTATGATGTGTTTACTCAGATGAGCTCCCCAGCCTATCAAAGAGGTGTCTGTACTGATTGTTAGTGTTGTGGGTGGTTGCTGAAAAGGTACCCCACTGTACACATTGTCATGCAGCGTCCACCAGGTGAGTGTGGACTGTTGGAGCCACGAAGTATGCCTCATGATGACTGCCGACGCTAAGGACCTCGAGGCCGTGTTCATTGAATCTAGTGAGGCCTGCAGGGCTGTTGTGGAGATCAATGCCCTTTCCTTCATGTTCACATTGTATCACTCTTTGTTGTCAGGAAGATCTCCAAAAAAGGTTGACAGTTGATCGAATATACGATGTGTGTACTTTGCAAGGAGGACCAGGTAGTTTGTGATTCTGAGTTGGAGGTTAGCAGACAAGTAGGCTTGTCTGTCCATTAGGTCCATATGCTTGCAATCCTTGTTGTGTGGGACTGTACGTATGACCTGCTGCTTGCCCTTCTAGTTGACTGCTTTGACCACTAAAGAATTTGGCATGGGGTGCAAGAATAAGAATAAGAATAAGACCTTTTGGAGCCACATCATACTTGAGATCAGATCATTTGCTAGTCGGTGGGATTGTTTCTGGCGTCTGCCACAGGGTTTTGGTGGGATCCACAAGTGCTTCATTCATGGGAATTGCTAGCTTAGCCTGTGGCGAGGTGTGCAAGATATTCATTAGCTTGTGCTGAGTCTCGGGCATAGATGACAGCGATATGTCTGCTGCGACTGCTACTCTCTTAGGGAATGTCTACACTACCACTCTAGTTCGAACTAGGGTGGTAATGTAGGAAACCGGAGTTGCAAATGAAGCCCGGGATTTGAATTTCCAGGGCTTCATTTGCATAAAGCCGGGCACCGCCATTTTTTAATGTCCGCTAACGCAGACTCCGTGCCGCGCGTGCCTTAAAGGGGGAAAATCGGACCTTCTCTTTGGGGTCCCGGCTTTTGTGAGTACCAGCTCCATTCCCTGTCTGTTTCTCCGGCAGCTTAGCTGCAGCAGGTGTAGAGACAGACTTCTTGTTTGCAAAGTGCTTCCTGAGCAGGGAGTCAAAATCTGCTGATGAGTAGGACCTCTTCCCGGGAGTTTGAGCCCTGTCTTTGTCCCTGGGGCTTGAGAGAGTAGTCACCTCTCTAGTGTGAGCCTCCGCAGGGGACGTGAGTGTGGGGAGCGGGGTGAGATTTTACCTTGTTCAAGGGCACCTCTTGAGTCTCTCTCTAGCTGCATCATTTTAAGTTGCAGCTCTCTGGCTTTCCTTGTCATGCTGGTAAATTTCAGGCAGTGTTTGCACTGCTGTGTATTGTGCTCTTGACCGAGGCAGGAGAACCAGGCAAAAGTCTTGGGAAAAAGTCTGTTTTGACGTAGTCTTTTATTGTGAGAAGAAAGAGTTACTCACCTTGTGCAGTAACGGTTGTTCTTCGAGATGTGTCCCCGTGGGTGCTCCACTCTGGGTGCTGGTGCGTCCTCGCGCCGGCGACCGGAGACTTTTCTAGCTGTTTCTGCCGCGGCGCGCAGGCGCCGTGGCGCCCTCTAGTGTTGTTCGACTGAAGGGCGCCTGCGCGCGCGCGGCTCCTCCGTTCCTTCTCTACCCACCAGAGCATCAGGCTCCAAGCAGGGGAAGGAGGGAGGGTAGTGGAGCACCCACGGGGACACATCTCGAAGAACAACCGTTACTGCACAAGGTGAGTAACTCTTTCTTCTCCTTCGAGTGGTCCCCGTGGGTGCTCCACTCTGGGTGACTACACAGCAGTTGTCGGCTCGCGGAGGTGGGTTTGGAGCCGTGTGGTAGTAACTGTAGACAGCACTGCTTGCCCAACCGCCATAGAAGATGCTATCGAGGTGGAGAGAGCATAGTGTTGTGCAAAGGAATGGTCGGATGACCAGGTAGCGGCGTTGCAAATGTCTTGTAATGGTACATTATGGAGAAAAGCGGTCGTGGCAGCCACTGCTCTAGTGGAATGAGCTGTGATAAGTCCAGGTAAATCTTTGTTATATAAAGTATAAGAGGTCTTGATGCAGGATGTAATCCATTTAGAGATTCTTTGAGATGAGACTGCTTGTCCCTTAGATCTGTCCGCGTATGAGATGAAGAGTCTAGGCGAGGCCCGCCATGGTCTCGTGCGATCTATGTAAAACGCCAAAGCTCGGCGGACGTCGAGAGTGTGCCACACGGCGTGGGACGGTTCAGTGTGTGGTTTAGGAAAAAATGCAGGTAAGTGTATGGGTTCATTCACGTGGAAGGGAGAGAGTACTTTGGGTAGGAACTTAGGGTGGGGTCTAAGTACCACCCTGTCCTGTAAAAACACGGTATATGGGGGGTCAGCCATCAGAGCTGCAAGCTCACTCACCCTCCTACTGGAGGTGATGGCGACTAGGAAAGCCACCTTCATCGACAAATGAGAGAATGAGCAGGTTGCTATCGGCTCGAACGGGGGTTTTGTGAGGCTTTTGAGGACATGGTTGAGGTCCCAAATGGGGACTGGCGGACGAACCGGAGGAAAGGTGTTCTGCAGGCCTTTGAAGAAGCGCTTGGTTATTGGGTCAGCGAGGAAAGAAGAGCTTGGAGGGTGATGGTGGAAAGCTGCTATGGCTGCGGCATGGACCTTAATAGTACTAAGTGCTAGACCGGAATGTTTCAGAGAGAGTAAGTAGTCCAATAAGTCATGTATTGGAGCAAGGTGTGGTGGGTCTGCATGAGTCTGAGCGTACCATAGGGAAAAGCGCGTCCACTTGTAGCGGTAGGTCTTCCTAGTAGAGCGTCTGCGACTATTAATTAATATGTGTCTTACTTGTTCTGAGCAGGCAGTTTCGGCATCATGGAGCCATGAAGGAGCCAAGCGTGGAGCTTCAGTCTGGTGATGTCCGGGTGAAGGGTTTGACCGTGATCTTGTGAGAGGAGGTCGCAGCGTGGAGGGAAGGGATACGGTTCTGCTATCATCATTTTGAGGAGGTAAGGATACCATGTTCGTCTGGGCCAAGCAGGTGCCACCAAAATCACGCGTGCCTGACTCAATCTGATCTTGTCTAGGACTCTGTGCAGAAGTGGGAGGGGAGGAAAGGCGTAGAGGAGGGAGGCGTTCCATGCGATGGAAAGGGCGTCTCCGAGGGAATTCCTGCCCAGGGCTCCCCTGGAGCAGTAGAGGTGGCACTTGCGATTGTACTTTGTAGCGAAAAGGTCCACTTCTGGATGGCCCCAAAGACGGAAGATCGGTGTGAGGGCGCGTTTGTCGATCTCCCACTCGTGCTGGTCCATGAATGTGCGACTTAAGGTGTCTGCTGTGACATTGAGTATTCCGGGAAGGTATACTGCAGAGGGGGTGACCCCATGGGATAGGCACCAGGTCCAAAATTTGGTGGCTTCCGAGCATAGAGAAGGGGAGCGAGCGCCACCCTGACGGTTGATGTAATACATGCATGTGGTATTGTCCGTCATAATGGTGATGGTCTTGTGAGCTATGTGCTGAGTGAAATGCTGGCATGCGTATCTGACTGCCCGTAGCTCGAGAATGTTGATGTGGAGTGCTTGCTCTACGAATGACCATTTGCCTTGGGCTGTGATGGTTCCCAGATGAGCCCCCCATCCCATGAGTGATGCGTCTGTTATGAGTGTTAGAGTAGACGCTGGACGTTGAAAGGGGACACCGTGTAGCATGTTTCGAGGGGTTGTCCACCAGAGCATGGAATTGACAACGCGAGGTGGGATCGCAACATGCTTGCTCATTTGGTCTCTGAAAGGTTTGTATACCGTAGCGAGCCAGGACTGAAGGGGCCTCATGTGGAGTCTGGCGAGATTGACGACGTAAGTCGTAGAGGCCATGTGCCCTAGGATTTTGAGGCAATGGCGGATCGTGACAGTAGGCGCCGCCTGTGTTGCTCTGACAAGGTCGCATATCGTTGCGAACCTGTGATCGGGAAGAGTGGCCCTTGCTGTGATTGTATCGAGGAGGGCGCCTATGAATTCCAGTTTCTGTGTGGGACGCAAAGTGGATTTTGCGTAATTTATGTGGAACCCGAGACTGAGTAGGAGGTCTATTGTGGTGTCTGTCATGGCCTTTGCTTCTTGGAAAGACGCAGCTTTTATGAGGCAATCGTCCAGGTATGGAAATATTATGATGCCTTGGCGTCGGAGAAAGGCCATTACGACTGATAGGGTCTTGGAGAATACCCTGGGAGCCGTAGAAAGGCCAAACGGGAGTACTCTGTATTGGTAATGTTGGGTACCCACTATAAATCGTAGAAAGCGTCTGTGAGCAGGATGAATTGTAATATGGAAGTACGCGTCTTGAAGGTCGAGAGCCGAAAGCCAATCGTGTTGGTCGAGAGAGGGAATGATAGTTGAAAGGGTAACCATCTTGAAACGGTGGTACGCTAAAATGGGACGCCAGCCTCCTGTCTTCTTCTGGGTTAGGAAGTACGTCGAGTAGAATCCCCGGCCGCGGAATTGTGTTGGTACGTGTTCTACTGCGCCCAGTTGAATGAGGCGTGAGACTTCCTGTAGGAGTGCGGTTTCGTGAGAGGGGTCCCTGAAAGAGGGAAGGGTAGGAGGGTGGTTGGGCGGGGTAGAGGTAAAGGGGATGACGTAGCCAGACTGGACTAGATTCAAAACCCACTTGTCCGAGGTAATGAGGGACCATTGGTGGAAAAAGGCTCGGAGGGGGTAGTGAAATTGTAGGGTAGCTATCGGGAGGGTCGACGGATTGGCCTCCTGGCTCTCGACCAGGCCTTCAAACCTGCTGCTTGCCAGCCGGGGGGTGAGGTGTGGCATGTTGCTGTTGACGCTGAGGTCTACGGCGAAGTGGTCTTTGTTTACGGAAATCGTATTTGGGCTGTTGACGGAATGGTTCCCTGGGCCGTTGGTAAGGCTGATATCTATTCCTTCTAAAAGGAGGAGTGTACATTCCTAGAGTTCTAAGGGTTGTACGGGAGTCCTTCATAGAATGTAGCACCTCATCAGTCTTGGATGCAAATAAATTGGTGCGATCAAAGGGTAAATCCTCGACCTTTTGTTGAAGGTCCCTAGGGACACCAGAAGGTTGTAGCCATGACATTCGGCGTAGGACTATTGCGGAGGCTGTAATTCGAGCCGCAGTGTCTGCCACGTCCATGGCTGACTGTAAAGCTGTGCGTGAAATGGCCAGGCCCTCCTGCATAATGCTACGGAGGGTTGGGCGTTTATGCTCCGGGAGATGTTGAAGAAGGTCCTGGAGCTTCGCGTAATTGGCATTATCATAGTCTGCCAGCATAGCGGTATAATTGGCCGCTCTAAGGAGTAGTGTGGAAGAAGAATAGACCTTTCGGCCCATAATGTCCACCTTTTTGTGATCCCTGTCTTGTGGGGTTGATCTTAAATTAGGCTGTTTACCCTTGTGTCGGACCGAATCTACTACCAGGGAGTTAGGGGGTGGATGGGTGAACAGAAAGTCCATATCCTTGGGAGCGATAAAATATTTGCGGTCTACTCTCTTGTTTGTTGGTGTAATGGACGCTGGCGTTTGCCAAATGTTGTTGGCTGGGTCCATAATAGCCTCATCCATCGGGATGGCGATTCTGGTAGCTGTTGGGGGTTGAAGTGAGCGGAGAAGTCGATATTGTTTGACCTGGACCTCCTGAAGATCTTTTTCTTGAGCTAGTGCAACTCGTTTAAAGAGCTCTTGAAACTTTTTAGTGTCATCTCCCGACGGTGGGGCATCAGTGGTGACCGCTTCGTCTGGGGAGGAAGAGGAGTTATGCATCGGAGATCTGGTCTCGCCGTCAGAAAGTGAATCATGGCCATCTGAAGGAGCAGGAGAGTTTGGCTCTGTAGCTGATGTGGTAGCAGGAGGAGAGGCTGGAGGTGGCCTAGAGACTGTAGATGAGGGTCGGTGGTGAGACCTCTTTGGGTGTGGACTCCACGGTTGCCATTGTGTGGCGTATGGTGGTGGTGGATATGGATATTGGTGTGGATACCATTGGTGCGGGGGGGGAGGGTATGCGTACTGAACCGCAGGCATTTGCCAGGATGGAAGTCTTTGAGACGGGCTGGAATGTTGTGACGAGAATCTGCTTCTAGGTTCGGTTCCGATGCCACTAGCTGAAGAATGGTGTGATCTGGTAGAATGGATGGAGGAAGTCGGGGATGGCGGTGCCGACGAGGTGTGACTCCGCACCGGGGATCGGTACCGACTTCGGCTGTGAGAGGGTGCCGAGCGGTGCGGTTTCGGCGGTGATGTCGGTGCCGACGTACCTCTCTGCACCGAGGTTTTAGTGGATAGGCTTTCGGTGCGGGCTTTCTTCGGTGCAGGGCCCGGTGCCGTTAGGTGTTGTTTCGGTACCGAGCGCTCCATAGACGGTGCCGTCGGAGCCGATGACGGCTTAGGTGCCGAGGCGGCCGGTGCCGTTGCCTTTTGATTCGGCTCAGAATGAGCTCTCTTATGCGGTGCCTGCGTCTTAGACCGCGGCGTACCGGAGGTTCCCGGCATGTCCACAGTGCTCACCGGCGATCCTGAGGACATAGCTGAGGCCGGAGGGAGAGCAGATTTTGGTGTCGCCGAGGAAGAATGGGTAGGAGGCTGATCTTTCTCCATACCCTTAGCTTGCTGAGGCGAGTCGTCTGAGGAGGGACGGAGCGACTTCTCGTATAAGAGAGTCGTGAGTCTGTTGGCTCTGTCACGTCGCGCTCTGGCTGTTAGCTTAGAGCAGTGCTGGCACTTCTGCGTCTGGTGTGCCTCCCCCAGACACTTAATGCACGCAGAGTGTCCGTCGGACGCCGGCATGGCGTCCCGACATGATTCGCAGCGCTTAAAGCCCGGCGAGCCGGGCATGAAGGGCTGGGGAACAAGCGGCGAACCGCAACGGGGGAAAAACTTTTTTTTTTTTTTTTTTTTTTTTTTTTTTAGTTTAACTGGTTAGGGGGGGTCTAAGAACTTGGATAATGAGGAAAGAGGGGGGTAAAAACGATAATTTTTAACTGTTTTCCTCTGACAGATTTGGCAGAGAGAGAGCTCCGTCTGCTGCCGAGGACGGTAGAGAAGGAACTGAGGAGCCGCGCGCGCGCAGGCGCCCTTCAGTCGAACAACACTAGAGGGCGCCACGGCGCCTGCGCGCCGCGGCAGAAACAGCTAGAAAAGTCTCCGGTCGCCGGCGCGAGGACGCACCAGCACCCAGAGTGGAGCACCCACGGGGACCACTCGAAGGAGAAACCATGGTTCTGTGCAGGCAACATAGAACCTGTGGCTTCTGTGAAGCGGAGGAGAGAATCCCTCTCTTCTTTCTTTCTTTCTTTCTTTCTTTCTTTAAAAAAATTACTAATAATTTTTAAATATAAGAAGAAAAAATGAGAAGCTAAGCTAAGCAACTTAATACTAACAGCTAACACTAAGTTATAGGCCAAGGTAAATGAGGACAACAGCTCTGTTGCAACCAAAACCAGAGGTGGTCAGAGAAGAACTGAGCAGGTGGTTGGCTGTGCACGCGGGATGACTGTTTCAAGTGTCACTCGCCAGCACTCTGCATGCATAGCTAACCAGGGGGGCACTGCCATCAAAAGTCTGCCGACCATAGGCACAGCAGTTCTGGCGCACCTAAGTGGAGCACTCACAGGGACACTCCTCAAAGAAGCAGCCGTGCTGCCGTGCAGCTTAGAGGGGAACACTACCCACAATCCTGTAACAATATCCCACTAAGTTATTATTGCCAGCCTCCCTAAAGTACAGACAGCAGACAGGGTGAATAAGGGAAGTCCCACTGCAGTGATCTTTGCTATGGGTGTGGTTTGTTTGGTCAGTGAAAAAGAGCTGCTCTCCTGCAATCTTTACACACCATGATATTTTTTTAAAAAGTGGAAATCCCTACTCAAAGCTACGTTAAGGATCTTCAAGATTACATTTTCTAGCTAATGAAATCATTACAAATGAAGGAAATGACCTCTTAATCACACCACGGCTTGCCTCCCAAAAAATCATAATATCTACATTAATCCAGGTTCCTTGTGTGTATATAAAACAAAATTTCAGTGCTAGCATTCAAACAATTACAACGTATACCATCACGATTCTCTGAAATTTCATTTTTTTTTAAAGTAGAAACAAAACCGCACACAATTCTTCAGTATAGCATGGTGGCATGTATTTATATTATTGGGGTCAATAGGTTAGAGTTAATGCTACTGATAAAGAAGTAACTATTAGAAATCTCAAAGTTTTGTGGCTGAAGTGAGCAAAAGTATTGTGTTACTATATGAGGCTCAGCTCGTGCCATCCCAGAACTAGTGTTAAGCAACATTTTTCATACAAAACTTATGTTTGGGGAAGAGGATGGAATGCAAATTCAGAGATATCAAAATATTTTTTGAATGTGTCAATTTTGCTGAAATGTTCATTTAGAAAAGAAAAAATATAAAGAAAATATGAAAATATTTTAACATTTTCAAATTAAACCTTCTGAATTTCTGGTTTGAATAATATTTGTTTAAAAATTCCCTTTATATTTGTTACAACTTCAAGTTTTATTTTAACCCCAAATATTATTAATGCTATTGCAATATTACACTTTTTGGGTCACTAAAAAATTTAAAAATGTTGGTTTTCAGTTGAACTGAAAATTTTAAACATGTTTTAAAATTCCCAACAAACAAAAATTTCTAGTCAAGACTAACTTATAATCACTTCTAGATGGTGAAATGATGAGCACTCACATTGTTTCACTTGCATTAATGGCTTCTTGAAGCCAAAAACAAACAAAGATATCTGGGTTTAGTTGCTTTACTGTGAAACCTGAATGCACCATCATATTACATGAGAAGATACTATAAATGTTGATATAGCAAGATATTATAAATAATACAGATATACCTATTTATATTAGGGTTGCGCTACAGGCACATTTTCAGTATGCTGAGTGATATTCTAACACAAGTGCCATTTAAGAAAAAAACAAGTTACAAAGGCAATTAATCAGCAATTAATCAGCAACATTTCATGGGCCAGGGACAACCTGTTCTAATTTGATCTATTTCTACAGCACATAGCACAGCTGGGTCCTGGGTCTATGACTTGCTTCAAGATATCACTGCAATGTAAATAGTAATAAAATCCATAGCAGAAATTTATACAAGGGTTCATTGTCTCAGGTTACAATCAAGATATGGCATCAACAACATGGTAATAAATCCCCTCCCTGCACAGACATCTGGTGAAGTCTGTTTAAAAAGTGTAAAGTATTAGATCTTGAATACGTTCTATTGGCTACATGGCTGGGCTTTATTGTTGGATTGAAATGGAAATCTCAAGCAAACCCACACCCCTCTTTCCATGCATAAATGAATTAAGGTACTTTTGTATTTTATTTTCTTTACTAATCAAAGAACTATCATAACTGCACAGTACAAAATAAAATACTGACCAGGATCTCCTTATACTCATAATAAAATTATCAGAAAAGAAATCCAAATGCCTAGGTTTTAACTATAAACACATGCAATATAAACTTCTTTACAAAGAGTACAGTTTTTTCTACAGATACAAATACAGAACTTAAAATAATACAAAGAACAGTAAATTTAAATATTTCCTTTTAAAACACAATGTGCAGCACATGCTATTTCAGTAGTTAATGTGTCAAGTTCACCGCTCCCTACTTTTAGCAAAATTCTCTACCACTGCAAATGGGCAAAACTCAACCCCAGTTGAGGGATAATGGTCGTCAGAGTAACCATTTTAAATTTTTGCCTTTTTACATATTTGTTCAGCACCCTCAAGTTGAGGATTGGGTGCCAAACACCTGTTTTCTTTTCTGTGAGGAAATAGTGAGAATAAAAGCCGATTCTTTGGAATTCTGGAGAGATAGGTTCTATGGCTACTAATTGGAGCAGACGGTCCACCTCCTGTTGTAAGATGGTCTCGTGAGAGGGGTCCCTGAGAAGGGACAAGGTGGGTGGGTGTGGTGGGGGGAGAGAAAGGGAAGGGCTAGTGTATCCTGAAGAAATTGTTTGTATTATCCACCTAGCGTATGTAATGGCTTGCCATTGTTGTAAAAATGGTAGCAGGCGATCGTGAAAGTGTTTAACTACATTTTGGCTCTCTGGAGCACATAATGTGGTTTTCGGTCTCTCGACATCTGGTTTAAATTCTCTTATTTGGTTGGGATGGATAGCTGGGAGTGTTGTTCTGGGAACGGTGGCGTTGTTGTCTATTTCGACCACGTTGTTGGTAAGGTGGTTGATCCGGTCTTTGGTAATGATATGTAAATTGGGGGTATCTTCTTGGGTATGGTTGATAGCTATATTGCATTGTTCTTATTCCAGCTGTCTGGATTCCCAGGAAGTGTAGCGTCACCCTAGAATCTTTCATTGAGTGCAAGATTTTGTTCATTTTTGTGGAGAAGAGCTTCTCACCCTTGAAGGGCAGATCCTCAAC
Organism: Pelodiscus sinensis; assembly: GCF_049634645.1. NCBI lineage: Eukaryota > Metazoa > Chordata > Testudines > Trionychidae > Pelodiscus > Pelodiscus sinensis. The sequence goes on from NC_134717.1 coordinate 32,871,727, forward strand.
TGATGGTTGGATTTGGCATGAAAAGGAAGAGGAATTAAACCATGTATCTTTTTGCATTACCACTGCCATGGCCATTGTTCTCGTGGCCATGTCTGCTGCGTCAAGGACATGATATTGTTTGGCCTTTTGCGACTATGGCCCTAAGTTGTGCTGTTTTGTCATCAGCTATTTCTTCAATAAAAGTGTTTAATTTTATTTGCATAATTGTTGAAGTCATATTTACTAAGGAGTCCTGCATAGTTAGCTACTTTGTAGCGTAGCCGAGGCATACACCCTCTTTCCCAATGAGTCGAGCCATTTACTGTCCCTCTCAAATGGGGTGGAGAGGTTCTGTTGTTTATTTTTCTGTTGAGCAGTATCCACTATCGGGGAGTTGGGTGGTGGGCGAGTGAAGAGAAATTCAGAGCCCTTGGAAGAGACATAATACTTGTGGTTTGCCTTTTTAGAGGGTAGGTGGAATTGAGGCAGGTGTTTGCCACGAGGTCTTTGTGGGGTCGAGTAAAACTGAATTGATTGGGGAGAGCAATTTTGGTAGATGGGGTCGCTTGGAGGATATTTGTGAGCTCATGGTTGGAGTCTTGTACTTCCTCCATGGGGATATTTAGGTCAAGTGCGACTCTCTTAAAAAAGGTCTCGAAAAGAAGAAATGTCCTCAGTATTATTAGAGGATGGTGGTGCAATGGCCTCATCCATGCAAGACGGTGGGTTTGTGTGGGATAAAGCACCAGAGAGTGAGTTTGGTGACCCATGACATTCGGTATCCTTTTTCCCTCTGCCCTTTTGAGATGATTGGGTGAGAAGAGAGAGAGCTCTTATCATGTGTTTAGTCTTATGTGATCTTTTTATGCTGTTGCCACTGTGGAAGGTAAGACACTGGTGCTGGTATCCACAGGTACGGGGCCCAAGGAGCACTGGTGCTTTAGTAAGAGCAGGGTGAGCACTAACCCGTCATCCCTCTTCATTGATGGGCGGAGGGTGATTCTGAATAATCAGAGAATGGGGAATGAGGTTGTTTATCCTCACTCAGAATGGGAGAGTTCAGTGTTGAGAAGATCGCCAAGTGCCCGTGCTCCCCATAGGATACAATGGGAGTTTGTGGTGTGGGGGGCTATGTTCCTGTTGACATTAATGGCTGTGGCACCATAAAAGCAGAGCGCACAGACTGTGGAGTTGTCAAAGAACCCAGAGAGATCTTGCAGCAAGGATCATAGGAGGAATAGGAGCTGGCATGGGAATATTTAACACCACTAATCAAGTTTGTCTTGCACATAAATTAGGTCAATTAAACCATAGTTTTTTGGCACTATCCAACACTGTAAATCAAGCACTACTCACTTTGAATCAAGTTGAAGTCGATGTAACTAAATTACTCCCCACCTGGCTCAGCATACAAGAGCAGGATCACATCACCATTCTCAACGTCTTGGGAACTATGCAAAAGAACTTATCCATCGCCCTGTCTTGTATACAGGCTCAAAGTCTGTTGACTGATATCACAAAGGATATAATAAGAGATGGAATAGAGGGCAAGATTCCGGTAGAGATAAAGAAGGTGTTGTTGGAAAAATCTACTACGTTGGAGCAAACTCATCACTAATGGTGGTGAATGGTTGACTTCGTGTATCATCCTGAAGAGGAGAAGATCACAGCATTGATAATCTCCTTACATCAAGCAAATGAAGACCTAATTTATCCAATTATTCCATTAGGCCTCTATGTTCATCATTCAATTATGATGCCACTGAATGACCGAAAGTGGGTTCATGCCAGAAACGGATCTTATAAAACGGTTAACCTACAAGCATGTATCGAACAACCTGAACTGGGATACAAGTGTACGACTGGGCTGTGGGAAAATTCCCATATTTGTCTAAATATGGAGGAAGGGGTGTGTAATTACGAGCTAAGACGTCCTTCCTCTGTGCACCAAAACATTTCTGTTATCGCCCAAACAGACAAATACTGCATTTGTATCTGAAGCCTATGTCCACGGTTTTATGTTAATACCTTTTATCCAATAGAGAACTCAGGATATCCCAATCTGTGTTTATGTAAAATTAGTAGAATTAAGGGTTATGATGTGAATTTGCTATTACACGATCCATCAGTGGAAACTGTTCAAACAGATTTTAAGGTATATCGACACATAGACCCAATAAATATTGGTCCTAACTTAATGGCAATTCAACAAATTATCCATCATGAAAATCTAACTAGTCTTGTGAAAAGTTTGGTAAAAGAAGGTGACAACATGAATATTGTGGCTCAACATGCCATCAATGAAATCAGGAATGTATCAAGGGTAGTAAAAGAAAGAATTAAGTTGGTGGGAGACTTCAATGAGCTTGGATAATATTGTATCATTATTTTCCAATCCTGTATTTATTTATTTGTTACTGCAAATATGTGTGATCATTTATGTCTCTTATCACCATGTATGTTTGTACTATAAAGAGAAAATGGTGTAAAAAGGATTTCTAGTTGCTTGATTTGAGGGTTTTGATATAAGGCATGGTTGTAAGTGGTTATTGTTGTAACAGTTTGTTATGATGTCTATGAGAGATGCTGTAAATTGTTTATGTTAGTATGTTGCTGGCAATGGTTATATTCCTGATGTGCCACCTGTGAATTAACCACTGATGAGGGGAAATGTTAGAGTGGTGTTATAATGTTGATTTGTTTATTATGTTTATAATGTAATTGTTGTAAATAGGATGTGGGTAAGGTGCACACTTAAAGGAGCAGTTGCTGCCATCAGTAACTGAAAACAAAATGGAGTTTCTGGACTGACAGTTAAACTTTTCCCGCTTTGAGTGTCTGCACTCAGTACCAAAATTGCACCAGGCATGCAGATCCTTTGCACCCAGCCCGAAACTGTGCACACCACCCTACACAAGTTTACAGTTTACCTGTCAAAGGTTCTAAAAAAAAAAAAAAAAAAAGCTCTGCACCCAGAGGGTGGTGGTGGTGGTCAGTGTTCCGGTCTGTGTCTGTGAGGACAGCACAGCGCCACAGAGGGAAAAGGCACAATGATCATTCACAACTGCGGTGGGTTCCCACACCATGCTGTGGTGAAGGCTCAGCACTGGTGATCTGGGATACACCAAGAAAAGGGGTTTGATCTCCACCTGCCATGGACCATAACATTGTCATCGTCCCGGAAACACTCCGTTGTGGTGAAGACCCAATGAGAATCATCCCAGAACTGCGAGGGATCACTTGTGGTTCCCCCCTAAGGGCGAACCTGAGCCCAAAGGTAGAGGTCGCAAGCACCTGTACCACCACTGGCGACAGAGACTTTGTAACCTTAACTGTACTAGGGATCTTTCTGTCTTTCTTCTCTTCTGTTTTGGGGTGGGGGTTGGATTTGTTGGTTGTTTTTGTTCTTGTTCATGCACTTGTCAATTCAAATTCTTACAATATATTAGTGAACTTTAATCTGGACTCCAAGCATTTTTTGGGGGGAGAAATCACCGGTGATCAGATATGGTGTCAGGGGCCTCCCTTCTGGTAACCAGAGCATTTAACATCATCAATCAGATCCCTTATCCTAAATTCTAAATTAATTCAAAAGATTATGCTTGTTACTGAGACTCTGGGGTAACAGCACGTGTCTGAGGCGCCTATGTAATTTGCTAGGCGGAAATCAGTACCGTGCTCAGTACTATGATATGAGAGACAGGCTCAATGTGGCCTGTTGCCTCAGTTATTATGCTCTGTATAGTGCTGCTCGCCCGATATACCTGGACAGTCAAAATTACTAAGGCGGAGTTTTGACTCTGCCTGAGACATGCCTCTTAGGCGACTGCTGTGGCAGAGAACGAGCCCTTCTCTTTTTGGGCTTAGGAGACGTGTCCCCCTGGGCTGTATGGTTCTGTGCCGAGCCAGGGTCAGAGGCAGACTGTTTGCCCTTGTCAGCTATTAACATTTTCAGGCGGAGCTCTCTGTCTTTGCATGTGTGTATCTTGAGCTTTTCCCAGTGAGGGCAGTCTCGCTATGAGGGTGAGTGTCCCAGGCAATTCACACATTTTTCGTGTCCATCTGATGCTGGCACTGAATCGCTGCAGAGTGCACAGCATTTAAAGCTGGGTGAGCCCATAACACGGCAGTGCTGAAAAGGAGCCAACTGACAAATGAAGGTTTTTTTTTCCCTTTCTAATAACTCAGAACTGGGGGTAGAAGAACTTGGATTTAACTATCTAAGGGGGTAGAAGAACTTGGATTAAACTATCTAAAATTTCGTTTCAGGAGAGCTGAGGTGAAGAGCACTGCAAGATTCTATTCTGTCTGAAGCCGGGGACAGTAGAAAGGAACTGAAGGGAAGGGGACCTCGCATGTGCGATGGCTCCAGAGGAGAGGGGTGGGCGTGCATGCGCAGCCCCAACGCACTGCTAACAGAAATCACTTGAGAGGCGCTGGGACACTCCAACACTCACTGTGAATCACCCCCAGGGATGCCTCTCAAAGAAGAATACAGGTTTTTTTAATGAACACACAAAATTTACCTGCTGTTTCATTATCTTTATCTGTTCTTTTTGCTTCCGCTTTTCTTCTGCAGCCATAATAGCTACAAGCAAAACAAAAAATGTATCATCATCAGAAAATGACTGAAGAACAGTAACCTAATATCAACAATTCTAAAGCTCATCTGCAAGTATGCACAATCTCTTAAAGGTTTACCACTTACCTTGCTGTTTTTTTGCTTCTTTGGCGGCTCGAGCCTGCTCCTGTTTCTGAAGTTTTCTTAAAAGCTTTATTTGTGCTGCTTGCCTAGCTATTTCTGTAGCACAAAGAAGAAACATTAAACACATAAACATAGTATTATCTCACTTAAAAAAAATCTAATTTATGTGTTCAGACATTTTCACATAACATAAGAAAAGACAAAGAAAAAAGTGAGTTTGTCTTGCGCAATGGTTAAACCTTTATCATAAAAATGGTTAAACCTTATACCAAGATCTCTTATATAAACAAATAACCTATAAAAATAACCCACATAAGCTTCTCAAATGAACACTGATGTTTTCTGTTATCTACATACAATTATGTATAATTCTGAAAAATATTGCTTTCAATCGAGTTATATCAAAATACAAAATATTGATCCACCTCTTTCTCTCTTTATAAACTATTGCATTCAAACATCTAATCCTATTTGAACAATCCCCTCAATCCCCTGAGGAGTCAGCTAACACATACCACAAAGAACACTCTCGTAACAATAGATTTTGCCTTTCTCTCTCATGTTGATTAGAATTGTAGGGTACTTCTACACAGCATGGCTAAAGAAGAATTAAGCTACAGAACTTGAGCTATGTCAATTGTGTAGCTTAATACAAAATAACTTAATCTGGCTTTTGGCACTGCCTATGTAGCAAGAAGTCGAAGGAAGAACACTCTTTGACTTCCCTTACTCCTCGTTAAACGAGGATCACCGTGAGTCGGAGTAAGAAGTCCTACAGCTCGACAGTATTTTGAAATAAAGGCTTGTAGTGTAGACCTTCACTATGTTAACATCAGTTATCCTGAAATAATGCCGCTGTGTAGACATACCCATTACTTTTGAATAGTTACATTGATTTCAGGGAGATTATTTGTGAAATAAGATGGCAGTGAAGTGTGTTAAATTATTAGTTTGGGTCACAGACACATTTTTGTTCATTCTTATTTTCTCTTAATCTAAAAGACAAATAATTTAGATTATAAATGTATGGCTGTACTCTGTATATGAAAAAATGTAATTATAATTCAGGGTACAAGACTAGTATGTAAACTATCAGAGCTCACAGTGAGTGACGTAACAGTATGAAAATCTACTGATTAAGAAAACAGCAGAAAAAGTAGAAAAAGTTAAAATGACAATTTATGTACAGTTTATCGTGTAGCCAAAAGAAGGGGAAAAGTATATTTTAAAGGAAAATTGAAAAAAAGAATCAGATCCCTTTTCTAACATTGAAGGGTATAATACCTTGAAATACCTGAAAAATTTATGCTTTCCACCAGAAATAGGAGAGTTGGAGCATAAGGATTTAAAGATACAGTACAGAAAAAAATTGTTTTAGCAGGTACTCTATATATAGCTGGGATTTTCAAACACACTCAGGACTGGTGTATGTGTACTCATACTGAATTCAATACTTGAACTGCAGTTCATTTCAGTGGGAGAAGAGTTAGGTCAACACTAAGTGCATTTTCATATAGCCATAATAGCCTCATGGGGGACGAGGGACAAAACAAAACAAAATCTTACTTATAACTTCTTAATGTTTTGTAAAGAAAATCCTGACCTTACACAGGATATTTATGAAACAGAATATTTAAAGTCTTGGACTTCTGGAGGTTGTTCATTTAAACTCTAAAACTTTTAAAGATGGGGAGATTTTATGCAGTCAGCCATTCACTACTAAGGATGATCTGAAAGAACACGCAACTCTACCTACTTCACCATAATAACTCTATTCCAAGTAAATCTGAATAATGAGTAAATCTGGCACTCTTTTAATCTCATAAAAGAATGGTAAAGTTCCTGTCATATAGGATTATCTTTTTGGTGCAGAACAGACATTCAACAGACATTTCAATTCATTCATTTCATTTCAATTCAACAGACATTTGAGCTCGATTAAACAAACCCACAAAAGCAACAAAAAACAATGCACAAACAACTACAGCTAAAAAACCATAACCATTTTGCTACTATTTTACTACACCACATAAGAATTCAAAATAAAAGACTAACTTATTAACAGAAATTAAGCTACACTCAGAAAATTTACTCCACACATGCTCACACTTTAGAATATTCACATGTGCCAGCTCATGAAATCAAACGACTGAAATGAGAATTTCTGGAAAGGATGGTGTGTGCCACATGAGCACACATGCCAAGAGTACACATGCCTGAGTCACATGCCAAGAGCTGATTAATATACTTTTCTACACACATAACCTCTAGGAGACTGCATAGCTCTATAACATTAACCACACAGCTGAGACACATATTTAACAGTATAAGATGCAGAAAGCATTGAAGAGTGTGGATCTTGAGAGGAGATCAACATCAGAGAACTGAAGTTACAAAATTGGTAGGAAATAATTTCTCTCATACTTGGGATCACATATATAAAACACCACTCTCTCAGAAGCAATAGTAATTAGACAAAGAAATGTGCATCTAAGAAGCTATTAAGAAAATATTTTTGCAGTACCACTATGCCAAAAGCATAATATTCCTTAAATCAGTTTTGCAATATTCTACTTGTTGTTCCTTTGGGAAAAATATTTTTCATGAGGGAGGGTGAGGAGATTTTGTTACAGGGCCAGTAAATTTTCATGATGATTTTCTAAGGCATATTTAAACAATATATAACACGTTACCAAAATCTTGGTGGGTAGGTGGCGTCAGGCACCTTACAAGTATCTCTCTGCAGAATGTCTTGCAAATTCATCAAATATATAAGTGTATCCCCAATTATAAGAACTGGTATGTACTTAAGAAAAGCTCTGTATGTGATCCATGAAAAAAAAACCAACAACATAGTTACTACATTCAGATTGTGGAGAAGATAATAAATTTCTTACCTTGAGCTTGCAGCTTCCTCAACAGCTTTGCATCAGTGTTGTCTAAAAATTCAGTGCTACCAACATTTGGAGGTCGGCCTTTGCGACGCCTCATTCTTGATTCTTCTCGAGCACGCTGTCTATCTGGATTCGGTGGTCGTCCTCTACGACCTTCCATAGCTCTGATACGAGGAATGACTTCTTCTTCTTTCAGAAGACACCACTGCATGCCCTTTTAATTAACATATTTCATAGCCATTATAAAAAATTGAAAAGATAACAAAAAATGCACATCCACAGATCTGCTCATACATGCAAAAATATGTATGTCTATATATGTAAATATATTTACACAAAACATGGAAGTCAGTATTAGAATGTCAGTTGTGATATAGAGCAATTGCATAGGTATCATGGGATTTAGCAAAAGCATTTCTACACTTGACCTCTAAAATTTACAAGATCTTAAAGCTTATGTACTCAGGGGAACACTATTATGTTATTGCCTATGCTCCACTACTGTATTGCTTCTATTTCTCTACTGCCTAAATAGCCCATTCCTCAACTTAGTATGTTAGGCAGAAGAACAGACTTCCCTTGGCCTGTAAAGTTCAGATTTAAGTACTGCACCTGCACTTGTCCATTCGTCTATATGATGTTTACATATAGCCTGTTAGATTTTTAATGACCATTTTTTCCCTGAAATTTACAGAATTTAAAGGAAAAAGATAAAAGCAAGAGTACTGATTTGTGTGATTTTTTACTTTTTATTTTTTGAGGGATGGATATTTCAGTTTTATAATAAAACTAAAAAACCACAAACTAATTTCTACCTTATGATTTTATTTAGTATAATTTTGTTTTCACCTATTGGGAAAAATAATTGGCCATCCAAATAAAATTAAATTAATCAAAAGTTTTCAAGTAAATATAATCTGCTCTATGACCTTAACTCAAATCTCTAGAAACTGCATAGTATACTGAAAAAGTTAAGAAGCTATAAATTCAATTTTTTAATTTCTCGTGGCACCTATCTTCATCCTACATTCCTGTTGCTATAACAACTAGAGGCTAGTTTTTCGATAGATTTCATTTAATTGACACAAGGGGAACCTCATATTGTGTGTCTTAATTAAAACAGTTGCTTGAGCTATTTAATACTACTTGATGGAGCTTGATCTATTTGAAACTGTGGCATCTCTCACTGCTTTTCAGATCTTTTTGGACTCGTAGGAAGAAATGATAGCTAAGAATATTTCTGGGAGCACGTCATTATTTACTTAATGAAAGCTTGTCAAGGACTTTGAAAATATCTGCCAAAGCAACTATGTCAGTCACATCTACTTTTTAAAAAAAAATGCAGTTGAACCACATTAATTCACAGTACTGAATCTGTGAATTAATAAGCATACAAACAATAAAATCAAGGATGATTAACCACACAATGTGCTTTGTTCATTTGTTTTGTCAATTGTTTTAATTATTTATGCTAATCTTTCATAATATACTAAGAAATGTTTCACACAACATTCTGTAAAATGAAAATGTTAATTGCATGAGATCTTCACAACTAAAAGCAGTTGCTAATGGAAGTTGCACTGATATTTTCCAAGTCTCAAACCACCATGAAATAAGATATCACAAGAATCCATACTGTACTTAGCATGCAGATCTTCCAAGAGGCATGCAGTAACTGAAATCCCACACCAGGTGCAGAATCCATCCTTGTTAAAATATGATCAAAGACTTCTCAACCCAAAGTCAGTATCTGTGCCACGTGAGCCAAAATACCACTATTTAATACATGTACGTAGTATTCTTTTTCAGGTGTCTAATATCTTAGGGATCTTCTTCTGTAGTTTATCACCAGGGATTTGGAGCAATCTGATTTAATAATTTTTGAATTGCTCTGCTCCAGCTCCATTCCGGCACCAATACTGACTGCTCCAGCTCCGCTCCAACTCAAATTAATTTTTAACTGTAAATGTTTAAAATACATAATTAATATAAATTTTTATGTATAAATTGCAAGTTAGTTTTTCATATGAAATTTTGCGGTAAAATATTCAAAATATTTTCCAAGTTTTTAATTAATATCTCAGAAACGCTTTAATATAGATATATCAATGAAATTTGGTATGTGCCGTAGTGTTAGTATGTGCTATTGCTGTTCTGCAACATTAATTGTTGGGAAGTAACAAGGCTACAAGTTACAAGGTTGAAAATAAACACATACTAATTTAACTGTCTAATCTATGCGAGTACTTACTCGCCTAACCTTGACACAAAGGTGAGAGCAGTCTGCAGTGTTGTCGGATGTCTGATACTTCTTTGATTCTTTAATAAAACATACCTCCAAAAAACTTTGTAATTTTGTATCTGTGCATTAAATCTTTATTTTGTCCAAAGTGAGAATAACTGTGACATATTACGTAAAGTGGTAAAGTAGATGTTAATATCAATTGTTATACAATCTTAAACTTTCTTGCTAAAATATCATTCATTTTGGATTGAAAATGAAACAAAAAAAACCTGAAGCAGTGGAGCAGTCGAGATTTTCTGTGCTCCAGCTCCGGGAAAAAACCTGCAGCTCCACTGCCCCGCACTCCAGCTCTGGGCTCTGCTCCAAAGCCCTGTTTATCACAGACTAGTTGTGTTTTTGAGCCACATAAACAAGATTGAATATTGTCTCTCTTTACTGTCCATAACCAACTGCAACCTAGCCAAATTCTTATATGCTTATTTATGATGACCGAGGACAAAATGCAGAACAAGTTTTAGAAACAAAGAAAAACATCAATCATGATTCTTGGCTAAACTGGTGTTTGCTCTTCTTTTGTACTGGTTTCCAACAAAAGACATCCCAAACTGAGGGAACTAAATTCAAATACATGAACCCTTGAAAAATATTTCATTATCAAAACTAAGAAAATTCACATGGATTCTACCTTTCCATGTAACATTTGATTCTACGAGCAGGACTTTTCCATTGGTGTAAATCAAGAAAGCACTATAACTAAAGGAATGTGGATTTATACCAGATGACATTTAGCTCCTGCATCTAATTTTATCTAGTTTTTGAGAATACAGATCATGAAATATTTGCAGGATTTGACATTGTTTTAGAATTAGAGTCTAAATAAAGTATCTCTTTCTGATCTTCTTGCGGGATTGTAGAAAGCTGAATGAGTAAGCACAGACTGGGAAAAGTTGGCAGAAGTCTCGTTGTAAATGTCTCTCATTTTGAAGTTGTTGAATTCTGGAAGCTATGGCTTAACCTAAAACAGTAATCTGGATATTCCATTTTGACTCTCATATAGTTTAGTACTAATTTTCAGTGGCATCTTCAAAATTATATGCCTAGTCTCCACTAAGATTTCACATCTAGATAGCTAAATCAATGTAAAAAACACACTTTTTTTTTGAAGTGGAGACTTAGCTATAGCCATGTTAGAACAGCCTCGTGACAACTCTAACTTATGTTGGCTAGTAATGGATTTTTAGGGCTGGTACACAGTTGAGGATTGCTGAAGTGAAAATCATTCTATGCCATCACTTCTATCAGTCTTGACACTGCCAAGGACCAGAGTTCCTGGTTCCCAGTCTTTCATTCAGACTACTAGTCAGCATATATGTATCTATACACATACATCTGGGTTTTTTTCTTTTAAACAGTCACAGTAAAAGACCCTTTCTTGATAGTGGATAAAAGTAATCTGAATGGTATCACCAAAGTACATATTGCACAGCTGTAACACAACGGAAGGGGTTTTAGGAATAGGTAAAGAGGTTACTTTCATTTACAGAAACAAAAGTTCTTCAAGATGTGCTATCTGTATGTGTATTTCACAGCTGGGGAGTATATGTGCACATGCTGGAAAATTTTTCTTGTCAGCAGTATCCCTAAAGTAGTGTATTCACATTCTACAAGGGCATAAACTATAAGAATCCATGATTTCATGATATGGAAGTAGCAGACATAGCAGGTAGGTAGTGGAATACATATACAGACTACACATCTCACAAGAATGGTCATACTGGGTCATTCCAATGGTCCATTTAGTTTGGTTTCCTGCCTTCTGACAGTGGCTAAGTGCCAGATGCTTGACAGGAAATGATTCATCAAGTGATCATGTGTCGTCCAGGACCAGCTTCTGGGAGACCATCCCCTTATTATCCAGACAAGATACCTGAATTCTCAAAGAACATCAGATAAAGGTATGTAACCTTTTTCTTTAGAGTGCTCATCTGTATGTATATTTGTGACTCGCAAGCAATTTCCCTTCAGTCAGATTCAGTAAAAGACATCAGAGTATGGACTGCAACTCAGATCACCTGAATCTTGCATGCTCCCTAGCAGCTTTGCATCAACATACAGAGTTTTGTGAATACGTGAACAGATGACCAAGCCACTGCTTACAGAGAGATTCCAAAGGGAGGTGGACTGAGCTCTGAGGAGTAGGCTCATGGCTCTGTCAGATGGATATTCTGGTGCTAGTTGATAACATGTTCCGAGACACGAGGCAATCCAGTTTAATATCCTCCAGGTAGATATGGCCTATCCTTTGATTTTCTTCGCTATGCCAGGATCAGCCTGGGAGACTTCTGTAATAATGCTATCCTATGTAATTATAATAATATGGCTCTGCATGTGTCCAATGTGTGCAACCTCTATTTGGTTCTCCTGGAGTGAGGCTTTGGGAAACAGGTACCTCAACACCTTAGATCCCGAAATGCACAGGAAGCAGCTGGTGACACAATTAGAGAGATAAGAGGACTGAATGGAAACTTTCCTATTACTAATCAGAACCTATGAGGAAATACTGCAAGCAGGATCTCTCCACTAGTGTTAACAGCAATCACCCATGCTGTCAAGTAGGGAGACCTCAGACTCAGTTGCAAAATCACGTCCCTATTTCTAGAAGGCCAAGAATCAGAGGAAGAATGATCCATGGGGCTATGGAGGTCTCAGAACAATGCTGGTCTCAGCCAGGCTAGGGCTATAAAGATTACGCTGCCCTTCTCCAGCCAGATCTTCTAAAATACTCTGAGAAGGTGAGGAATGCATATAAGAGAGCCCCTGTCTATGGGAGAAAAAGACATCTGAAAAAAATCCAGGATTGCAGCCTTCCCAACAAGCAGAAAGGTGACAATTGTTCTCTCTTGTTGCAAAATGATCCATGTACAAGACCCCACCCTAATGCTGAAACATACTCCGGAGGACCTTCAGAAACATCAGTCACTTGTGATCAACGCAGAAAGGATTGGTAAAGTCACCCTTCTTAGGTAGGTAGTCACCATCCCTACACTAGAGATGTTAAGGACTAGTCAACTATCCAACTGACTAGTTGACTCCCCCCTCCCCCATTGCCTCTGTCAGAAAGAGGCAGCTGGAGAGGTGAGGCTGGGGGAGGAGAAAGGGTACTTCAAAGGGGCAGCGCTGCACAGCTGAACCCGGGATCAGCTGTGCAGTGCTGCCCCTTTGAAACGCCGCTGGGGACTTGTACATTTCAAAGCTGCTATGCCGCGTGCAGCTGGAGTCAGCGGGACTTCCTGCTAGCTCTGGGCAGCACACAGAATTCCGCAATCCTTGAATTGTAAATCTTCAGCTGTTTGTAATTCCTTCTAAGGCCAGCCACAAAGCAGTTCATCATGTTCATTGTAATCACTGACCTGGAGGCTACGTCTAACACGTTGAAAACCATGTGAAAGGTAGTCCAGGCTATTAAACATACTTCTGCAAGAACAATTTGGAAATCAACCTTGTAATTTTTCAGCAGCCTCTCAGTAAAGTTCTTCAAAGCACACCTGTTGACAAGGTCCTATTTTGCCAGGACTGCTGGACAGTCTCAAGGTGAAGTAAGTTTTCTGATTCAGCAGGTAGAGGTGCTTTATCTCCTTATCTTGAGGCACTGATTTCTGTCAGCCTTAGCAGGTTCTCTCGTTGGCTGCTGTTACCACCAGTGATCCTTCTACTGGATATGAATAGATCTGTTCATATCTGCTATCCAAGACTTGGTACAATTTGCCTGCTAGTTTTGATTTCAAACCCAAAGACATCAACATCTGCCACGAGGTTTTAGCAAGTTCTATTAGCCCTTTATAGTTCAGGAATGCAATGTGTTTGTATCAAAGAGTATAAAATATTGAGAAATTTGTGTGGCATGTCTCGCATCTCCAAAGCTGGCAGCACTCACCTCATGATGTCCTGGAACACAGTGTAAGACCTCGGGGTTAGTATCCAGTTGTACTGGTGACACTGCATTGCCCAGAGACAATGACATTTTCCTAGTACCACTTGCCCTTCATCCCAAAGTGCTCCGCACTGAGGCTACTGGTTGGCCTTGAGGGTGTAGTAGGTCTGGCTCTAGCCTCAGGTGAACGGGACACAATCTGACCTGGCAGATTTAGGAAGTATGGTAATCCCAAGTTGTCCAGCTGCTCTCCACTCCAAAATTAAAAGGCATGGGAGGCCCACAGTGCCTAGAACTGGTGATCCTCATACTACATCATACCAGTACTGTGCTCTCCTCTTAGTCACTGGTGCACACCTTTTGATTCCTTGGAAGACACCAAGATAGCGGAGTTGAGAGATCAGGCGGGGGATACCTGTTAGATGCGTTGAGTCAGAAGTCAAGACAGCAGACACCTAAAAAAGGTTGTGCTCATTCCATGAGTGCAAAGGGAACATGTCTGGTTTCTACAAACACTGAGGCCACTGGGTCCAGGAATTTGGAAGACATCAGAAAGACAATTACCATTTTCTCTAACCAGTGTTGAAAGGTGTTGCTTGTATCCATTCTAGGGATGTAAAATCCCAATTAATCAGTTAACCAGTTAAACATTAGGTTAACCTAATGCTTAGTCAGTTAACCAATTAAGCAAGATATCTTTCACATTCCTAGTCCATTTGTAGATGTGTGCGCTTGCCACATATACTGGTTCCAGAAGATTTTTCCTTAGCAGTACGCATAGGGTAGCCAGCTCAGGTCCACCTTGGAGTGCGGGAAGTTGAATAGGTATAAGCAACACATTTCAAAAAAGATCCTTAAGCTTGAGAGTATTCATGTGGAGATAAGCTAAGGCTGAGAAAGCTATCAACCTAAAAAAGACTGCTGGCACACCATTGGTGAAGCAGGAGGAGATGGCTGTGTTTCAGGGTGGACACTGACAGCTGGTTACTTCTGGCAACACTCCACCCCCTTCTTCCAACCCTCCCACCATGATTATGGAAAACCATTATGTGGCAGTACAGGAAATAAGTAATCTCCTCCTAAGGCAGAAGAGGAGAAGCCATGTACCCCCCAAGGCTGGGAGGTCTGAGGCCACCACTGTGAAGAGGAAACACAGGGTAGTAGTGTTGGGGGCTCTCTTCTGAGTGGGACAGAGACACCCATCTGTCACCCTGACATGGCATCTTGGGAGGTATGCTGCCTGCCAGGGGCCTGAATCCAAGACATTACAAAGAGACTGTCAAGGATTATCCAGCCCTCTAACTACTACCCCATGCTACTCATCCACGTGGGCACAAATGATGCTGCAAAGTGACACTACAGGGCTCGGAATACGGGTGAAGGAGTTTGGCGCACAGTCCTTCCTGTAAAAGGTAGGGGCCCAGGCAGAGACAGGTGCATCGTGAAAGTGAATGCCTGGCTGCGAAGATGATGTAACCAGGAGGGCTTTTGATTTCCTTGACCATGGGATGCAGTTACAAGAAGGACTGCTAAGCAAAGATGGGGACTGCTAAGCAGGGATGGGGTTTGCAGCCTGACTGAACACTGCTCTGAAAGTCTCCAATCTGTGGCACAGGGACAAGCCTGACACCAACAGTGGAGCACCCACAGGGACATCGCTCGAAGAAGGAGAAAGTACTTGGATGCAGACTGGCTAACCTAGTGATGAAGGCTTTAAACAAGGTTTGATAGGGTCTGGTAACAAAAGCCCACAGATCAGTGAAAAACATGGAGACCTGGGAGATGAATCAGAAATGGGAAGGAGCATGTGCTATAATAGCAGAGATAAAGAAGGGACAAGGCAGAACTGGGGGCAGAATCAAATCAGTATTTTAGATGCTTGTATACAAATGCAAGAAGTATGAGGAATAAGCAGGAAGAATTTAAATTTTTAGTAAATAAGCACAACTATGACATGTTTTGTATCACAGAGACTTGGGATAATATACAAAATTGAAATATTGATCTAGAAGAATACAGCTTGCTCAGGAAGGATAGGCAGGGGAAAAAAGGGAAGGAGGTTATATTAAAAATCTATATACTTGGCAGATTGAGATGGACACAGAAGACAGACTTGTTGAGGGTCTCTGGGTTAGGTTAAAAGGGGTAAAAAAAAGGGTGATATCATGCTAGGGGTCTACTATAGACCACCTACCCAGGCAGAAGAGGTGAATGAGGCTTTTTTAAAACAACTAACAAAATCATCCAAAGAGCAGGATTTGGTGGTGATGGGAGACTTCCACAATCCAGACATATGTTGGGAAACTAACAGGGAACATAGCACAGCACAGATTATCCAACAAGTTCTTGGACTGCATTGGAGACAGTTTTTTATTTCAGAAGGTTGAGAAAGCTACTGGGAGGCGGAACCGGTTCTAGATTTCATTTTAAGAAATAGAGAGGAACTGGTTGAAAATTTGCAAGTGAAAGGCAGCTTGGGTAAAGTGATCATAAAATCAGAATTCAAGATTCTAAGGAATGGTAGAAAAAAGAACAGAAAAATAAAGACAATGGATTTCAGGAAGGCAAACTTTAGTAAATCCAGGACACGTTTACACTACAGGACAAAGTTGAATTAAGATACGTAACTTCAGCTATGTCAATTGCATACCTAAAGTTGAAATAGTTTAATTCAGCTTTTGGCGATGTCTACACAGCAGGAAATAAAAGGAAGTGCAATCTTCCTTCGACTTCCCTTACTCCTCACGAAATGAGGGTTACAGGAGTGGGAGTAAGAAGGCCTCATCTTGACATTATTTTGAAATAATGGCTTGCTGTGTAGATGTGCACGACGTTATTTCGAAATAATGTCAGTTATTCCAAAATACCCATGCTGTGTAGACATAACCTCAGAGAGCTGGTAGGTAAGGTCCCATGGGAAGCAAAACTAAGAGGAAAAACAACTGAAGAAAGTCACTTTTTCAAAGGGACATTATTAATGGCCCAAAATCAAACGATTCCACTGCATAGGAATGATAGAAAGTATGGCAAGAAACCACCTTGGCTTAACTAGGAGATATGACATGATCTAAAAATCAAAGAGGAGTCATATAAAAAGGGAAAACTAGATCAAATTACAAAGGATGAATAACGCAACTATATAGGGGAAAATAACACAAGTATATAGGGGCAAGATTAGAAGGCGAAGGCACAAAACAAGCTCAATGTAGCTAGAGACATAAAGGATAGTAAGAAAACATTCTACAAATATATTAGAAGCAAGAGGAAGACCAAAGACATAGTAATCCCACTGCTCAGTGAAGAGGGAAAAACAATAACAGGAAACAGTATCCCACTTAATTCTTGCCAGCAAGTTAAGGAAGCATGAACTGGATAAATGGACTGGTAAAGTGAATAGAAAACTGGCTAGATTGTCGGGTTCAAGGGGTAGTGATCAATGGCTTGATGCTAAGCGGAGTGCCCCAACGATTGGTTCTAGGGCCAGTTTTGTTCAACATCTTTATTAATTACCTGGATGAGGGAATGGATTGCACCATCAGCAAATTCCCAGTGACACCAACCTAGGGAGAGAGGTAGATACACTGGAGGGTATGCTTAGGGTCCAGAGTGACCTAGACAAATTGGAGGATTGGGCCAAAAGATATCTGATAAGCTTGAACAAGGACAAGTGTAGAGTCCTGCACTTGGGACGGAAGAATCCCAAGCACTGCTACAGGCTGGGGACTGACTGGCTAAGCAGGAATTTGGCAGAAAAGGACCTGGGGGTTACAGTGGATGAGAAGCTGGATGTGAGTCAACAGTGTGCTCTTGTAGCCAAGTGTTAATGGCATATTAGGGTTCATTAAGAGGAGCATTGGCAGCAGATCTAGAGTAGTGATAATATTATTCCCCTTTATTTGGCATTGGTGAGGTCACATCTGGAAAATTGTGTTCAGTTCTGGGCCCCCCACTACTGAAAGGATGCGGACACATTGGAGAGGGTTCAACTGAAGGCAACCAAAATGATTAGGGGGCTGGAGCACATGACCTATGAGGAGAGGCTCAGGGATTTCGGCTTTTTTAGACTGTAGAAGAGGAGGAGTGAGGGGGGATTTGATAGCAGCCTTTAACTACCTGAAGGGAGGTTCCAAAGAGGATGGAGAGAGGCTGTTCTCAGTAGCGACAGATGGCAGAATGAGAAGCAATGGTCTCAAGTTGCAGGGGGGTTTCGTCCAGCTTTGGACAGGGGGCAGGACTCGATGACCTCCTCAGGTCTCTTCCAGATCTATGATTCTATGAAACTTGGAAATGACAGAGGTGCTTAATGACAAGGAAGTTACTCAACTTGTCAGTAACAATGGTTCTTCAAGATGTGTGTCCCTGTGAGTGCTCCATTGTTGGTGTTGGGCTCATCCTGGTACCACAAATCAGATATTTTTCTAGCAGTATCTGGCTGGGCCACATACGCGCATCACAATGTGTGTGCCATTCGCACCTTTGCAGTCTGCACGTGCGGCACACCTGCCCTCAGTTTCTTCATGTATGCCCCATCTGACAAAGATGACCCAAAGAAGCGGAGAGGACGGGTGGGTCATGGAGTACCCAGGGGGACATACATCTCAAAGAACTGTCATTACTGCAGAAAGTGAGTAACTTCCTTTTCTTCTTTGAGTGATGTCCCTGTGGGTGCTCCACTGTTGGTGAAAACATAGCGGTACCCAAAGTTGGTAGGTGGGCTTGGATTAGTTCTTGCGAGCAGTCGAAAGGACTTCGCTGACAACAGGTGAAGGTTGTGCCTGTCCCTGTGGAAATTGTATAATATCTCATGAGGGCATGATTAGATGACCAAGTGGCTGCACACCAAATGTCCTTAAGAGGGACCCCTTTAAGGAATGCCATTGAGGCAGCTACAGCTCATGTCAAGTGAGCTCTGGAAGGTGCACAGAAAGGTTTGCCTTGGAGGGAGTAGCACTGGATAAAACAATGTAATCAACCTGGAAATGCACGGAGGTGACAGAGGTGCTCTGCAAGAGCATTAGGCAAGTGAAACAAAGTGTGTGATTTGTGCAAGCATCACATGCTGTCTATATAGAATGACAGATCCTGCGTATATTGAGACTGTGTAGAATGTCCTCCTCATGGGAAGCATGAGGTTTTGGGGAGAAAGCCGGTAGGATGATGGGGTCATTAATATGTAATTGAAACAAACTTTAATCACCAAGAAAGAGTAGGGTTGAATTATTACTTTGTCCTTGTGAAATACAGTATAGGGTGAAGAAGCTGTGAAAGCAGCAATTTTGTTAACCCGCCTTGCAGATGTGATTGCTATTAAAAAATACCGTCTTTGTTGCTAACAGAGATAGAGAGCATTTGGCCAGGGGCTCGAATAGTGGTCTAGTTAGAGTGTTGAGCCCGAGCCCCAAATCCAACATAGGAGGCTATAGGCCTATGTGAGGGATTGAGATTATTCAGCCTTGTAAGGAACCTTTTGGAAATAGGGTGAGCAAAGTCCAAAACCTCATTGACCGGGCGACAGGGGGGGCTAAGTGGAATGCTGACAGCCTTTATTTCAAATTAACTTCAATAGGGTCTTCATATGCAAACCACTTTTTCAAATTTAATTCGAAATAGCGGAGCACTTATTTCGAATTTGGTAAACCTCATTCTACGAGGAGTAACACCAAATTCGAAATAGCTAATTCGAATTAAGTGCTATCTAGACACAATTCGAAATAGGGGGCTTCCAGCCCTTCCCAGTTTCCCCTGGTAGCCATTCTGGGCCAAACCAGGAAAACTCCTCTTCTCTCTCCCAGCCCCAGGACCCTTAAAGGGGTTAGAGTCTGGCCACTGGGCAAGTGCGAGAGCCAGGCCTGCCAGCAGCTGCAGCCCCTCACCCAGTGGCCACACATTGGCAGCCAGTGGCAGCCAGCTGTCCCCCGCCCAGCACCCAGGGGCCAGCCAGGGGCCATAGATGGCATGCGCTCGCCTGGACTGATGTGGAGATCATGGACCTCATTGAGGTGTGGGGGGAGGCCCCCAATGTCCATGATCTCCGCACCAGTCAGAGAAATGCAACCATCTATGGCTGCATAGCGGCCACCATGGCCTGCAAGGAACACAGGCACACCCAGGAGCAGGTGCGCCTGAAAGTAAAGGAGCTCAGGCAGGCGTACGCCAGGGCCACCAGGGGCAGCGCTGCAGCAGGGGCTGCCACCTGCCCCTACTTCCCCACCCTCGACCGAATCCTGGGGAACGGGGCAGTCTGTGCCAGTCCGGGGGACAATGAGCAAGGAGCTGAGGGCCCTGACCCGGGCATAGAAGAGTGGCCACCACCAGCTGTCCCAGCACCGGAGTCGGCAGGGTCGTCCGGGGAGGCCATTGTCCCCTACTCGGGGGGAGGAGGCGGGGGAGACCAGGGATCATGCGTGTGGGCCATGCCTCCCATGGATCACACAGTCACCTGTGCACATGCGGGCACGTGCCGTGCCACCCTTGGGCAGGTGGCTCCAGCTGCGTGGCACACAAGAGCCATGGCCCGATAGCCACATGTGTGTGTGAAGAGACTCGACACACTACCGACCTCGGGGCGGGACACAGCAGGACGCCCTCCCTTCACACGCCCCCTCTACGCAGGGGCAGGGGATATCTCCCCCCGCCCCGGCCGCACTATACACAGCATAGGGGCATGAGTGCAGTCTCAGGGCAGGTCCCACTCCCGGGCAGAGTTGGACATGCCGACCATGGCCTCTGTGCAAGCACATTGGCTCTGACGGTGCAGGGCACGGTCGCCCTCATCTCGCGGGGGGGGGCGGGCTGGGCATCATCCACGGTGTCCCCAGAGAGAACTGACCATTTTTCTTCTTTCTCTACAGCCACACCAGCTGCTCATGCAGATGCACCACTCCGCCAGGGACATGCCCCTGCACCCGTGGCCTCAGCAGGACCAACACCATGCGGCAGGGGTACCAAGAGCAGCACCTGCAGGCCCTGCGAGCCCAGACCCGGATCATGGAGCAGCGGGCACAGGACGACCGGGAGTTCCAGCGGGAGCTGCTTGCCCAAGGTCATGCCATCTGTCACCATCTGCAGGTCCTGGTGCAGAATGTGCTGCCCCGTGCCGGTCCTGCGCCTGCTGCACCCCAGCTACTGTTCCTCCTCCCACTCCTGCCCCCCCTCCCGCCTCTTCCTCCTCAACCTCCACACCCTCCTCCTCAGCCTCCGCATCCTCCTCCCCATTCTCCCTGGGATGCCGAAGCCCCCTCCCCCGCAGTGCTGGGAGGCAGTGGCCCGGTGAGACCCCTCACCCCTGAAGTGCTGAGCTTCCCCTCCCCCTTCTTCCCCTTGCTTCCCCCTCCCACCTCCAAGTTTTCCCCCTCCCCTCTCCCACACTTTCTCCTCCCCTGTTCCACTGCCCTTCCCAATCTCCCCAGAGTTTCATCCCCACCCCCAGTTCCCTCCCCCAGTTTTGTTAAACAAACAGAGTTTGTATTTGAGACAAAAGTGCATTTTATTTGTTATCAGGAAGGGGGGCTAGGGAAGGGCCCCCTGCATCCTGACAGTCCCTAGATGGCAGCCTGCAGACAGTGCAGCCAGGCTGCTGGCAACGTGTCCACAAGACGCAGCACAGTCCCCAGGGGCAGGTCTGGTTCCATGTTGCAGAGTGCTGTGGTGTCCTGAGTGAGGGCAAGCAGAGCACTCCGAGACACAAATGCTTTGCTGTCCTTCAGTGAGGTAGACCAGCAAGCAGAGAAACCTGAGAACTGTCTGTCCGGGATGGGGAGTAGGGTCCCTTTAAGCACAGACTTCGGACAGCCTGAGGCAGCAGCCTCACTCACTAAGTCCAACACTGATGCCCTGCTGGCACTGGTTCCGGCCAGCCTTACCTTCAATTCAGGGTCCACTCAATGTGGACGCACTATTTCAAATTAGAAAAATGCTATTTCAACTTAGTTTTTGTGTATAACTGCGTTATTTCAAATTAGCTTATTTCAAATTAACTAATTTGAAATAAGTTAATTCAAAATAGCGCTGTAGTAGACATATCCTTAGAGAAGAACCTGACAGGCCTTGTTGTTTCAGGTGCATGATATAGTCAAGGATTACATGGAGAGGAGCATCAGAAGGTCGAATGTTGTTGTTCCTACACCAGAGTGGGAAGCGCTTCCACTTATAAAAGGTATGTACTGCAAGTGGTATATCTCCTAATCTGGAGAAGAATGGCCTTTAATTGCTGGGAACATCTTTTCTCTGCTTCTGAGAATCAGATAGGAACCAGGCCATCAGATGCAGAGTTTCTGAATGGGGATGGAGAAGGGTGCCTCCATTCTGAGATAGGAGGTCTGGGGGAGTTGGAAGAGGGTAAGGAGGTTGAAGAGACATTTGAGAAAGGGAAACCAGGTCTGTCTGGCCCATGCTGGGGCTATGAGGATGACATGGGCCCTGTCCGGGCTGGGGTAGTCATGTGACTGACAGCCCTCTATGTCCCACCTCATCAGTCACCTCTTCCCTCTATGTCAGACAAGGTAACTTCAGACAGTTTTGAAGCCAATTTCAAAAAACTTTGTCCCTCTGTGGCTTACATGCTGGAATCTGGGATTGCAGTCCAACCTCATTGCTTGCTCCATGACAGAAGCTTCAGACATGCTTTCCTTGAATGCTAGGTCCACTTCAAGGAGGACCTGCAAATTTCACAGCACTCCAAGACATGCTCCTCACCAGACAGAAACAGATGTCTCATGTGTTCATCATTCAGAAACAACTGTGTTGCAGGATTGGCAATTCTTGAAGTCCAGGAAATTGCCGTGCTTGGGTGTAGTGTCCCACAACACCTGCAACCTTGGGGGTGGCTTCCATGTACACTCACTGGACTAAAAAGTCACAACACTAACTACCCAAAGCAGAGAGAGATTTGAAGAGAGTTGCTCTGACATATAACATGATGAGCAATAGAAAGAGAACTGAGGAATGTTAAAGCAGCTCTGCTTTTTATACCCTTGCGGAATACACATGGAGGGGAAGATCCTATGTGTCACCTCCCTCTATATACTACCAACTAGCCAATTCATGAGATGTCTACTCACCAACTGTGGAGTATGAATCGAAAACTAGCACTCAAAAGAAGAAAAAAGTTCACCTAGCCCAACAAGTTTACATTTTAAAAACAAATCTTCATCCCATTTTTTGCTCTTCTCCCTCCTTTCTCCAGAGAAAAACATATGGCATTTTTAATTCCTTAATTATGGCAAGGCAGAGATTTTACAGGTAATGATGAATGATGGTTACTATCCTCAATACTACATTTTTCAGTTACTTATCTCACTAACTTATTCCATATATCTATCATATCTTCATGAAGTAGCATGGCTCAAGTCCCTGATAATCTTAAACTAGAAAACTATAAGTTACGTGCACCCTTTTTTACAAAATGGGTACCAGTCTAAAAATGTACTGTAAATGAGAACTATATTAGTTCCTTTCATAATATAGAAATCCTTTATTATGAACCTCAAATAATCTTCATTTTCAATTAGGAAAACATATCTGATTGAGCTTACTGAAACTTGAAGATGATTACCATGCTTTCAAATTCTCTCAAGTTTATTTACTGAAAAGCATTAAGAAATGCCATTATCAGTGCAATAAGAAAATCTAGGTGGATTTCAACTTGGAAGATTTTACCATTTCTGAATTTTACAGAACAGTTACCTGAAGTCATCATTTATTCCAAATTCATTTTTGATATGGTGTTTCTGGCTTTTATTGAAAAATGACTAAGCCTAAAAATATCTCCAAATCACCACGTAAAACTAAAATGACTATTGATATCAAGAAATAGTTCTGAAAATACATCATACTGATGTCACTGGCAAGAGTTCTGTTCATGTCTAGAGGGGCAGCATCAAAACCATAAATAGTTTTCCGGGCATTTTTTTCCATCTTTCAATATGAATTTTGCAATGCTCACAAGCAGATGAGACTGATAAAATAACCTGGATTATGATATGCCACCGAACTCAAGGAAAGGCAGAGAGAAGAAAGGGAAAAGAAGCCAAGTACCATACAAAGTGGAGACAATGGAATCAGTGGGGAAAAAACTAAATGATTAGCAAATTTTTGGAATAAAAATCTAGTTTTTGATCCCACAAATGAGACAGACTCAGTATTGGTATCAGTATTACAACAGAACACAACATATCAATAAAATATGCATAGATACCATTTTCATTAAGTACTAGTTTATTTTTTTATTTGACTTAGTGTAAATGGTATCAGAGGGGTACCCATGTTAGTCTGTAACTTTAAAAACAATGGGTAGTCCTGTGGCATCTTAGAGACTAACAAAAACATATAGAAACATGAGCTTTCATGGGTAAAACCCACTTCATCGATGAGTTGTAAAACTTATGTTATCTGTAATCAGTTAATCAAATATATTCATGATAATTTAATGAATAAAAATATGCTTATATTTCTATAAGTATAAATATAATTTTAGAGCTAGGTTCTTAAGGCAATGGGTTCTATTTAATTCTGTATTTTTTTAGAATTAAAAAAATATATACACACAAAAATTAATCAATTCAAAAGCTAAACTGATTCCACGTGTAATAAAAATGCCAATGAGGAATGGTAAAGTTTATTTTTGTCATTAAAAAAATTGATGTAAAAACAAATCTACTAAATCTAAGGGGTTGATTTTAAAAGACAAAGTCTCTAATTAAAAAAAGCTTTGATTTACTATTTAAATGTTTACAGAATTAACGTATTTCAAATAAAATAAATAAAAAACAAATATAAGATCCACATGCCACTTAAGTCTGGAAAGTGCAAATGCTCATAAATTCTGATTGAAATGAATCAGATTCGTTTGTGATATCCAAACAGTGGTAGTGACACAGAACAGACATTCTGTAATCATATTACACACCGAATATATTAGGATCATGCTTTATAAGTATCAATTGTCATAGAAAAAAATTAGGAGTAGGATCAAGACTCTTAAGCATAAACATATATAGACATATATAAGAGCATGTACATATAGCCTACACACATACACAACATACACAGTATAAGATTTGAAAACATCCTAGAATAACTTGTATGGTGATATATGACAATGTAGCTACTGTGAACAAACATTATTCTCACTGAAGGTGATGCAATCCCAAACACACTTACTTTACAATAAAAAGGTGTTTCCTTAAAGAATGAAATTACTTACCTATAATTATTATCCAAAGGCAAACATCCTGTATAGATCTAATCAATATGTCTAATATATCCACAAGGCAGATATTGCTAGATCTTTCCAAAAATTCTGAAATGGCTCCCTCCTCCACCCAAGATGAACACAGTAGCTTTGAGTTTCAATCTGAGGAATCTGAAAATTCTTCGTGTTTGCTTGTCAGGATTTGGTCTTTGACTAAGTCAGTGTGTATCATCTAGTTACATATCAAGCATCACAATTTAGCATCTACAATGGAAGCAAAAGGGTTGGTGGAGGGAAGGGTTGGTAAGCAATGCTTTAGTGTTATAGTTTAGAAAGAAATTTGGTTGAACTAGCCACAGCTTCTCTTAATATTCCTGAGGCACGCATACTGCAGACTTGTTCTGTCACACTCTCCCATCTGATACAGTGTATGCTTCACCTCAGCATCCTACCAGTTCTGCTATATGGTATATGGAAGAAAGATAAGGCCATGTCCCATTTCTTCTCGACCAACCAGCAAAGGAGCTAAGAGAGAACAGTGTTTGCCAACCCAACAGAATTTAGCATTGAACCTGTAAGAGCTCAGAAGGCAGAAGACTATCTGTTCCTAACATCTTACACACATTATACACTGAGGACAATCCAGTCATAAGGATGCCATTGGAGATTAATACGGTAACAATGCAACCACTAAAAATCTTAAGAGGTTACATGAACTGCAGGCTCTCGAATATGAAGCTTAGCTTTATACTGCAAAGCCCCTCCACGAGTAGGTCTGTCAGGCCCTGCTGGCTCAGCACCCGGGGAGATGTCTTTGCTGCCCTGCAGTAGTGAAGCTGCTTCTCCAGGAACCAGCAGAGCTTAACTGATACCATTAACCAATAAGCATCAGCTTAATGGTTAAACGGTTAATCAGTTAAACTCTAACATCACCAATGGCGATCTCAAGATCTTTTAAGAGTAAAATAGAAAGGTGTGACCTCGGTTTGATAATAATACTCAATCTATCTAAGCTACCACCTGTACCAAAACAGTATTTGTTAATAGCCACTTTCTCTGTTTTATTCTCCACTTTCATGTTTGTTTGTGTTTTAAATAAAACTGCTTTGACTAGAGCAGAATGTAGCAGAAGCAATAAAAACTGGAATTGTTGCATGATGTTTAGAAAAGATTTGGGATAATTCATTACCGAGCCTTATGACTGAACCGTGGCCTTCCTTCAGTTCCTCCTTTCTGAAACTTTGCATTCCCAAAGGAGGTCAGGATACATCTCACTATAAATAAGGTGGGATGGGTGGAAGAAGTAATTAAGGATAGGGACTCAGGAGAGGAGGAGAATGTGTCAGACAGGAAAAAGAGGAATTGACCTGATGTCCAGGATACTAGCAGCGACTTAAAATCAAAGAACAGGTGTTCAATAGTTACATGATTTATTGATCTTGATTTAAGATTCAACCTTTGGTTTACAATGGCTGACTTACAGGGGATCTATGATATCAGATTCTTCAATGTACCGGAAGTCACCCAATGCCATCCCAAAGTGAGTGATCTAGTATGCCTTCAGTTTATACTCTTACAGGGACTCCATTGCCTCAAGCAACGAGTGTTGAAATTCGAGGAATTATTGATAACATTTTTCTGATATCTGTCCACATTTATGCAATGATATAAAGGGAAGAGCTATCTTTAAGTAAATATATTCCCTGCCATGAAGTCATAAAAAAATGAAAGTTCCTAAGCTAGAAAAAATAGATGGTGGTGTAGCACAGCTTACTCATAATTTATTCTTCTGTGAAGTGGCTATGTTAGCCATATAAAGCAAAGCAGAGTTCCCCCATGCTCAAATAGAATGTATATTCATACAACTGTGCATAACATGTGGATGCTTCAGAAAAGCCACCACCATACTGTCTACATAGTAAATACCTGTGTTTTAAGAATGTATCTTAAATACATCAGTTGAATGAAAATACAAAAAGAAACATGATACATACATGCACAGAAGTTCTACAGATATGGAGTTCATATAACATAATAAGAATAACTACTCTAAGAAATATCTGAATGTGTTCACTTAAAACACTTACTCAAATTCTTTCTTACTAGACAACTATAGTTTTAGAGCTGACCTTGGGACATGCTGAGTCCCTGCAATCGCGTACTGAACTCAGTGAGACACAAATTTTCAGCACCTCCCAGGATCAGATCTTCAGCTCTCAACAAAAGCTACTGTAAAGTATTATGTACGATTATAAGAATGAATTAGCTAACAGGCAATGTTCCAGAGCGTAGTAAAAATTACTTCATCTAGAATTATGTTACTACTCCTTGGATCAAAGACTTTACTTTTTAAAAAGTGGATACCTGCGGTCCATCTCTGGCTTCATAGAAGTCACCCACTCCTATTTTTGCACTGAAGCTGAAATTGTCCCTTGAGATATCCATTATTCCATTTCTGCTGAGATACTGAAAAAATCACATATTTTTCCACTTCAGGTTTTAAATAATTACAGCCCAGCTTTGATGTACAGCTAATGTCAGGAGTTAAATGTTCTGCAAACTCTATCAAGGGGATATGCCTCTATAAGAAGTCAATTTAGAAACAGGTTAGGGTACATCACACAATATTTTGTATCAAGGAATTTTATTTGAGGAAAAGTGCATTTTTTTATTGTACACATTCTTAATTTTACCAGAAGGCATACAAATTGAAGAAAAAGTATGTATGTACCTTTACTACTTCAGGATACTGCCTCAGCTTCTTTCCACATGGTGCATAATATGCTACTTCTCCCTGAAGGCGACCACCAAAATTCCTTACCCGCGTTTCTCTTTGCCAGCTATAGTAATAGTAAATATAGGTGTGCATTAAAACTCTTTTCTTGAATTCAATATGAACATGAATTTATTAATTTTACATTAAAGTCAAGAGACAAGATATCTAAAACTGTGATGTCCAACACGCTAGCCACTAGTCACACGTGGCTATTTGGCTGGTTGAGTATGTTTAGTTCACTTTAGCAGTAGCCACTATAGTGGCTACTGGCTTCAGAACTGGTTGGACACCATGGATCTGAAGTGATTACGGCAAAAATGTGACTGGTGCAAAAATGGCATTGTACCAGGTTATTTTATCAACCTTTAAAATAAATTTTAACATTTTAGTGCACACACTGTTCTGGGAAAATGAACAGATTCTATTTTGGTCCGTGAATTACTGACAAAACTACTACTGAATTTTCAATTTCAAAACAATTAAGTAACAAATCTTAACATCTGAAACTAATCAAAGTTGATTTGGAAGTAATTGAGAGACAATATATGTGAAGACTGGAATTTTCAAAGGGACAGAAAGTGTCACTCAAAGTCAAAGGAGTGCTTAAGTCCCTGAGTGACTTTGCAAATTCCATGTCAAACTTGACAATGCCATTTTTAAAAACAAGTGACCATTCACTTTATGAAACAGTCCATGCGATCGCCTTCCAAATACTGTTCAAATAAATATAAAACGTACCCATACTCTAAGGGAATACGCAACTCTCGTTCATCTGTTATTCTTCGCCTTTTTGAAGTACCTTAAATAGAGTTTAATTGATTAGCATTGGAAAGCAATGAGAT
This sequence comes from Pelodiscus sinensis, assembly GCF_049634645.1. NCBI lineage: Eukaryota > Metazoa > Chordata > Testudines > Trionychidae > Pelodiscus > Pelodiscus sinensis. Next base: position 32,900,290 of record NC_134717.1, read on the forward strand.
GACAGAGAATCACTTTACTGATAAGTGCTTTCCATTACTCAGATCCCCAAACCAGAACAGCAAACACCTTCTATCCATTGCGTATATGACACAAACTGAATACAAATTATTTGCACCCACTACTTTTTTGGAAGGTCCTTTTCCCACTGGATTCTCTTTAGTTGTGAATATAGTAGAACTTAAGAGTTCTCTCATTTGAAACTTAAAGTACACAATTAGGCGGCAGCAGAGACAAAAAAAATACAGTGCAGTGTTAAACATAAACTACTAAAAAAATAAAAAGAAAGCAGAATTTTTCTGCTACATAGTAAAGTTTCAAAGTTATATTCAAAGTTCAGTTGTGAATTTTTCAACCTTAACTTTTTTTCAGAGTCACAAACATTTCAGAGTTAAAAAACATCCATTCCCGAGGTGTTTGTCAATCTGAGGTTCTACTGTACCTCCTCTGCAATAGGCAATGAGAAGTGGACATCCGAGGCATCCTTGAAATCAAGGGAAGCATAATTTATCAGAAATTAAGTATTAATAAGTCTTAATTACATTTATCTTATATGTCCTTTCTCAATGAGTACCAGATTTGTGCAAAAAATAGACACTGCTTTCTAATAGTGTGCACTTTTGATGCAAGTAAACTAAAGGCAGAGTAGCAGTGGAGACTGGATACAGTTATAAATGGTTAAGCAAGGTGATAAATCTTTTTACATGACTGACTAATAATATGGCAGACAAAAAATAACCTTTGATTCTAGAGTGGTGGATCTGAGTAGGCAGAAAGCGATATACCACATATTAAAGAAAACATTTAAGATAAAATGCACATCAATTCCATACAGAAACAAAATACAGACAAATATGGACATGCCAAATTTTTGCACCACGTGTAAGCTTATATTATTAAATAAAACTAGTGCCAGCTAATCAGAGTGCTGAAGAATAATATAAGTTTCAGGGGATAAGAATTCAGGTTATTCATATGATGTAAAACCAAAAAGCCTGCATCTAACGGAAAGAGAAAGATAAAAATAGGTTATTTCAAAGCCAATCTGCATAACAGCAGATGACTTTTCATTAGTGGTTAAGCAAGCAACTCTTATTTCACTAAACTCTAAATGTAAGGATAAATTGGTTTCTGATTCAATGTCAAAATATTGTCAAATATTGTCTGATTCAATGTCAAAACAAAAATATTTATTTTCATCAGAAGTAAGTAGCACTCCACTAACAATCAACAGACTCATTTTAATAATTATTGAATATTATGAATTGGGAAATAAAAGAATGATCATTTGCACACAAAAAGCTAAAGGTAATACTTAAAATGTGTCATAAATGTATTATTAAATTATCTATTGTGAACTTTGCAAAAATAATGGAACAGACAATATTCTTGTTGAGAAGAGTGTAAAGATAGGCAGTTTTTGGTGCAGTGTACACAATGTGGAGTGGGAAGGTCCTTCTTTAACTGAAATAGAAAAATACTACTAGTTAGGTCTTATACCATAGATTTCCAAGTAGTTAGAAAAGAGACTAGTATCACTATTTCCATTCTAGAGATGTGGAATGTGAGGCACAGAGAAGTGAAGTGGTCTGTCCGAACTCCAGACCCAGACACCTTGAGACCCTGGCTGGTGCTCTATCCACTAGTCGCAGTCCCAGAAAGACAGTAATGATCACCCCAGATGTTTTGAAAATAAATTCTGGGAATCAACTTTAGAATTCAGGTAGTGGTCCAGAAAGGTACTAAGTATCCACAATTCTGACTCAATGGAAGTTACAGATGGTCAGTGCCTCTAAAGATCATGCAAAGGATAGGAAGGTCAGTGTCAAGTTGCAACACTGTACATTATGGACACTTGACTATGATTCTTAAATACATTTATGACACACATTCCTCAGACACTTTGTTATATAAAAGATAATAAAGATACCACAATGTGTACTTGGGGTAAGTGTAGAAGGCGGCGTCCCAAGAAAAACTGGTGACTGAGATTCAGGACATAAGGCAGCAGGAGCAGAGCTTGGAGTCTTTACTATTTGGAGATTAAGTGGCGTAGAGTGAGCTGACAGACCGATGGAAGAGCTTTTCACAGAGGAAGTTGTTTTATTCAGTTTCAGTGATGTTTTCTCTCCCTCTGTATCGGTATCAGATTCATCTTGATCTTTTTCATCCTCCTCCTCATCTTCAGACCCTTCTGTATCCGACTCTGAATTACTGTCAGATTCTTTGGAAAAACAGTAAAAAAATACATATTATAAAGAGACAATCAACAGCACACTGAGAATTGTGCATTGTAGCTTTGTGTCATTCTCGCATTTCCCAAGACTGTGGATAAATTAATTAAGAAATGTTTTAAAAGGATGCCTTTTAGTATCACTAGACGATCATTATGAATTTACCCAGACTTTAACTTGACTGGAACCAGTACAGAACAAAGTAACAAGAGTGTTAGAAAATTTATTTCTTCAAAATTTTGATTAATATTTTCAATGTTTATATTGAAAAGTTAAATAATAACCTGATTGGCTATCATCAGAATCCTCATCATCTTCATCTTCATCATCATCTTCTTCATCATCGTCATCATCATCGTCTTCATTTGAGTCATCAGAGTCTTTACTACTAGGAATGTCTGAATCTGTTCCTCTAAACTGTTCCACTAAAGTTTTTGAAGAATGAAGGCGGTGCTGTGTTTTTACTGATGTTATTGCATTATTGCTGACTGCTTTTTCCTTTCCCAGACCAGGTAACACAGGAGAGGTAGAGGGCATAACAGGTGTCCGGTTACCAGATGTTTTTTTCCCACAAGTACTTACATTTCCTGGTGAAGAAAAGGGGGCACTGCTAGAAGTAGCCATGTTTTCATTTAGCTTAGGCTGGGATTTAGATTTGGTTATAAGTGCTAGAGGTGCTTCCTGAATGACACTCTGAATAACTCCATTAGGTTGGTGATTATTTAAAAGTGCATTTGTCAAGAATGGATTAGAATGGTTGTTTTCTAGAGATGCGTGTTTTTGATGAGCTGGTAAACTAGAGGTTGGTTTTGGACTTGACAAAGCTGCGATAACCTTCTTCAGGTTCTTAGATGATTCGTGTTTCTTGAACTGTGTTGGGAATGTCTGTTTATATTGTTCCTGTGGAGACAGAGAGGCAACAAAATAAAAAAAGACTGCATCTCACGAGGAAAATTATATTTGCCCTCACCTTTTGCATCCACAAAAAGTAAGTTTAGTAGGTGGGAGAATAGGTAGCTCACAAGGTGGGTAGATGATCTAGGGTTGCCAGGTGTCCGGCATTGGACCAGATAGCCCAGTATTTGCACCATCTGTCTGGTAAATACATTTAGAAAATACTGGATATACAAAATGCTTTTCCCAGATCAGCACCTGACAGAAATTAGGGAGGGGTGGGGGGAGTGGCCTATGCCAACAAAAATTTTCCTGGCACTTTTTTTTTGGAGGGGAGGGGGGGAGGGAAGAAGAAGAGAGATTACGGTATTTTTGCTGAAACCATCTGGCAACCCTAAGATGATCGGGTATTAGGACATCTAGATTTTTCAGTGATAAATCAAGTAAAGAAAGATGACTGACCCAGGGATTCAAGATATTAAGCTCATGGGAGTAATGATATAAGCTTCAGTCTGAACACTCCTATCACCTGCTACACTTATAACTGGAAACTAATAATTTATCTCTTATTAAAACATGGCCATCAGAAAAAAATACACGAAACAGGACATGCCCAGTGTAGTGTTTTTTACTTCTATTGCTATGGAAATCTGATAATCTTGCTTTTCTTATTTACACACAGTAAAACAACTTAATGCAAATCAAACTGTTAGCTCATAAATCTTAAACACTAAATATAACACTTAATGAATACATCATCATAATGGCTTCTTAAAATAACAGAAGATTAAAAGATGTCTGGAATAGCAAAATTTGAAACAGAAATCAATGAGAATATGCGAGCCACTAGGATCATTCCAAAAGGCGTTGTTAGAATACCAGGCTGTTGGTTATCTAGATGAGCAGTGGTTGAAAATGCTCAAAGGCAGCATACTTATTCTTTAGTTAGGGAAACAAAGCAGCTCTTGAATTCACTCAACAACCACCAAGAGATTCCCTTTCCATACATCTTAATCAGTTTTAAACTCCTATCAGGGTGCCTCAGAAGTTTACAGTAGACCTTATGCTATATTTTCAAGGCTCTTTTAAGGGCCATAAGAATACTCCATTTTCCCCAAGGGAAAATAATCAATGAAAATATACAGGCAATATCCATACACGAATAAGAAATTATGATTACACACTACACATGTTAAAGTGTTAAAACTACATTAACAATCTGACTGAAATCATGAGAAGCAAAGATAAAAATACTCAGGCTGGACAATCCCAGAGGAGTGAATTTTCAATGCGGTGCACTGATTTTTAGCAACTCAACTCCTTAATAGGAGCCATATGACAAAATCCCTTTTTCTTTCTTTGTCAGCATGTAATCTATATATACACATTTTAGAGAGTGAGTATGTCTGTCTATCCAGGAGTCCATCCATCCATGAGTCTGTATTGCTCAAGAACTCCTGCTAAACCCCTAAGAGCTAGGACCACCAAATTTGGTACATAGCTTCCTCTTATCGTAAGAGTGGTATTTAATTTACAATTAGTAATATACCACAGTACAAATTACTAATGGTAAATTAAATACCACTCTCTACAGAAAACCCACTGACTCCTACAGTTACCTACATGCCTCCAGCTCCCAACCAGGACACACCATACGATCCATCGTCTATAGCCAAGCCCTTAGGTACAACAGCATTTGCTCTAATCCCACTGACAGAGACCAGAAACTTCAGGATCTCTACTAAGCGTTTGTAATTCTCAATTAACCACTGGGGGAAATAAAAAAAAACAAACAAATTGAAAGAGCCAGACGAATACCCAGAAACCATCTACTTCAAGACAGGCCCAAGAAAACCAGCAATAGAACACCACTTGTCATCACCTATGGCCCCAAACTTAAACCCCTCCAACGCATTATCAATAACCTACAACCTATATTGGAACAGGTTAGGGGGACAGTCTCCAATATAGTCTCCTATAGACAACCACGTAACCTCAGGATGATTCTTACCAACAACCACAGGACATACCACGCCCATGCCAACCCTGGAACTTTCCCTTGCAACAAACCCCGTTGCCAACTTTGACCACATATTTACTCTGATGACACCATCACTGGACCTAACCATGTCAGTTACAAGATCAAGAACACATATTCCTGTTCATCCAGAAATATAATTTATGCCATCATGTACCAACAGGGTCCTTCTGCCATGTATATCGGACAAACTTCTCAGATACTTCGCCAAAGAATTAATGCCCACAAATCAGACATCTTCACAAGGATAAACCAGTTTCTTTTCATTTCAACCAACCTGGGCATAATCTTAGTGACCTCACTACATGTATCTTACTTCAAAGAGACTTTAACACCAGACTACAAAAAGAAACCTCAGAAATGTCATTCATGCTTAAATTTGACACTTTATTTAAGTGGGCCTTAACAAAGATGCTAATTACCTTACCAATTACAAAGATAGCTTCCCCAATTATCGTCCCTAGTATCATTATCTCATAGATACTAGCCCTTCTCCTCATCCCCCTTCTGTTCTAAATCTGATTTGTCAGTTTTATAATGTGTTCACTTTTTTTTCATTGTATTCCTTTGGTACATATGGTCATGCCAATTCTCTTCTAGAATTTGATCTGAGGAAGTGGGTCGGGCCAACGAAAGATCACCACCTAATAAACCATCTTGTTAGTCTTTAAAGTACTGCATAATCCTTTCTTTTGTTTCAGCAAGATCACACTAACATGGCTACATCTCTATTACAATGGAAAGGAAAAGTTCTGAGAGCAGGGACAGTTATGTTCTGTAATGACCACAGGGGGGAGGCGAGTGTGGGAGATAGCTATTCTGCAGAGTGACCACAGGGGGATAGCTGCACCAGGAAGAGTGGCCAGGGTTCTCCATATAGCCAGCCAATGACCAAAGTAAGCAGGCCTCCTACCCCCAACGCTGAATGAGGGAGGGGGTCCTGCCAGCCAGCAACCCTGTTCTCCTTGCGAGAAGCCACCTGCCAGCCCAATCCCCCCACCCCTAGCGAGGACCCAGTCCCATCCTCTCCCCAGGATGGGGGGGCAGCGCAGCTTGTGGGAGAAATATCCAGGGCAACATAGCCCCAGCTCCCCAGGAAGAACTGTCGACGGAGCAGCAACACTTCCACCCACTATGGGTGGCTCTGGTAAGTCCCCCCAATTTTTCAGCACCTTAGGCTGAGCCCCTTACCCTCAGTTTTCCTGTGACTTCAAGCCCCCATCCTGACTCTGGCACCCCCACTCTCTACCCTGAGCCCCCTCCCCCCAATCTGTGCCCTGACTCCTGCACTCCTCACTCCCCTAGCCTTGAGCCCAACACATTCCCAAATCCCCGTCCTGACTCCTGCACCTCTGATACTTGCAGCCCCCTGCCCTGAAGGGCCCAAGTAACTCTGGGTAAACCTTCTAGTACAATTAATACAGAAGTTTATAACCTTCATAATCCAGCAAGGTGCACTTACACTGTCTTTAGCTTCTATTTTTCCTAATATTATATTATAGTATTTCAGATCCCTCAGAATTCTAAGATACTACGATAAAGAATAAGAAAATAATACTGCATTATTTAGTTAGGTATGGTCTATTCTACATGTCTACATTGGCATATCTATGTTGCTCAACAGTGTGAAAAATCTACAAGGAGTGATGTAGTTGTACTGACCAACTCCGCTCCCCGTCCCCACCCTTCCAGACAGCACCATGCTTTTCCCACCAACATAAGAACCATCCTTCAGGGAGATGAATTAACTATGCTGGAAGATCTTTCTCTTTTCAATGTACATCTTCATTAAAGTGCTGCAGCTGTGCCAATGCAGCATTTTAAATGTAGACTTGCCATTAATGTATGTTAAACCTTAAATACTGCCTTAAAACATGAGTTTTTATATTTTTATTAGCAGTAAAGTATTTTCCTTTCCTCCCATAGGTCAATATTCCACTGGAGCTTGAAGAATCTCTCAAGCTTTTGCTTTTTTTCAAGGATCCTCCAAATGCAAAAATCTAACCCACTGATTAAGAACTGGAGAGTGCTCCCAACAGAGTCAAACATTTCATAGGCTGCCTTCAGAAAATATCCATGTTATAGCCCCTATTAGTTTAGAGCAATGATTTCAGGTGACACTCATGCTCCTAATGCTAATGCGCTACATTATTCTTGTATTACTGTCTTAGTGCTAGATTCTGGTTCCCCTCTATTACCCTGGGCTATGTCTAGACTGCAAGCCTCTTTTGAAAGAGGCTCTTTCGAAAGATACTTTCGAAAGAGCCTCTTTCGAAAGAGAGCGTCTAGACTGCATGTTGAACTTTCGAAAAAGCGGCTTGCTTTTTCGAAAGAAAGCATCCAGTGAGTCTGGATGCTCTCTTTCGAAGAAGCCCTATTTACATTGAAGAACGCCTTCTTTCGAAAGAGGAACTTTCGAAAGAAGGCGTTCTTCCTCGTGAAATGATGTTTACCGCCATCGAAAGAAAAGCCGCGTTCTTTCGATTTAATTTCGAAAGAACGCGGCTTGAGTCTGGATGCAGGGGAAGTTTTTTCGGAAAAAGGCTACTTTTCCCGAAAAAAACCCTGAGTCTGGACAGAGCCCTGGTGAATACTCACATTAATAGTCTTACTGAGTTTCTTGTGGATAACGGCCAGATTTTTAAAGATACTCAGAAACTAAAAATGTAGATAAATAACTAGCGGGATTTTTATAGAGCCTTAGCCACTAACTTCTATTGATATCAATGACATTTTTTAAAACTACTAGACATCTAACTTCCACTGATATCAATAGAAGTTAATGTTCTATACACTTTTAAAATCCCATTTGATACTTACCTACACTTATAGGCACCCAAATATCTTTAAAAATCTGGCCCTAAGAGCTTATCAGCATGAGCACTAGTTTCACTGAGCCAGAGTGACTTACTGTAAACCTTGTGTGGCACTTTCAATGGCATTCTACTGTCATTCAGTGGACTTGTAAGGGACCAGTGTCTGCAGAGTATGAAACTAATCAACCTTGAAACCAAGTATGTTCTGAGAAGCAACTACTGTGGGTACTTCATGAACACGGTGTAACGCTATGAGCTGATTTTTCAAAAATATTGTGTCAGAATACTAAAAGGCACTGATAGTTTACATAATACACTCAGTAATATAAAACCTTTTACCTGAGTCTTATGATTAGCTGTTCTAAAGTGCAACCAGATATCTTTAATACTGATTTAGTACTAACTGCACATAACTATCAGTAATTAACACCATTCAAAACCTAATAGAGTTTTTTAAATATGCCAAGATTAAGTTTTGTGTAATTTAAAACAATACAACTCTCTCCCAAAATCTGTATTTTATAATAAAGTACTTGAAAAACATAATGCTACAATTTTTCAAAAAGGACATTCATATAGACACAGTTGCTGTGGAATAAAGTATTGGTAAGCCAGTAATTTCTGCTCACCCGTTTTGATCTTACATCACTGGTCAAAGGGCTAGATTCTTCAGAGGTATTTTTATTCCCTGCTTTTAGAAGATCGGGAGAAGGAACTATAAGTTTTAAGTAAGTTTCCTTTTTGGCTTGATTTACCAAAGACAAAGGTTTCACACTGGGCACCAATCCCGTAGACTGTATTACACTTGTGTGTTTGTTCACAGATTCCTCCTTTGCCTGAGAGCTTTGGAAAATAAAGGGAAGCTGCTGTGACAAAACCTGAGGCTGCATCTGCTGGGACTGGAATGATGAGGGAGTCTGGGAATCAGACATAAGAGGTATCTGCTGGTGTATTCTCTTTTCCTGGGACTTGTCATGCGTTTTTTGTCCATCTGCTTTCATGTCTGTTACACCACTATGCATTAGCACCTGTAAAAAATATTTTACAAAATTTGTATAGATTATACAAGCTCATTAAATATTGATGACAAGCAAAATGTTATATCATTAATCACCGTAAAGCATCTTGAATTCTCTCAAAATAAAATAATTTATTTTAAATTAATCTTACAGTATATTTAATTGCTTGATCTTCATCTTTTAACATGAAAACAATGCTAAACATGAGTTGCTTTGAAATATATTCTTGATAAACATAATGGTATTGCATTTCTAACATCATACTGTACAGTTCTGATATGTATAGGCTATTCTCTATTCTCGCTGCAGTTTTGTAAGGCGGTTCAAAACTAACATTCTCTGTACTAACCCTGCCCTTTCTCTGACAGGCTGCCAGATGATTCATTCAAGAAAATAAGTAACAACTTCAGAAAAAGATTAGTAAAAATAACCCCTAAGTCAACCAATAAACTATGCACGGTAAGCTATGGTCTAAAGACATGTCCCTTGGCTTGGAAGCCAGTTAGGGAGGTAGAACTGTAGGAGACACTGTAACAGAAAATAAATCATCTGGTAAGAAATGTACCATTGCACAAATCCAGCTTGTCCCATGATTCTGATATATATATAGTAGCCCAATGCCTGTGACTCTGTAATGCTGAAATACTGGCTGTTGCCTCTGGGCAGCGCTGTTGCCCAAGTCACATCCTTTGCCTCCCCCATGGCGCTCAGCTGACTTCTGTGCCACTCCCCCACAGTGGCCCAGCTGAGCGGCGCAAAAGTCAGTCGAGCGCCACTGCGGGAGGAGAAGAGGGGCGGGGCGATGATGTGCGGCGTGACAGGGGCTCCAGGCCCTGCTCCCTGGCCGTGAACATCACCGCCCCACCCCCATTCGCCTCCCGCAGTGGCGCTTGGCTGACTTCTGCGCCACTTAGCCGGGCCACCGCGCGGGAGCAAGTGGCGCATGCGACCGTTTGGGCTCTGTGGTTCCCCGAGTGAGAGGAAGGAGGGGGAGAAGAGAAAGAGAGATGGGAGAGAGAGGCAGGAGGCGGAGGACAGCTGAGAGAGAGGGGGGGAGGCAAATAGGAGGAGGAGAGAGAGAGAGAGAGAGAGATGTGGAGAAGAGACCCGAAAATCCTGTCTTATGATGGGCTATTGGCTAGTAGATATAGAACAGTGAACAGTCAACAGATGTAGAGAGCAAGAGGAAATACAGAATAAGACAAGGAAGAGCCCCCAGAATTAATTAGCAATACTATTACTGAATCCTGCCTGAAATGCCTTGTTGCCAAAAGGGAGGCTTCTGCTGAAGACATGAACTAGCAAAGACCATTTTACTACCCCGCGGATCTCTTGTGATAGTAGCTCAAGCTCTTTCCACCCACATCACCACCACACATCTTGTGAAGTGTACCTTGATTGAGTCTTGAACAGGCATGTACCATGCACCACCTGATGCATGGTACATGTCTCTATCGTGCACAGCTTGATCCACCTAGTCAGTAATAGGTTGGATACCTGATTCCTTAGTACATCAGATGAAAAGTAACAAACAAGAAACCCGATCTTCTTGTCAATTAGGCACGCTTAGTATACTTCAGTGCTCTTATAGAAGAGGCAAAGGCAACAGTGGCAACACCACAATGGCCAAAGAGAGACATGGTTTTCTGATCTGACAGAACTGAAATTGGAACCCTAACTGCAGGACTAGTGAGACTGGACATCTTTTAACCAGGCCCATTTCTTCATCCAGACCACCTGCAACTCACAGCATGATTATTGCACTGAGATGATCTTCCAAACTGAATAGAACTATACTCCTGACAAGCTACACCACTAAAGGCCTACTCCTCCACGTAGACTAAGTTTAGCTCATGATGACCAGAATACAACAAAAATCCGAAGGATCCTGTAATCCCAGTTATCCTGGGCTTGCTTTAGGAAGATGTGGATAAGGAATTTCATCCCACTATAACAGTGCCAGGTGTCAATGTAGTCTCATATTTGCAAGATCATCTGGTTTCTTGACACAGAAACCTCATCTATCCAAATTTCTCATAGCAGCCAGTCTGGCCAAATCAATCTTTCCCAAGTTGAACCTACCAACCGTGTTAAAAGCCTTTACTACACAGTTTTTGAGTCACTGATATCAGTACCTCCATTTCACCTAATCATCAGGGCTTCACAAATGGTGGCGGAAGCCACTCGCCAGCCCCGCACTGCGCATGCACAAGAGCCGCATTGGTAAACTGGTAAACGGGGCACCGGGCTGAAATCTACTCTGCACAGGCGAGTAGATTCAATAGTTTGTTGAGCCCTGCTAATCATCATAACCTGTTTTCTGGCCATCCTGATCAGCTTTATCCTCACTGAGTGTTCCATGACAACAAAGTGGTGCTAAGAATCACAGAATCATTCTTCCATGAGGTGAATTAATTTTTCCATGCCTTCATTCTGTCCAAAGACACGTCACCTAACCAAAAAGCTGTTGCAACACTTTAGGTAAGACTCTCTCACCTTATCTTCTGGATCATCTCTCTCAGAAGTGGAAAAAGTGGGAATACATACTGCAGAATTTCTGGTCACCTATATGAAAGAGCATTCATTCCCAGGGGTGATTTGGGGTTTGAGACCCTTGTGAAAAACTTGGACTGCTTTGAGTTCTTTTGACTGCTGAATAGATTAACTTCAAGAAAGCTGAACTTCTGCAAAATCAGAGTTAGGATTTTCTGATACAGACACCATTCTGAGTTGCTGACTCAGCTTCTGCTATGCTGTCCATTTCACTATTTCCATCACTTCTGCATGCGAAGTTAACACTCCTCCTTCCCTCTTGGTTACTGGTACATGCCGATAGTAATCATGTTGCCCAACTGCACCAGAACACGTTTTCCCTCTAAGTAATTCTAGAACTTCCATAGCACTAGCTTGACATCTTTGAGGTCCAATGGTTGATTCTCTTGTTCCTTTCCTTGAAGTTTCAGATACCAGACACTGTACTGTGACTCCCATCAGCCACCCGGTACTAGTTATGAATCTGGAAGGCACAGGGATTGTCCACATCTGAGCGTGTTTGGCACCTGGCACCTGTGCCTGATCTTGCAGGCGTTCGGCTGCATGGTTCTATACTTTCAGAAGAATGGCCAGGAAGCACTTGATAGGGAATCTTGCTCAAGCTCTTCTACAAGAAACAAAGTCGTCCAGCAGATGCAAACACTGAGCTAAGGCTACCCTTGCATACTTTACCAACAATGTCTATTTACATTGCCAGGTAAACTCTCTTCGTGAACTCTGTGTGCCTGAAGCGGTTCCAGCGTTCAGACTGTGGCACTGTGTGCTACTGCTTAAATCAGAACCCCGATCAACATAAGGGCCCTGAGACCTGAGTCTGGTTAGTATTATCTCCAGCATCTTGGAAAGACTGCGGGAGATAAGAGGCTGAACTGGGCATCTTCACCGGCAGTGGGCCATGCAAATTATAATAGTCCACAGCTGCATAGTTGCATGAGAACATCTGCTAGAGCCACAAAAGTAAGGAAGTCCCCTTAAGACAGGCCATTGAAATGAAGAAGAAATCTTGTTTTCATCATCCACCTGTGGAGTGCCTGAGATCCAGAACAGCTTTGAATCATACCCACACCCATCTTCCCAAAGCTCTTCTGGAAAATGAAGAAAACAAAGTAGCCCTACGAATCTTTCTTCTGAAGAAATCCTACTGGTCCTCTGACCTGGAGAGTGGAGATTTAATTTAACATCAGCTTACATTTGACAAAGTTGCTCAAGACAGGGATCTTGGTAATTTTTTTTGTAAGGAGGCTGGAAGAAAGGCACCCATCGTGGATAATTTTACAGGGCGAAATAATTATTTAAAATATATGTGGCAAGCTACATGGCCTGCAGAGAAAGCGATAACTTGAGAGGGGAGGGATAGCTCAGTGGTTTGCATATTAGCCTCCTAAACCCAGGATTGTGAGTTCAATCCTTGCAGAGGCCAGTTAGGAATTTGGGGCAAAAATTTGTCAGGGATGGTACTTGGTCCTGCTGTGAAGGCAGGGGACTGGATTCAAGGTCCCTTCCAGTTCTAGGAGACAGGCAATCTCTATTAATTAAACCCCACTCAACATCACAAAGAAAAAGGAGCCTTCTGAATTAATACTGTACTGGACACAGAATTTACATTGCAGTGGAACTTTGGCACTATTTCAGAGACAGTCCACTATGTCAATGTGCCTAATCACAAACAATGAGGCACATTTTGAGGTCTGCAAAATGACTCAACTCTCTTTTCGATCTCGAACATCACTGATAAGATCTCCATGGCTTGGCTTAACAGGACTGCATACACCAAATAAATAGTGGAATTCAGGATAGTCTCCATTCTTCATGATCTTAAGGTCCTCTTCCCAGGACATTGTGATTCATGCAAAGCACAGATGCTTTCAGGATGGCCAACAAAGCATCAAAGTTCCTACTGATGAATAGGAAGTGGGTCTGGCCCAGGAAAGCTCATCACCTAATAAACCATCTTGTTAGTCTTTAAAGTGCTACATAGTTCTGTTTTTTGTATCTTCTGATGAAGGCTTTCCTCTTCCTATTAGTTGGATCTTGGAGGAAGAAATCTCCTAGAGGTGGGATTACCCTATCTTTTGCTAAAGATGTCACTGGAACATTGGTCTGTGGTATATCTGTAATGACATTTTTTTATTCTGGCAGTATGCAGTACTTAGATGCATGCCTGCTACAGCATTTACCCTTACCAGGGAGTTCCCATTCCTCTCTGATCACCATCTAAGAAGCAGGCTCACCGACAAGGGGGGGGGGGGGGGAGACAAAGAGGGAAAGTGCCCCGGGCCCTTCATTGCTGCTGGAGCACCAGAGCACTGTATAGGGTTTGGGTGTAGGGAGTGGGGACATGCTGCAGTCCAGGCAATGTTGAGGGCTGGCTACCCCCTGCACCACTCCTTCCAGAAGTGAAGAGCCACCCCTGCTTTGCCCAGGGCCCTAGTGAGGCTGTCAGCTCTTTGGTCTAGAAGAATGATTCAAATTATGAATTAGAGGCAGGTACTTTATTTGACTTCTAGATTGCCATCTAGTGCCTTAAGGTTGGATCTGGATCATGGCTGTAAACTTTCAATACATAGTGTCAAACATTTTAAGAGGAACAAAATGTTTCTTATATTTTTTTCTATGTCCTAAGCCCCTTCTACAGTAGAGATAATGGCTTCTGAGTCAGAGAGCAAACACTGCTTAGTTTATGCTTTGGTTTTTTTTTAGTTTTTTCTCCTCTCTTTTTTGCTCATTTTGGATTTTTTAGCCCTTCTGGTCCTCTGCAGATGTTCCCATTCAGTTGTGGCTAGGGCTGATCTTTAGTGGCTTCTTTATGCAATGCCTTGAGTCCTCCAGAAAAATCTTTTCAATGGCATCCCCTCAGGATCCCACTCTCCTAACCAGAGAAATGAGATTTCATCACCAGTGTTCCTTGATTCCAGCTCTCAGTACAAGCCCTGCTTCTTTCTCTAGGGAGCTCAAAGGAAAGCCTGGAGTCCTTTACAGGATTTTTCTTTCTGGTCCTGTTATGTCCTGGGACTGGCTAACTGAAGTCCTCCTCATCACTAGAGTCTCTTTCTGCTCTGTTTTGTGTCTAAAGATTCGGCTTTTCTGTGTTGGAGTAATGGCTTCTTGGGGCATGGGGAGGACCTCAAGTGCATATCCAAGTCACAGTCTTTCAGTAAAAGAGCTGACAGGCTCAGAACAGGCAGGGCGCAATTCACCTTCTGAAGAGCCTGTAAAAGCTGCCTTACAAAGCACCACTTGGTTTTAGCTTGGTGTTTACATGACAGTTATGCAGTGCCTGCAGTGGGGGAAGAGGAGTTCCACAGGGAGGTACTAAAATGCCAACTCTGGGTAGCTGCAACCATCCCATGGCTCAAATCTTGATCCAGAGAGAGAAATGGCAGACAAAATAACTGTTTACTTTTGTTATTGTCTGAAAAGAAAAAAGATAAAATAGTAACTTGGCAAAGAAAAGTTGAGGGCAAAACGAACCTCCACTTGACTGCTCCCACAGGAACAGAAGATCTGGCAGCAAGCTATAGAAGGGTTTCTAGCTAACACAAGCTGCATGATAACTTTGGAATGCCTCTGGAAATTGCAGACAAGAGGAAAAGAGCCAATATGTATCAGAAATATGGAAACAGAATGCTAAGATTCCTATCCTGCTTTATGAGCACTTGGTAGGATAAAGGATACCCTAGGAGCAGCTATTAACAGAATGCAGTGTCCATGGTAGCATACTATTCAACTCAACTTTACAGTACATATGTACTTAATTTGTCTTTATATTCGTATATTTTCCAATTTATAATAAAAATTACCTCCCAGTCAGGCATTTCTTAGAAGTTAACAACCAGCTCAGTTAAGGGCATATTTTAGTCTGAGAGAGTCATTAACTGGCAGGAAATGCTCTTTCCTGCCAGGTATTAATGCTTAAACAATACCTCAGCTGATACAAACCTGAGTTTAATTTTTCAAAGGTAACTTTCAGTATCAAGATTGTTAGCTTTACAAAAATATGCACCTATCATACCTTGTTCTTGTTTTTATGTTGTGCTTCATTCTCTGAATCAGAATCATCTTCACTTTCTTCGATACTTTGCTCTTCCTCCTCATCTTCCTCTAGATCATCTGAGTCACTACTACTAATGCCCTCACTTGAAGTGTCCGAAGAGGAGCCTGAATCACTATCACTATTGCTGGAGCTTTCTACTGCTTTCTTTCTTGGTTTCTAGAGAAAATGTAAAAACATTTTTAATGATTAAACTTTAATTTGTTACATCATCCATCTCTTCTTCATATGACCTAGCTGGTCTCAACTAATATTATTAGAAATCTTTAACACACCTTATTTTCTTGATGTTCTCTGGAAAGAAGAAGAACCAGAAAATGAATAAATTAATCATATCGGTCAAGAATTGACTTTTTGGAGACCTGTATCCCACTGAACGCGAAAATACAAACTGTCATCAATTTTAAAAACAACATGAGCAATTCTCTGTGTAATTGTCAAATTCAGGCCTAGATAACTAGGTGATCACACAGAGACTGTCTCTTCTAACAAGCCTGAAAACAATAAAATCTACCATAAGATTATTGTATATTAGCTTCATCACGGTATTTGAATAATGGTACTATGTCAACTTGGTTAATCTGTGTTTGAAACTTGAAATTATTTTGAACAAGAGACTGGTACTCTTCTTACTTCCATGTACTAAAATGTCTCTGGGTGCTGAAAGGTAGGGCAAGGAATGAAACCCAAAAGTCTGTCTTTGAAAGAGACAGCTGTTAAAGACTACTAACTAATGAACATACCTGTCCCAGAGAGAATAAAAGGATGGATTAAGACTGTAAGAAGCCATTTTGCAACAAGTTATCTGCAGGGGTTAATGTTTGGTGGTACGACATGTAAACTCTAAAAACAGACAGAGCATGGACAGGGATGTTTGAAAAGGATTGAGGGGCATGGTTTCGAAGCTGGGGAGTCCAGAGTCCACCGAAGGAAAAGGGAAGCAAGCTGATCAGGCGCACAGAGAAAGAAACTCACTCCATGCTTTGGAAGGGAAACCATATGTAGTATTGGGAATCCTGCAATCCTCAGAGGACCAAGCCCAAAGTACTGCTTATTAGTGTGCTATTTTGTCTAGACCTATGGATTTCTCATGCTGCTTAAGTAAAGAATAATTGTGTTTGGAAATACTTACAAAGCTGCTGTGTTCACTTCTTAGTAACAGTGAAGAGTTAACTCAGAGTGCTCATGCAACTGGAGTTCTTGGAGAGGGTCTAAAATCTGAGGGGTCAGTACTGCTCCTGGGGGGCCCAACATAGCTGGAATTTCTGGTCTCATTTTCATGAAGGGGTAACTCCCCAGGAGATATACCAGAGAGGCCAACGGCAGGATGAGTGCTACAGCCTACTGAGAGCTAGAGAACCTTAGAGCACTCAAGACTAACAGATTGAGTATCCTTTCAGCAGCCTAGTGATCGTACAGCAGGAGCTGCTCTGCTAAAGCTGTGTGTGACAGGCACATGCATTTGAAGTACATTTATCTTGAGATAAAATGAAAATACATGTTGTCCAACAATACAGAGGTTCCTGGTTTCGGAAAGAGTACAGTTCAGATACCGAAAAAGGAACAGAAATGTGTTTAAACACTAAGATTAATATAGTGTTTCTATTGCTTAGCACTATAAATTTGCATGGCATTTTTAGGAAGAGATGGCCCCTTCATCAAAGCACTTATAATCTGTAATGGGCAAGTACAGGAAACAACATACAAGAGCAACAAAGCTGACAAAAATACAGAAGATGCAAAATATATGTCGACACTTTAAAGAAGAAAAAGCTACAAACAAGCTATCTTAAGAGAGACTCTAAGTAGGAGGACTCCTAAAACATTAAAATAGGATGTCAAGTCAGATACAAGAGGCAATGTTTAAAAAAAATGCATTTCAGACAAAAGCAAAATGTAAAAAGGTAAGTATTGGCAGAATGCAAATTATAGAAGTAGAGGGTAGGGAGAAACAAAGTTTAAGATGTAGAAAGAGACAGTGGAGTTGAAAAGCACCTTGAAAGTCAGGATGAGATGTATACAGATACATGGTGCACTGAAGAGGTGGGGAGATCTGGTCAGACCTGTAGGAAAGCAAAATAATTGATACTGCGATATGCCGACAGGTTGTGGAGGAAAGCATCAAGGTGTCTGGAAAGAACAAGGTGACAATACTTTTGATGAATTATACCAAAAGGAATGACTTAAGAAAGCATCTATAGAAATAAGTTTTTCTTTACTTGCTTTTTAAAAGGAATATATCAGAGGTTTGGTATAGTTTTTTTAATCAAGGTTATTGAATAATAATCATCTTAGAGGAAGAATAAGGAGCCTAAAAAGAATTGAGAATTCTATGCTGAAATCCAAAATTTGTTTTAAGACAGGATTTTTAGAATTAATTGCCATTTGCCATTGCAATACTTACTAAATGCAGCATTTAGAACAAATGAAGTGTTAATTATTGGTCAATCACAGTGTTTGCATTTCTATTATGGGCTTGTCAAGACTGGTCTGACTGCTTCAGTAGCATTAGTGCTTTTGCCATGTGACTTCTCTTTCACCTTATATGCCCAACATTGTGATATTTAAAACACCATAAAACAGGTTCTGTGCACTTGGTTTCAGTGGTGCTACATCTGCTTACTCAAGGTCAAAATCTGATCCTAAATATTTAGAGATTTATCCTATTTACAGCATATTTAAATGTATTTCTTTATCTTCCTTTCAAATAAAGTAGTAGTATATGTCTTCACGAAAGTTAAGGTCTTAAAATGAAACTGAATACTGATTTGAAAGCAGTAAAAAAAACTGTATAAGTAGAATAAGAATCACCCGAACAGTGCAATACATTTAACTATTACAAATAGTAAATGCCCAGTTTTTAAAGACACCCATTAGATATATGTTTATAACAGATTCGTGAACACCATGAGATCCAGCAAGCTGATGCTGACAATCAACTTGAATGTATTTAGAAGTAACACACTGAGTCCAGACGTGAAGTGCAAGCTCCAAATCTTGTCTCTTCCACCTACAGAAACTGATTCAATGAAAGATATTTTCCCCACCCACACTATCAAGCCACAAAACAGTTAAGAGAATTTGTGAGTGGGTCCACCTCAACTTGCTAGGGTTTACCTCCACCAGTTAACATGCAAATACTAAGACTAGTGCATCTATGCCCTGGTTCTAAAACATATTAGATACCGTGTTTTAAAAAGCAGACTTTTTCATACTGTAGACATGGCCATAGAGTAAGTGATCTCACTAAGAAGAGAGGTTTTATGGGCAATACAATGGCAAGTACTTGCAGACAAATGAGACAGAAGTATGACTGACAAAAGATGATAATTAAACCTGCACCATTTCTTGGTTGAGAGTTTGAAGTATAATAAGCACAACAGAAGAAAGTAAAGGATAAGCATAGAGTATATTCTATGTATAACACACAGACTCTGCAAAAAGAAAAGCTGCTTTTGGCATACAACTCAGTATTCTGCTAGTAAATATCTAGGGACAAACTTGGAACATCATTGCATTGTGAATTACTGTTGTAGTCATAAGAGTTTTAGCTTGTAGGCTATTCAAGCCCCTTTTGAAATTGGTAAAAGCCAATAATGGTTGCACTGGTCACATTTCTCTACACAGGACACCAATTTAGTAACTAAGAGTAGAAACTGTAGTATGTGTTTGGAGGGGGCGGCGGGGGGAGAATCAGGATACAAGTTCATTTAGAGCACGGAATTGGCAATCTTTTCAAACCAAAGAGCCAAACTACATCAAACTTCCGAGCAAGTGGTCAACAAAGAGCTGTATAAGAATGCCCATTTGCATGACTAAAAATATACAACTTAATATTATTGATAACTGACAATGATTAATAATAGCGTAAATGAAACATTGCACTCATAGACTTTATTTAATGGGACTTCTGCTGCTGCATCTTTTCACTCAGTTCTTTGAGATTTACATCATAACTGGCCAAATATAGCTACATGCACAGATTCAGGCTGTCTTGTCAATCTTATGGCAAGGGGCTGGGGATGTGGGGGTGCAGGAGTCTGGGCTGGGGTGTATGAAGGACTCAGAGCAGGAAATTTGGGTGTATGATGGACTTAGGGCACAAGGTTGGGCTGTGTGGGGGGTGCAGAGTTTGGTGATGTGGGGATATAAGGGGCCCAGGGCAGGGGTGTATTATATGAAGGCATGAGGGGCTCAGTGTTGGGGTATGATGGGCTCAGGGTGGGGAGGACTGAGATTCAAAGCCTCAGGCCAGATTTACTTTTCAGGAGTTCCAGAGTTAGTGTATTTTGTGCCCCCTCCCCAGGCTCTGGGATGGGGCCAAAAATGAGAAGTCAAGTTTGCTGAAAAAGGACAGGACTGCCAATTAGTGGGATAGGGATGAGGGTTCAGGATCTGGGGCATGAGGGGATGGGGCGCACTTACTTGTTTTCGTACCGTGTTGCACGCACTGTGTAACATACCTTCCCACTGCTCGCATTCACTGGAAGGAAGCCTCTAGGAAGGGCTCACAGGGGAAGCCTCCAGGAAGTGTGTCCCAGGGGAAGGAAAATGGCACGTTCCCCATATGCCAGGGACAGGAAAAGAGCAGCTCATGGAGCCATTTTTTGCTTCATTTATTCCCCACAATTCAGATCAAGTGGAGAAGTTCGGGGCTTCCTCCCCTCCCACCACCCTTCAGGAAGTCAGCGCCTCACTCATGGGGATATTTAAAAAAAAAAAATTTTCAGCAAATAAAAGAGAGACTTTCTCCATCGATCTGAGGAACTGGGTTTTGCCCAAAAAAGCTCATGATATTTTTGTGTTAATCTCTAAGGTGCTACAGGACTACTCATTTTTTTAAAAGCTTCAGAGGGGTAGCCGAGTTAGACTGTAACTGGAAAAACTTCAACAACAACAAATAGTCTAGCAGTTCTAATGTTGAGAGCTTCTTTTTAAAGTTACAGACTACCATGGCTACCCATCTGAGACAATATAGAAGTAGTACATCCAAACAATGGTGATTTCTGCACCAAGATCTTAACGTAAATATACCAGAGAAAACTACAGAAAGATTTAAATTTGCCAAGAGATTGGTCAGAACAATTATACACTTAAAAATATGCAAAGGACGATTTAGAAACGGGTAATATAAAAGTTCTTTCAGGGAACACAAAAGATATAAAACAGAAAGTATATGAAATTAAAGAGGCAAATTCTATTCTGGCTAGCAATCCCATCGAATTAAATAGGGTTCTAATGGGTAACTGTGGGGCAGAATCTGGTCCCAAGTAAACAGGCTATGTTATTTGAAAAACTTAAAAAACATCAAATAGACTAGTAGCACCTTAAAGACTAACAAAACATGTAAATGGTATTATGAGCTTTCATGGGCACAGACCAACCATCTACATGTTTTGTTAGTCTTTAAGGTGCTACTAGCTTACTTGTTGTTTTTTAAGTTTTTCAACCCAGACAAAACTGCTTGATGAGTTGATGTCAGAAAGATGTTTCAAAACCTGCCATAAAGTGGTATTTGAAATTCATGAATCAAATACAGCTGAAAAGCCCAAATGTGAATGTTATAGCTTCAGAGAGTGGCATATATAGCAGAAGTTTATTAAGCAACTTTGCAAATTCTGAATCCTGTGACCAGCAAGCCACAACCTGACCTAGCACAAGGCCAGAGTTGTTCTGTCACACCAGCTGCCACTGGACCCAGGCAGCAGCGGATACAGGACAGGGCAAGCGGGGTGGCTGCCTCGGGCCCCACACTGCAATAGGCCCTGCGTCAAGGTGCTGCATGGGGCCCAAATAGACGCTTGAGCGCGCAGAACTCAGCCAAGCGCCATGGCGGGAGGCGAAGGAGGGCGGGGTGGTGATGTACACAGACACGGGGTGGGAGGCGAAGGGCGTGGTGCTCGACTGAGTTCTGTGCCGCTCAGCCGGGACACCGTGCAGGTTTGGGCTCCGTGAGTGAGAGGCACGAGGGGGAGGACTAAGGAGAAGAGAAAGAGAGGGTGAGTCAGGAGGAGACGAGAAAGAGAGAGTGAGGCAGGAGGGGAAGGAGACTTAAATACAAATGAATATTTTAAATTATTAATGCAGAATTTTGTTTAAGAATGACTTACAATATAATTAAAATAAAAATTATCCTACTAAATTAAGTTTCTATCAAATTTACCCAATTCACATTTAATATGAAAATAGCCTTCAATATGCGCATTTGACGCCTTTTTTCCTCCAAAGGGGGGCCCCACGAAATTGTACTGTCCTAGGCCCCACAAATCTCTCATCTGCCCCTGGACTCAGAGAACTTCACATAAAGAGTCATGTGGAACCCCGAGTCAGCTGGAGAGTCCCCACCTGATCCTGGGTTCCGCTGAAATGCTGCGGGGAACCCGAAGTCAGCTGGGGAGTCCCCCACTGACCTCGGGTTCCATGGCTTTGAAATGCACAAGAGCCCCCACTGGGGACTCTTGTACATTTCAAAACAGCCATGCCCACCCAGTAGGGGCTCTTGTACATTTCAAAGGAGGTGTGTGGAAGTGCCTACCGACTAGTCGAGTAGTCAATGGAAATTCCATCTACTATTCAACTAGTCAATTAACTGCAATTTAACATCCCTAGTACATGCCAGCTCTGCCCTGCACAATCCAACCAAGAAATTCCTGAATGCCATGAGAACCCTGAATAGATTGTTCTCCAGTTTTAAATGCTTTGTGCTGCTGCAACAGCATAGCAGGTTGATAGATCTGGCCCTGAATTTATATTATCCAGTCTTCTTACACTCAGTTAAAGGCGAAGGAAGCTATAAGGGAAGAGAATTAAGGTATACTGACTTCTTTTAATGCTTTTGGGGCAGAACAATATAGCTATGACCACACGGTCATATGCAAGTGTTCACTTACAGAAGAGCTAATCAACATGTGTCCTGTAGGCCACATGCAGCCCATGGCCCATTTGATTGCAGCCCACGGGTGGGAGCCAAAACAAAAACTAGTCAGTATAATGGTCTTCTGTTGAGATGTAGTTAAATTCCTGGACTGTCATTGCTCATTAAAAGTGCTCTCATATGGGTGGAAATCGGGTAAATATTGCATTTTATTAATATCAGCAGAACTGACATA
Organism: Pelodiscus sinensis; assembly: GCF_049634645.1. NCBI lineage: Eukaryota > Metazoa > Chordata > Testudines > Trionychidae > Pelodiscus > Pelodiscus sinensis. The sequence continues at coordinate 32,923,002 of NC_134717.1, forward strand.
AATGGCGCCTGCCATTGTTGTGCAGTCTTGCCTTAATCTTTGTATTCATGTCCATCAGTGTATAAGAAGCTATTTGCATACATATTTGCATGTATATGCAACCACACTTAAGTTGCAGCCCTTGGCATGTGGTGTGAGTATCATTGTGGCGCGCAGGACTTCCAAAGTTGAGTAGCCCTGACTTACTAGAAAAGGAACAATTTTATCTTTAGCAATGAGTCATTAAGTGATCATCTGAGAGTTAGTTTGCCATCACCATTATGTTATATTTATATTTAACAGCCTGACAAGACCAAAAGAAGAGAACAAAGATATACATTTTCAGTAGAGGAAATTCTTTAAGAATGCACATACAACTGTAAGAAATATGGATGTAAGCGACTAGTTGACCATCTGATAAGCATATGCTTATCAGATAGTCAACCAGTGACTGAACTAGTTGCTTCCCCCCACCCTTGCTGCCTCTATCAAAGAGAGACAGCAAAGGGGGGGGGGGGGAGCAGGCGCCAGTGCTGGGAGGAGAGCCGGCTTAAAAGCCCTGTCTGCCTTGCTGCACTTGTGCTTTTAAAATATATTAAGAACCTGGTGGCTCTTAATACATTTAAAAGGCCCTGCTGCAGCTCTGCAGTCCATCCTCCCCCCCCAACCACCAATTGACTAGTCAATGGAAATTCCATCAACTAGTTCAGGGGTCATCAACGCGGTGCCCATGGGCACCATGGCGCCCGCCGAGGCATTTATGTGCGCCCACCTAGTGCCGCCCCTGGGAGCATGCGCGGCCCCCGCACCCCAGCGCATGCGCAGCCCTGCACCCCGAGTCCCCAGTGCATGCGCAGCCCCAGCCCCTGGATCCCGCAGCGCATGCATGGCCCTGCCACCAGGCAGCCTAGCAACCCCATGTGGCGCCCGCCACCCCAAAAAGGTTAGCTGATTAAACGCCATTTAACATCCCTAGTAAAAAACAAAGGGAATATTTGCAATGTGAAGCAAACAACCCTGCAGCGACAAGTTTCAGAGCCTGAGTTCACTGACTTGGATTTCAGACCAAGTCTCCAGCCTGACTGAACCATTTATATTGCTGTTCTTAGTCCAGCAGCACAAGTCCCATGGTGACCCAGTCTCTGAGATTTGCTGCTGCAGATTTTTTTTTTTTTTTTGGCAGTGTAGATGTACTCAAAAGGCATACAGTCAAAAAAATAGGGAACTGAAAACTTCTCTAAAAATGAAAATTTAATGACTTCATGTTATTCTTATTACCTATCGTTAACACATTAGGAGATAAAAACCCTAGTGGAGACTAACAAGGAAGTGCAGAGACACTATTTAAGGACTTATGCTTAAATTAAAATGTCAGTTACAGAAGAGGACTGAAACCAGTGTTCCCTGTAAGATGTATGCTTGCATAGCCTCTCAGGAGAGACTCAAATGCCCCCAGATGATTAACAGAGCAGTCCAAGATAGGTTTTTTTTTTCTACTGTGGTGCACATTAAATGTCTTCTGTTCATGGATGGAAAAGATCAGCATGAACATTTATTGTAACCAGAGAATGAAGTTAAAGAAATGTGAAACCTACACTAAAAATTAAAAACAACAAGGTTTGGAAAGCCAATTACAGATGAAGGTAAATAATAAGTATTTTAAAAAAGATGAATAAGCAGTACAGTCTCATAGATAGTAAGAAAAATTAGAACGCAATATAGACCATGTTATAAATGAAATTGAAGCTTATGTTTCAAAGCACAACAAATAAGAAACAGCATTTCCAAGAAGAGCAACAAAATACTTAAGTTGACTAAACTTATATCTGAAAAATTCATAGCATCATTTACTTCAAGAATAGATCAGGACTAGAGTTAGTAATAGTTTAAGATGGTCACAGCATAGAGCATATTTTAACAGGACTATACAGAGGATCATCACCCTTACAAAGCTGATATGTTTTCATTATCTTAATAGATACTTGAGAGATTGAAGTAAATGTATTATCTTAACTTCTTTATTTAACAAATGCTGCATTTACAGATATTCAGGCAAGGCACCAGCACTAAAAATAGTGACATACTCCTCAGCATCAAACCTTCACTCAGTCTTTATTTTTGCCCACTTGTTTCCTCCAATGATCTTCCATGAGGCCCAGGAGATCACTCAAAATCCCATCCTCATCTCTTCCTCTGTTTTTAACTTCAGTTCAACTCAACCCTGGAGTTTCTAAATGCCAAATACAAACCTTAATCCTGTAAGTGATGTCATATATTTATTAAACATGCAGTTCATTAGGCACAAAAGATAGCCAGGTGGAGTATTATTCTTGTGAGTAGTAATACTAGGTCCAAAGGAGCAAGGACCACAAGATCAGGCCTATACTGTAAGGAAGTTTTGCAGAATCATGATCATAATATATTATATATAATATCTAAAACTGCCAATGCTTTGGATACAATAGTACTACCTAGGTCTTACATAGCATTTTACATCTTTATATCCCAAAGTGCTTTATGAAGTAGGTCAATATCATTATTCACATTTTACAGATAGGAAAAAAGAAATGCCATGAAAAGACTTGATTAAAATCTAGCAGAGTGACATAGAAGCGACAATGGCTCCAGATTCAGAAACGTATGAGGAAAAAGTATAACAGAAGAGGGGACTGCTGAGTTCTTGTTACAACCTTCTGTACCTCTTAACACTCATGTCTTGAAATCTTTGATTTATAGAGCTGTCAGGTCCATGGTATTTGTGATCCATATATAGATCTGTGGAGAACAGCTCACGATAGAGAATACTGAGGCAGAATTAGGAAGTTCTGATGTAAAGAAATCATTTACATAAGAGCTCATGATTAATATTATATAGGAAAGACAACAAAAAAGTTTTTCACAGACAAAAGCTGAAATTCTGTAATTTACTCAGCTTTAGATGCAATAATGAAAACACAACTGAGTCAAATTTTGCAAGTGGGCTACATGATAAACTATCTTGATCTAAATGCCAAGTGATCCTTGATGAACTGAAACAAAAGGAATGAGAAGTGGAAACCAAGAGCAGTAACAGAACAAAATAAACCCAAGATGTAGAACTCGGGAGTGAAAGGAAATGAAACTGACAACACAAAGAAAAGCGTAGGCAGGACAGTGAAAATAAGAATTATTTCTACAGACTAAAATCCAAAGCCAATAATCAGCTTATCCAACATAGTTTAGAGATTGAGGCATAGGTTCAAAAATGAAACTTGAATTATTTATACTGGGTCATGGTTATGCCATAAACTATTCTGCAGGAAAAGTAATATGGAGGTAGTTACAGATAAAATACCTTCAGCACCGTGCTTAATGGCAGTAAGAAGCAAGCCAACACTTGGAGTAAGTAAACAGAGTATTAACAAATACTGTGTTCTGGGAAATTCCTTACTTGTGAATTAGGCAGAAATGTGCCCACGTTTGCATGCAAATCTTATGAACTGATAGGAAATTATTCTTCAGCCTCTCCATTTCTAAATTTAATGAATAATTCCGAGATTTCTAAAAAGCTTAATAAGATTCCAACCTGTATAGCAGAACATTCTAATACATTTGAAAGTTGTTAGTGGATACACATTCAAACACTATTCTGAGGTAAAACATATCGGCTGTGTCTACATTGGCATGAATTTCCGGAAAGGCTTAAAACGGAATACTATTCCGTTTTCAGTTTTTCCGGAAAAGGAGCGTCTACATTGGCAGGCTGCTTTTCCAGAAAAGCCCCTTTTCTGGAAAAGCGTCTGTGGCCAATGTAGATGCGCTTTTCCGGAAAAGAGCCCCGATCGCCATTTTCACGATCGGGGCTTTTTTCCGGAAAAGACTACTGGGCTGTCTACACTGGCCCTTTTCCGGAACAGTGTTCCGGAATAAGGACTTATGCCCGAGCGGGAACAGAATAGTTTTTCCGGAATAGCGGCTGATTTTGTACAGTAGAGCGTCGTTGCTTTTCCGGAAATTCAAGGGCCAGTGTAGACAGCTCGCAGCTTATTCCGGAAAAGCGGCTGATTTTCCGGAATAAGTGGCCCAGTGTAGACACAGCCATCCTATTCTTTTGGTGAGACAAATTTTGTAAAAAGACTCCCCAAATGAGCTTAGCATCAAGGTAAAAGAGAGAAAGTTATCCAAGCTTGTATCTGAAAACACCAAAAAAATATTAAATTTGTAGATGTTTTGCATGTCCCAGGACACACAAAAAATAAAATTAAAAACATGAATGCTTGAGAATATAGTCTGAAACAGCAAACTCTATTTTATTTAAAAAACTCTAACATTTTGGGGATTAACTGTGAATATCTTAGGTAAATCTCTGGATATAAACATCAAATCTACATCAAAAATTCTGATTGATAGTCACATTTAATTCATTCACTTAGAGCATTTGGAAACAATGCCCATATAGACCATTGCATTGGGAAGAAGCAAGAAGGATATGTATCAAGAGACTCTCACAAAAAGTATCAAAAATTAAAGCACTTCCATCCTTTGACATTTAATTTGGTTACTGGCAGCTGGAGTACTGTCCAAGTGCCTTCCTTTCTAACCATAAGGAGACTGAAGTCTAGCCTCCAGTTTCTATTGCTTGGAAATAAGTAATTGGACTCAGGGATGTAAAGCACAAAGTAAGCATGTGAGTAGTTCTACTGCATTGGAACTATTGATGCTTAAATGCTAGGCATGTGCTCATGTACTTTTCTGAATTTGTAGCCATTAGTAGTACTTCCTATGCGGGATTTCCTAGCTAAGAGGGAATAGAAGATATGTGAATCTTTTTCCAAATGCCAAAATGTTCTGTTTCCATTAAATTCAATGTTACCTTCCCACGAGGAACCAAGTATGACTAACCTATTCGGGTTAGTGGAACCTCTAATGCTGACTTTTACTTAATGGGCATACTCAACTGGTACAGGCTGAGAGATCGCGCATTAATGAAAAAGGAAATCCCAAGACACTGTCAAAAGGGATAAAACACTTGATAACATAAAATCTTAATTGCAGACAATGGAGTTTTAAAGGCCAAGACTATCATCTTATACCTTTAGCCATGAATCATAAAGCTTTCTTACGTTATTTACCTTATCTTTGATTTTGTCAGCTCTGCTATCCAAAAGCTGGGTTTTGTTTTGTTCCTGGTTACATTTGCGAGTTCCCCCTCCTGAGGTTATAGCCTTTGCTTGTCCTGCAGGGCTTGCAGTGGTAGTGAGCAATACAGATGTATTGACCCCAGATACTGAGGTACTGTTCCCATTTACTGATCCATTCACACCTTCAAAAAAAAGACAGACATCAAGAAGTCACATCTATGGTGAGTTATAGTCATATTAGCCTATTTTAAGGTACTTGTAGCAACAGGTCAGAACCTGCAGATAAAGACTTATCTTTTAATATACTGGGGGGAGAGGGAAGTTTGAAGGGGGACAGTTATTAAGGAACACATGACAATAGACATAGAATAATGACTTGAACAATTTGTTAGAAATCAAGAACTGTCTATTTTCAACAATAAACTCATTTTAGTCAGAAAAGATAAGTTTTACTCTGTTGAAAAATAAAAAGCTTACAAACATATATTGTGTTAAGCCTCTGTTAGGAGGGATCCCTTCATATCTTAAAGGCAAAGAGACAGGTATGCATAGGAAGCTGCATACACAGCTTGCTATTGTACAAGACCTGTTGGGAAGTCGAGAGATATCAATGAAGAAAAAGTGAGAAACTTGGAAGCATTACATTTGAAATAACATGAACTTTAGTTTTATTAATTAGGTTTAAAAAACTAAGTATTCAAAAGGTAATCTTTGACACACACAAGTTTCACATTATGGGGCTCTAGAATCTTGAGCACACCAACTTGGAGCATGAAAGAGGTTGCTAAAAATTTCCTGACAATTCAAGATCGCATTTAAAAGCCTACAATGGTACATACTTATATTTATACTATATATACAAAGAATATCTGATGGCACAGAATAAAGGTTTAACTGGTATGAATTTCGGATGACTGCTGTGAGAAATCTGAAGGGCGTGTTCAAATGCTGCACCACCATTTGTTTTAAAGATCTGGCACTTAGAGGCTTGCTTGACTAAGGCACAAGTTCTGATCTCGGCACCTGGCCCAAATATTTGTGCTTAATAGGGATCTGAACAACTAGATGACTATCCGATAAGCAAATGCTTATTGGATAATCAACAGGGTAGTTGACTAGTCGCTCCCCCCCCACACTTGCTGTCTCTATCAGAAAGAGGCAGAAAGGGGGTGAGGAAGAATAGGGAGTGCTTCAAAGCGGCAGCATGACGTGGAGCCTGCCTCCATGCTTTGAAGCGCCACATGAAGCCTGATGCCGGGCTCTCCGTGGCGTTTCAAAGCAGCAGCGCCACATGGAGCCTGGGGTCAGAGTCCCCAACTGACCCCGGCTCCATGCGGCTCTGCCACTTTGAAACACTGTGGGGAGCACTGGGCCAGCGGGGGACTGCTTGAATCCCCCTGCTGGTCCCGTGCTCCCTGCAGCACTTTTGCCTTTGAAGTGTAGTAACAGGCCTGGGGCTTTGCTACACTTCAAAGGTGGAGGCATCCTTGTCAACTAATTTAATAGTTGATGCAAATTGCATCGACTATTTGATTAGCTAAATAATTGAAATTTTACATCCCTAGTTCTTAATGAGTCACAAGATGTGGGTGAGTGCAGGGGGAAAAGGTACTCTCTCACTACAACCTCCCAAATCTCTTGGGAAACTATGATGAAAAACAGGAACATTTGTAAAGTTATCCGCTAACTCCATTCTGCCTCTCTCTGCATGTTGTTGTCCTGGAACTGGGAACATCCTAAACAGTCTCCCAGAGTCAGCCCCCAACTTTGACCATGTAGTGGAACAACATTCACTAGAAGTGACTTCATATGGATTTACATATCAACCATCTTCTTTATTAACAAATCTGCTACACATACAGTGGGTCCCCATTATAAGTTGCCTCGGTATTCATTCTTTCACATATACGTCATCAATTAAAGAAACTAAAATCATTATATATCGCACATATCCGCACTTGTGCCATTTTTCAAGGGACCAAAAGACAGAAACATAGGCCAGGAGAGTTTAATTAAAAAAATGCAGCTCCTGCTGGGGTTGCTCATGGTCGGGCCGCTCTGCACACAGCACCCTAGTGCGTACTCACAGCCGGGCTGCTCAGTGTACACGCCTGGAGGAAGCAGTGCATGGCAGTAGCAGTGGTGGCTCCGGGACGCAGGCATTAGGTTAGAGCCAGGGGGAGGGGGAAGGGGAAGGATGGGAGTGCCTGGCTCTGTATGTGTTGGGAACTCTCTCAAGCTAATTACATTATTCCTTACGGGTGTTAATTCCCCTTTATAAGTCGTTTCGCTATAAGTAGCATTATTTAGGAACGTAACCTGGACTTATAACGGGGACCCCCTGTATTTGGTATGCAAGGGCCTAGATATATAATCTTAGAACAATTATATTTCCTAGAAATGGTATTCAATGATTGAATGCCTATACTTTGATGCCTGATGACTCATGCCAAACTAAACTCAGATTACATTTTTAGCTATAGCAATGAAGATAATGATAAATCCAAGTCAAACTCATGCACACTCCCAGAAACAGATGGCATAGGCACAGGCGTGTTTTATTCACGTTAGAACTTCAGCTGTTACCTTTTTCTAAACCACCTCGACTATTTTTTCCTGTAGTTCTTGAATGGAATGAAGTGGAATCATGATTCTGGGCAGGAGGAGCAAATACTGGTGGAATTCCCAGAAGAGGTGGGAAAAAAGCTGCCCCTGTACGAGTGTGCACATCTGTTCGCCACCATTCTGTACCTCAAAGAAGAAGAATAAAAAAGAAAAAATCCAAACATTAATCATCCCACTCATTTTTTTAAAATAGTCATGTAAATGAAGTATCTGTGCGCAATTTACAGTAGACCCACAAAATAAATTCTGCTCATTTTCAAGATGAGAGGAGGGGAAAGGATGATTCAGAAATGCACGAGTGACACAGAAATACAAGCATCACTAACTTTCCCTGGGACTTGCACTCAAGTCATTTAAGAGTTTCTGAAAATTACACTAATTTTGTACATATTTTCATTTTGAAAATAATCAACATAAGTTACAAAACTTTGGTAATCTCACATGAAACACTGTACTTCTGTTGAGAACATGGACACATACAGATAATTTAGTCTTGCTTATCATCTGCTATGTCAAGGCTGAGAATGAGGGGCAGCCCAGAACTCCCAGGCCAGGGAGACAAGGTACTAAGGTGCCTTTATGGTCAGCTTTGCACCCTCCCAATTTTGATTCACTTTGGGTTCTCTGTTGTAACTTTTAATATCCCCAGGGACCTCTCCAAGTTGAGAGGATCTCAGGCTGCCCAAAGATACATTACAATTCTGCCCCAGACATGACCCTCACACCCCTAGCCCTACCTCAGTTTGCCTCTGAAAAAAAAGGGGGGGGTTCTCAAAGGGCAATCGTCTATGTTTTTACAAAGTGTGCAAAAAAGGGGATCCTCTCAATATAAAAAGGCCTGAGACCTTGCTTTAAAAACATTGAAATAAGCTAGTAATTTAAAATTGTTGTTTTACTGACGAAACAGGAAACCAGTTTCAGTCTTGAATAATTAATGAAATCTTTTTCTCGGGCAGATCAAATAAACGACCATTTGACATGCTCCCTTTAAAATTCAATTATTTTGATTACTAGTACAGCAACTTTTCAGAATTTTTATACATCTTTCACCTGGAAAGTCCTCAAAATACTATATACTAATTACAGGCAGTCCCCAACTTACGCGGATCCGACTTATGTCGGATCCGCACTTACGAACGGGGCTTTTCTCGCCACCGCGTCCTGCGGAGCAAGGAAAGCTGCTCCAGGTCTCCCTGGTGTGCCGGGGGGGACTCCCCAGCACAGCAGGGAGACCCAAGCAAAGCCGCACAGACGGCGGGACCCCGCTCCCTCTGCGGCTTTGCTCGGGGGCAAAGGAGCAAAGCCGCACGGGGAGCAGGGTCCCACCGCCTGTGCGGCTTTGCTTGGGTCTCCCTGCTGTGCTGGGGGGGACTCCCCCAGCACAGCAGGGAGACAGGAGCAAAGCCGCAGAGGCGGCGGGACCTCTGCGCCTCCGCAGCTTTGCTCGGGTCTCCCTGGTCTGCTGGGGGGGAGGGGGCGCAGCTAGTGCACCCCCCCCCCTCCCCAGCAGACCAGGCTTTTGTTGCGGGACACCTGGGGTAGAGCAACTGGGGTGCTGCCGAGTTGGTCCTGCAGGGACCTACCCGGCAGTGCCCCAGCTGCTCTGTCCCAGGAGTCCAGATTCAGCCGCTGTTGAAACTGATCAGCGGCTGATTCCAGGAAGCCAGGGGCAGAGCAACTCTGCCTAGGGCTTCCTGGAATCAGCCGCTGATCAGTTTCAGCAGCGGCTGAATCTGGAGCCAGTTCTGACTTACATACAAATTCAACTTAAGAACAAACCTATAGTCCCTATCTTGTATGTAACCCGGGGACTGCCTGTATTGTACATAAAAGACAAGGTGGGTGAAGTAATATCTTTTATTGAACAACTTCTGTTGGTGAGAAAAACAAACTTTTTAGCTTACACTGTGCTCAAACTAGTCCAATAAAAGACATTACTTCCTCTAATATCCTGGGACCAACACAGCTGTAACACTACAAATATACTGTACATATGGCACCTCAAACACACAGCCATCTCTGCTGTAAACACTAGTAGTGAGGTAAGCAACGTGGCCACAATACACTGCCCATTAATACTCATGCCAGAACTTGTAAAAAGATCCGTGATAGCATACAGATCTGCTCAAAAGATGCGTTTTTCAGTATCAGAACCTTAATTTGCAATAGCTGCTGACGCACCTGGGAAGCCAACTTGAAAACAGTTGCTAGAATGAACACAAAACTCACAGCGTAATTCAGATAAGAACTTTTCACATCATTTCTAAAGGAATAAAACTGTTAAAAGAAAAAGCTCCTTTGCTTAAAAAGAGGTAAAACTACTGGTTCATGTTTTGGCAAGGGAAGACCTTGTAGAAACTTTGCTTAAAAAAACCCCTAGGGTAATCATGATCTTTTACTATCTATAACGAGAGAGAGTCAGAAATAAGAACTGTAAAAGCAAATATGGCATAGATACAAAACAAGTTTGAATTTAATAATACAAAGAAGTTAAACATGTATTTACTGCTACATACAATTTTGTAACTTCTAAAAGCGATAGTGAATTTCAAGTTCCCTTCTTGGTTTGCTACACTATTTTTTTTAAATGATGGTAGATTTTTTTTTGGTTGGGTTGATTGACAAGAAGGAAGGAAATCATCGTAACGTATTATGCTATTTTATTAAAAAAAATAAATAGCCTCTCGATGTTGCTGATCAGGCCAACTGGGCCATAAGATTATAGAGTAAGTTTCCAAGGGAAATAATGGAATCCTCTATTAAAGTATGATTAAAAGTATAGACTAATAGAGCACTAGAAAATATACAGTAGGGAACAATTTGCACAGGTAATAGGCTAGACTAGACAATACATAGATCTTTTCTGACTCGTATCATTTTTTTATTTCGTGTCCTCCTCTTGGAAATTGCTCCTTTAAGAGTTCTTGTGTACAATCATGCATTTTAAAAAACAAAATCAAATATACTTTAGAACAACAACAGGCATCCTTTCAAAAACGCATCAGCTTTGAGTAAGTTCCATGGGATCAAGTTGAGAACCTACAGAATCCATTGCTCTGCTCCACAGCAATCCTTCATTTTTAAAAAGAGATGATACCAAGTTCAATAGAGTATGAAGATGGAAATTATACCAAGAGGAGGAAAATTCTGCTGTTATTTACACTGATCAATTTCTCTCTCTAAAGTTATACCAGATTTACATCAGTGTAAATTGAGAGTAAAATTTTAGTCTTATCTGTTAAACAGTCATTTAGAATTAATATTCAAAAAGAGCATTTGGAAAGGAAGGTTAGATTCTGTATCAGGATTTACATTCATTGGCCGATCCTATTAACGGTTATGAAAAATGGATTGTGAATAATGCCAATGACAAACAGATTGAGCTTTTACCTTGCCACGGTATCACTCAATGTGTAATATGTAAACAAAACAAACAGAGCAATGAATTCACTGTAAAATGTAGTGGAAGAAGGTAATTACTGCTTAGGAAAAGGTAAGAATATGTGGGACGTATCAAGATGTGGAGATCACCTGAGAAAAAGAACATATTATGGTGTGCTAAGAAGGGAACAGACAAAGAATGGTATGTGGGCAACATAAAGGATGGAAGAACACAGATATCAACCAAGCAAATTCCTTGTCCCTGACGTGAAGGGCCATCTTCAAAGACTCAAACAACAACAAAGAATGTCTATGTATAGTTATATAAAATCAAAGAGTCTGGTAGCACTTTAAAGACTAACAAAATATGTAGATGGTATCATGAGCTTTCATGGGCACAGCCCACTTCTTCAGATGACCCGTGAAAGCTCATGATACCATCTACATGTTTTGTTAAGTCTTTAAAGTGCTATGAGACTATTTGTTGTTTTTTAAATTTTTCCTGTTACAGACTAACTCGGCTACCCCTCTGAAGTTATAGTTATATTGTTATTTGCAATTATGTAAACTGTCAATAGTGTCTGATATTATACCAATGGGATGTATGAACTCCAACACAGTCTTAGCCAGACAGCAAAACACAATTCTCTGAGAAAACATAAAATTAAATCTTTCTCTATGCACAATCTTAGTCAGCAAAAACTGTACCTTTATATACAAGATACTTCTAGGTTAACCGAAGCACCCAAGAGGTCTCTTTTCCAAGACCATCACTGAAAAGTAGATAAGTAATAATTTAGGGCCTGATCCTAAGGGATGCCAAGGAAATGAAACTCTCACTGAAGTAAAATAAACAAGTTTCTTAAACACACAGGACCAACATCTGTGGTAAACATGGATTTTCAACATCTCTCATAATAAAGCTTACAGTAAGCAACGGTCATCCCACTGCACCAGTAGATAAAATTACAACTGTCTGAATCATTCAGCATAACAGAAAAAAATCACTGAAATAGAATTACGTCCCAGGATCAGCATCTCCTGCTTTGAATACAAAACTTAACTTTAACTTCACCTCAACATGCATTTCTTCTAAATACCTTGCCTCTGCCTAGGTGCAGACTATTATGTAGTGACTACTTCTATTTTATTGATATGATTTAAAAAAATAACAAGGTCATTTTGACAAGCCAAGTAAAAGATTACAAGACAACTAGCTACAAGGTTTGCTCAGAGTTCTTAAATCAGAAGACGATGAGTAAGCCAACTTGAATTTTGCAGGTAGAAGTCTATTCCACCAAATTTGATTTTTTTTAAATGCAGTCTTTATCAAGGTCCCGATCATAGAAAAGAGAATCCTTTTTTCATTAGAAAATCTTTTGTTGCAATCTACAGAAGATTGAGCTAGGAAAATACTTCACTTATCAGGAGACAAATTTTGAAACCCACACTTCCGTAAGATGTTCGATATGTATTAAAACATAAGGTTTTGTTTCCTCAAAGAGAGGATTTAGAGGGTTCTAAATGCTAACAGAATTAGGATGTGCAAAAATACTAGCAAAATATTTTATATCTTCAGCTGGAAGTCAGATGTTACTGGTGCACATAATTTTCTATATGCACAAACAACCGCCTTCCAAACAATTCTGCAATTAGGTTTATAATGGGGCTTATTAGAGCTTGTTGTACAGATTTTACAATTTGACTACACAAATAAAAATTAGCTATCAGTAACAACAGTTATTAAAGGAGAGCAATAATAATCATTACCCTAAAGCAGTGTCTTTAATAGTTCCATACTTTGGGACCCTGAGTAGTTAAAATTTTACAATTTGTAGGTATCTATTCTCCAGGTGTAAAATTTTCAAAAGTAGCTGCAGAACATAGGCTCTAAGGTGCATTAAAAAAAACAAGTGAGAAGCACTTAGGATCCTAAGTCCCAATGACACATAGGCATCCTAAATCATTAAAGTATTTCTGAAAAATGTACTCATTGCCCTTGATCAAAAAGCGAAGGAAAAAAATCATGGTTCTTATTAGGGCTGTCAAGCAATTACAAATTTTAATCGCGATTAATCATGGCGGTGTTTCAAAGGCTGCATGGAGCCTGGGATCATCTGGAGTCCTAGAAGGAGCTGGAGTCCCGGGGGGGGGAGGAGGTATCTTTTTAGTTAAATCTCACTACTGGCAAGAACACTACTACTTTGGCTACACATTACAATGGTTCTTAGAGGATCACTCTTGAGGGGCTATTTGCTAGAATCTGAGCCAATCTGCAGTGTTTTCTTTCCTCACAATATAAATTACAATCAGGAATCTCCTGGACATTGCCCAGCCCTAGAGCTTAATGTGTTTGACGCAGGAAAGCTGAACCTTTTCTACTTTGCTTGTTGATGTAAAATAAATCACTGACTATTTGAATTAGGACAGTTCATTGTTTCTTCTAGAGAAGGTTGAATATTCTTTGTAACAGACGTTTACCTGGAAAAGGTGCTAGTTGGGGATGTGCTGCTAAGGCTGTGGGAGTACCAAGTGTTCCCAAACCACCAAACTCTGAATGCCCTGAGCTGGCTGTATGTAGACCAAAGACTGGGTGGCTGACCATTGGGAAGGCACTCGGCACTGTGGACAGGTTACACGGTTGATCCCCAGCTGTTCTGAATAAATGTCCTAAGGGGAAAAAACAACACTTGAAATTGTACTATCAAAAACAGATGCTAATCATGTGAAGCCCAACCCTCATGCTTACAGAAAGTTTATAAAGATCTTTTTGCATTTTTTAAAGAACTGTTTTGTAGTTTTACATGTAGTAGCCCTTGTATTGCCATTCATTTCCTATATAGATATTATCTGGAAACATTAACAATCCTAATAAAAGATTTTAAATATAAAAGACGGTAAAATGATATTGCATTTATCACTGTAATTATTTTAGCAGTACAATGTTTTTCTATTCCTTTTAGATAGTGCTGCAGAGACCAGGGGCTTGCATGACAAAACTGACAACACTACCATGTCTATCCTTTATATACATGGCTATATTCTGCAGTCTTCACTCAAGCAAACTCACATTTTTCTTCAATAGAAGGACCTGCAAATCAGGCCTTATACAAATAACTCCCCCTCCAAAAAAAATTTAACACGAGTGTTGAGTATTCCAAGTTTGGTATTTGTTACTATAGCCCAAAACTTTCAAAAGATTTGTTAAATCTTTTTGGAGCCATATTACTTAGGGTAATGTGCATTTTGATAAATGGGTATAAACTACTGAGTCTCCTATTAAAAAACCACATTCCCACAACATTATATCTGTTGGTAATCCTGTATCAAATATTCTGCTGTAACACTTAAAAAGTTCCAGTAGATTGGAAAGGAAAATTTTAGTATGTCTCTAACATTATCTTCCTCTACGGCTGCGTCTACACTGGCCCCTTTTCCGAAAGGGGAATGCTAATTTTCCAGGTCGTAATAGGGAAATCCGCGGAGGATTTAAATATCCCCCGCGGCATTTAAATAAAAATGTCCGCCGCTTTTTTCCGGCTTTTAGAAAAGCCGGAAAAGAGCATCTACACTGGCCCCGATCCTCCGGAAAAAAGCCCTTTTCCGGAGGATCTCTTATTCTTACTTCAAAGTAGGAATAAGAGATCCTCCGGAAAAGGGCTTTTTTCCAGAGGATCGGGGCCAGTGTAGATGCTCTTTTCCGGCTTTTCTAAAAGCCGGAAAAAAGCGGCGGACATTTTTATTTAAATGCCACGGGGGATATTTAAATCCCCCATGGATTTCCCTATTACGACCTGGAAAATTAGCATGCCCCTTTCGGAAAAGGGGCCAGTGTAGACGCAGCCTAGGTGTTTTATAACTCTCTAATTAGCTATTAGTTCAGATCATTTATCTAACAGTAACACAAGGCACACTGACCTGTAATTCCCAGAATGATCAAGAATACCTCTCTTTAAATATATAAAAGACAGGTACAATTGTTATCCACAAGTCACCTATTTCAACAACTGATTTTAACGAGTGAATGTATATTGTTGTTAGCAGCTCAATCACTTCATTCCAAAATTCCTTCCGAATTTTTATAGAATACCACCAGGTAGTCCTGGTGCCTGGATTCTGTTCAGCAGTACCTCTTCTGTAACTTCACTGTCATATTTGAAAGGACTAACTCTGAGGCATGCACCATTCAAAGGCACATTTGATTGTGATATGGTTCCATAGTTAGCCTACATGCTGAGTAAAAATGTTAATCCTTTCATTTTTTGATTGGCTTCATTTAAAATGTAAGCACTAACTTTGGAATGATCCTTCCCATACAGTAATTTAACTTAATTATACTGCGGTCTCACTTAGTGGTTCAATTGCAACTATCTTGAAACAAATCATGCCCACCTCTTCTATTGTGGACCCTAGAACTACCTGGTTTCCGCCCCCCCCCCCCCCAACCCAAAAAAATCAGACAAAGGTACTGATGAATTGTTTTTCTAAATACTCTTCTGTTTTGAAATATGACCTGTTTATATGCAAGTAGGTCACTTAGCAGTAGTGCTTTATTAGATTTAATCGCCTCCCACCTCCTTCACATTAAATACTCAATACCACTAGCCTGTTGTCATTTGTCACTTAAATTTTAAACTTTTTGGTGCAACATCTTTCTGTTTGCATAGCACCATGACTAAGGTCACTAGGCATTATGGTAATATAAGTAATTATCACTACTGCCATGGTTGTATTCCATTACCAGGTATTCTAGTTTACGTACTTCAAAGTTTTTGCTGTTAAAGCTCTTTTTCTTGCACCATTTCATCTCTTTCTCTTGGCTGTATCTTAACATAATTCTATATTATGAGCTCCTTGATGCAGTGACTGTCTTTTTTTAATTGTTTATACAGCATCTGGGACAATGTGCCCCTGATTGAGTAATGTAGTATACTGCAATGCAAATAATATACATCATCACTTCCTTATTCACCTCACATGGGTACATAGTTTTTCATTTTGACCTTTGCCTATATTTATTTTCTTTATCTGACACCTTGTTATTTTTCAGGCATTTATGTCAGCTAAACAGAGATTCATTTGTTTTAATGAAATACCTAGCAGACATTGTTGTCTGACTTGAGTTTTTCCTCAGTGCCTGTCGATTTCCCCCCAGTGCCTAGTTTAAATAATTCTCACAAACACTGTCACAGCTTTCTGTGACAGACATCTAGATTCCACTGCAATTAACGTGGAGCCCAGACCTTCTGTCTAGGCTCTCCTTTCACCCACACCGCTTAACAAATGTAATTAAATGCTTCCTCTTCACACAATGTTCTCATTCCCACCTTGAGACCATGAAGTTTCTATTGTCTAAATGATCCTGGAAACAGTGAACCTGGAAAAATTTCAGAAAAACATTTCTTGATAATTTAAACAGTTTCCAAGACTGCCTTGGACACCACTATAACATTGGTATAAATATAAGCATAATCACAGACTCAACACTCACCAGAATTTTATCTGGATGCATCATCTTTCGATCTTGAAGACATGTTGCAAAACATTTCAAATGGCCATTATATATTTAGCTATTTCAAAGGATCAAATCCCCCATCACCACAGCTTAACTATATGTCAGAATGGTAATCGCATCCCCTGGATGGACCTCTATGGGGCATGAAGAACGAATGCTCGGTCTCCTTTGTATCTATTAGGAGGAGTGTCCCAGCCAAGACAATTTGTCCCTTTGTTCCTAATAGACAAATAAAAATTTTAAATGAACTCAAGTATTTATTCCGGTGCCCTGGAGTACAGGTATAATTTGGGTCTGACGGAAGTGCAGCAACTAGTCTTAGCATTCTCCATCCGCAAATACTTAATTTTCCTCCTGAATAATAGGAGGCTTCAGAGAAGCAACTACAGAGAATGAAAGGTATCTTTAGTCATCTTTACTTTCTATAGAAACACCTACACTTGACTGTTCGACACACTGCTGTGTGATGTCCTACACTTTTTTAAAGGCCTCTAAAACAAGTCTATGTCTAAAACCAGTACATGCAGGACTCTTATCAGCCACCAACTCCATACACCATATCTACTGAATTAAATGGTCCCCAGATCTCATGTTCAAACAAACCACCGCTCTCATGTGCAACATAGAATACTGTGCAAATACTTTAGATTTGTATTAAAAAATACTCTGCATTTCTGTCTGTGAGTCTGTTTGTTCAAGAATTCCTACACGGTAAGAGCTAGGACCACCAAATTTGGTGTGTGACTTTCTCTTCTAACTTAGAGCAAGGCCAGGCAATGGGGGGGGGGGGAGGGGAAGCCCTCTGGTGGCCACGGGGAAGGTGCTGGGGGGACTGAAGATGCCCCTGGTGGCCAGGGGGATCTGGAGGGACAGAAAAGGCAAATGGAGGATGTGATCTCCTGCCCATATCCCCTCCTCACCCCTCATGACCTCCCCACCCCAAGCCTCCTGCACACCCCCCCCCCCCCCACATCTCCAAAGCTCTGCTCTGAGTCCTGCATCCCTACTCCACCAGCCCCCTTCCTTGAAGGATATGGGCCATGCCTGGTAAGTCTGCTAGTAATGAAGAAAAAAGAGAAAACTAATTGCAATATATCTATACACTGTGACAGATCCAGATCAGCTGGCTGCTGCACACTAATGGAGGGACAACATGCTGGGACCTGGGTAAACAGTTTTCTCTTCTCTAAGTAAACAGGGCCAAGCCTATGCAGTATAATCAGGCGGGCACCTGGGACCAATGAAGAGCAAGCTGGAAGCTCCAGGCTAATCAGAGCACCTGAAGCCCATTAAGGCCTCCTGGAGCCTCCCTGTGGAGAAGGCAGAGGAACTCAAGATCCAAACAGGAGAAGGTGTGTATGAACTGAGGACTACAAGCAAGGCAGGGTGCTGTGGAAGTGCAGGACTGACTTGCCCAAGTACCAGAAGAAAGGCACTTGAAGGAATTATTTGGGGAAGTGGCCCAGGGAAAAAGCTGCCAGATAGGGAGTAAAAGAAATCCTGTCTGTTGCCGCTGCCTTAGGGTCCCTGGGCCAGAACCCGGAGTAGTGGGCAGTCTCTGGGTTTCCCCTCAATGCTCCCCACACTACTACAGAGTCTCCCCCCCCCCCAATAGGGAAGACCAGGACTACGTGGGTTTTTTACCACAAATGGAGAACTAGCCTGTGATGAGTATGGCTCACTAGGCTGTGACCCCTGCTTCTAGTAAAGAGAAAGAGGCTAGGTGGCGAGTCACAGCAAGCCTCTGAGGCAAACACTGTCTGCCAGAAGTGCAGGACCCATGGGAAAGAAATGGAGCTTTGACACAATGCATAAATATATTCACATTAAATTCCTCGTGTGTTGTCAGAACTAAATGTTCCACCAGGGAAATCTATCTCTATGAAAAAAGCATTAGAAAGCTTACAGACATCTGTAAATATGGCTCCACCACAGCAGGCTCCTATCCTTCCTGGAGGTACCTACTCCCCTCCCTTGTTACTAATACAGCAGCTTAACCTGGCACCCCAACAGACCCTGACTTAATATATTTCTTATTTGTCATTTTCCTTCAAGAATTTTTCTTTATTTTTGTTTCTTCATTCTCCCCTCCATCTTCCCTCTCCTATACATAATTGGTAATTATATAGACAAATTTGCATGGAGCTTTTCCAAAAAACAAGATAATGCATGCCATGAAAATACTACAGATGCTGTAAGATACTGCCACCCACTTTCATGTTGGGTAGTATTTTACTCTGCAAGCAATCCTGTTAAATACAGAACTCAGCCAAGTGAGAGTCAAGTAGCAGTATATGGCCCTATATCAGAAAAATAAAGGAAAAGAGGACAAAATAAGAGGGGGCAGGGAAACAAAAAATTACAACTCTGAGGCTCACGTCCCTCCTCTTTCTGTCCCCCTCCCTCTTCCATGTTATAGAGTACAATTAAATTGCAGGCACATTCTGTTTCCCTGGCACAACCTACTCTGACTTTTCTTTAAGTTTGGATAAAAGGAAGCTGCATGACAAATTTGCTGATCCTATCTCTTACCATTTAGGAGGAGTTCTTGAACAAATGCTCTCACAGACAGATGCACAAATCTCTAATATATATATGTATATATAACTTAGCACTCTCAAGCAGGGGGAGAGACATGAAGTTTAGGTGGAAAGTAGAGAAGAACCAGAAAGAAATGTATTTGGCATAACAGAGGGTATGACAAGAAGAGCAGAAACAAGTGCTGAAATGTAGGCAAATCCCATTTTAATTATGCAACTGTTAATGACCACTGGGTCTCAGCATCATATGGAGTCCCTACAGGTTTCAGTATGGCCAATGTAGAGGACTTTTGATCTTTTGGCTAAATACCTTTTGCAGGGCCAGTACTGCAATCCAGTGCATGGGCTGACTGGTGCCTTCAGGAATGGGAACCCCCTCCATCTCCAAAGAGGGCTCCTGAGAACCAAGATTGTGCTGATGGTGTGTCTTCCTCCTGGCTATGGTGGAGGGCTGAACGATGTTTTCTGAATCTCTCAGAGGTTCAAAGCTGCCACGCAGGCAGGGAGCTCAGCTGACCAGCAAGGGGAGGGGCATCATCTCGCTAAGCAAGCATGTAAACAAAGCTGCTATATGCTTGAAACTCAGCAGCTCCAAGAGCAGGTAAAGAAGGTGAAAGAATTTTTTGGAGTGCCGCAGATATCTAAAACTATTATCTTAATGATTCTTTTAAAATCCTGTGTTCCTTGTATTGCATTAAGGCTATGCTATGTGGTAGAGTTCTGGCTCTTCTGAGTCAGAAGTACCAAGTAGTAGGTGTTATGTTAATTGTTTTGTAGGATGAAACCTTATTTGCAAGTTCTTTAAAAAAATACATCTGTCTACAAACCCTGAAGCCATGTGTTAATTGCTCTTGAATTTCTACTCTTTGAGTTTTGTTAGCTTCTACTGTGCTGCAGGACCATTTGCTATTTTGTAAGATTTTTCGGTTACAGACTAACATGGTTATGCCTCGGAGTCTTTGAGTTGGTGACACAAACAGGCTACATCTACACTACAGGGCTTTTGCACAAAAACCTGCGGAGTGTCCACACCAAGTGCATTTTTGCGCAAGTAAATTTACAGTGAATCAACAGAACAGAGGGCTTTTTGCGGTATAGGTATTCCTCTTTCTAGGAGGAATAAATCCTTTTTGCACAAGAACTCTTGTGAGGATGATACATGTACTCCAAGGGTAGTGTTAATTTCTTTTTCTTTGATTTCCTATTAAATAGCATAAGCATTTCTCCTTGTTAACTATCCCTTGTTTTAATATATATTTTCTTCCACACATATGGACATGTGTGAGAGAGAGACAGAGGACGTGTGTGTGTGTGTGTGTGTGTGTGTGTGTGTGTGAGAGAGAGAGAGAGATATGTTTAGAAAAGACAGAAATAAAGGTAAAGGTGGTGGAGTAGTATTGTATATCAATGATGAGGTAGATTGCAAAGAATTAAAAAGTGAAGGAATGGAGAAGACAGTCTCTCTGGGCAAAAATCACATTGGGGAAGAAAACTATTAGATCCTCCCCTGGGATAGTGCTTGGAGTGTGCTATAGACCACCAGGATCTAATTTGGATATGGATAGAGACTTAAAGAAGTAAATACTAATGGAAACTGTGTAATCATGGGAGACTTCAACTTTCCAGATATAGACTGGAGAACAAATACTGGTAATAATAATAGGGCTCAGATTTTCCTAAAAGAGATAGCTGAGAAATTCCTTCATCAAGTAGTTGTTGAACCAACAAGCGGGGAAGCCGTTTTAGATTTGGTTTTGGTGAGTAGCGAGGACCTCATAGAAGAAATGGTTGTAGGGCACAACCTTGGCTCGAGCGATCATGAGATAATTCAGTTCAAACTAAATGGAAGGATAAACAAAAATAAATCTGAGATTAGTGTTTTTTATTTCAAAAGGGCTAATTTAAATAAATTAAGGAAATTAGTTAGGAAAGTGGATTGGACTAAAGAATTTATGGATCTTAAAGTGAAGGAGGCCTGGGATTATTTTAAGTTAAAGTTGCAGAAACTATCAGGAGCCTGTATCCCAAGAAAGAGGAATAAATGTATAGGTAGGTGTTTTAGACCAAGTTGGATGAGCAAGAATCTCAGGGAAATGATTAAGAAAAAGCAGAAAGCGTATGAGGAGTGGAAGATGGGAAGGATCAGCAAAGAAAGCTACCTTATTGAGGTTCGAGCATGTAGGGACAGAGTGAGAAAGGCTAAAAGTCATGTTGAGTTGGACCTTGCAAAGGGAATTAAAACCAATAGTAAAAGGTTTTATACCCATATAAATAGGAAGAAAACAAAAATTTTTGAAGGAGAAAGTAGTTAGGGACATTGAGGTTAATGGCATTTGGGACAAATTACAACATGGTTTTACAAAAGGTAGACTGTGCCAAACCAACCTGTTCCCCTTCTTTGAGAAAGTAAAAAAAATTTTAGATAAAGGAAATGCAGTGGATCTAATCTACCTCTATTTCAGTAAGGCATTTGATACTAAACCACATGGGGAATTATTGGTTAAATTGGAAAAGATGGGGATCGATATGAAAATTGAGAGGTGAATAAGGAACTAGTTAAAGAGGAGACTACAGCGAGTCATACTGAAAGGTGAACTGTCAGGCTGGAGAGAGGTTACTAGCAGAGTTCCTCAGGGATCAGTTCTGGGACCATTATTATTTAATCTTTTTCTTACTGACCTCGGCACTAAAAGTGGGAGTGTGCTAATAAAGTTTGCGGATGACACAAAGCTGGGAGGTATTGCCAATTCAGAAAAGGATCAGGATATCATACAGGAAGATCTGGATGATCTTGTAAATTGGAGTAATAGTAACAGGATGAAATTTAATAGTGAGAAGTGTAAGGTTATGCATTTAGGGATTAATAACAAGAATTTTAGTTATAAGCTGGGGACACATCAGTTGGAAGTAATGGAAGAGAAGAAGGACCTCGGAGTCCTGGTTGATCACAGGATGACTATGAGCCACCATTGTGACATGGCTGTGAAAAAGGCTAATATGGTCTTGGGATGCATTAGGCGAGGTATTTCCAGTAGGGATAAGGAGGTGTTAGTGCTGTTATACATGGCATTGGTGAGACCTCATTTGGAATACTGTGTGCAGTTCTGGTCTCCCATGTTTAAGAAGGATGAATTCAAACTGGAACAGGTACAAAGAAGGGCCACTAGGATGATCCGAGGAATGGAAAACCTGTCTTATGAAAGGAGACTCAAGGAACTTGGCTTGTTTATCTTAACCAAAAGAAGGCTGAGGGGAGATATGATTGCTCTCTTTAAATATATTAGAGGGATAAATGCCAGAGAGGGAGAGGAATTATTTAAGCTCAATACCAATGCAGACAAGAACAAATGGATATAAGCTGGGTATTAGGAAGTTTAGACTAGAAATTAGGCGAAGGTTTCTAACCATCAGAGGAGTGACGTTCTGGAACAGCCTTACAAGGGAAGTAGTGGGGGCAAAAAACCTATCTGGCTTCAAGATAAAGCTAGATGGGTTTATGAAGGGGATGGTTTGTTGAGGCAACGTGATTTTGGCAATTAACTGACCTTTCACTATCAGTGGTAAATAGGCCAAGATAGGAGTTTCTATAGAGAACTTTCTTCTGGGTGTCTGGCTTATGAGTTTTGCCCACATGCTCAGGGTTCAGCTGATCGCCATATCTGGGGTCGGGAAGGAATTTTCCTCCAGGGTAGATTGGCAGAGGCCCTGGAGGTTTTTTGCCTTCCTCTGTAGCATGGGGCATGGGTCACTAGCGGGAGGATTCTCTGCATCTTGGGGTCCTTAAACCATTTGAGGACTTCAATATCTGAGTGTGACAGGGCGCCTGCCCTGCACTGGCCCTTTTAGACCAGAACTCAAGCCCCGAGCCAGGGCTAGGAACAGAGAGGCCAGCTGAGGCTGTTTGGGCTAGGGAGAGCCCAGCTGGTAGCTATTTGCTGAAGCACAATGTGCCTGGAGGGGCCAGCTGAAGCTATTAGGGTGAGGGAGAGCCCAGCTGACAGCCATAAATGGAGAAGCACAGTTTGCTTAAGGGGAGAGCCAGTGGAGGGCTGACTGCAGAGGAAGCAGGAACTCCTTGGAGGGAGACAAGCTGGAGATAGCCAGCAAAGGCTGGAAGAAGGCCAGCCAAGACTCCCCCTGGCTAGGGGCTGGAAACAAAGCCCCTGGCTTGCAGGCAGATCATGAGGCCGACTAGGTAAGCCGAGCCGTTGAGACAAATGCCAATGATGAGCAACCCATACAGACTGTAACTTGCCCTGAGAGGGGCTAGATGAGGACAGTCAGGGGGCACTGAGGGGGCTTGCACCCTGACACTGAGATATAGGTGAGAGGATTATTCAAGGAGAAGGTGGGTGAGATTCTGTGGCCTGCATTGTGCAGGGGGTCAGACTAGATGATCAAAATGGTCCCTTCTGACCTTAAAGTCTGTGAGTGAGATTTTGTTTGTATTGGTGGTACACATCCATACCTTACCTCAATACTGGTATTGCCTACACGAAAATGCAATGCACCCAAGGATAGAAATGTTAGAGGGAGAGAGTGTGTGTGTGTGTCTTTATAAATTTCACATTTCTCTTCAACACATTTCTCCAACACAATTCCTCCAGATAGCTTGTTTGAGGGTCACTGACCAGCACAGAGGCAGGCCCCATCCCAGGGGTAAAATCCCTAACTATTCTAACTTGACTACTTCTCTATCTAACTCTACTTAAGCTTACTATAAACAACAACTATGAAAGGGAAACAACTAAGAGCCCTTTGCAAATTGCAAAAGGAGAAAGCTGTTCCAGTGACTATTATCTTTACTGAAGAGGAGTTAAGAGGCCACAGGTCTGACAATGCCTCATATACCAGAGCATGAGCATAGGATTCTGGATACCACCAAGAAAAAAAATCTCTGGCAGCTATGCACCTGGACACACACATACCTAACATGGAATTGACATGAGCAAGCACTGGAAGAAAGAAGGTTTTTATAATATAATGCACTTAACACAAGTGTTTCAAATATAGTCTTTTAAAAAATTACTATGTGGTAACAGTCATTCTTTAATGTGCCTAGAAATAGAAGCTATACATTTTCAAGTATATATCTTTTTAAAATGAAGAATTATGTTCACATTGGCACTGGCCTATAATTTATCCTCAAAGCAAAATGGACAATAAAATGACATTTTCCGGACAAAATAATTTTTATCGTTCTTTTCTAATAGATACATTCATATCTAATTGTGGATTAATGCTAGTATTTTGTGAGTGGGGTAGTAGTGTTGTTTAGTTTCTGTCCCTAAATAAGTTGCTGACTTACTGTGCGCATGTTTTGCATAATTAAATGTAATACAAAACTATATTGCTTAAGACTCTTTACTTATATTATAATACGTTGAATATTTTTGAGCAGAACTTTTGAAATTCTACTAGCCAGCACACAGATAAATGATTGAAAGCATTACCCCAAAGGCCAGCATCCATTTCTACAACACTGGTGTCTTAGAAACAAGGAATGATAACTACAGATGCCTTTATTAATATTAATGAACTTCACGCTGAAACATAACATTGCTTTTCAAAAGAATTAAAAAGGGATACATACTTAACTAATGCCTTAAACGTAAAGCATCAGTGAACAAAATCTTTATCAGTGAAAGTACAAAAATGATTAGTGTGACAGTTTTTGTAAACATTTAAAGTACTAGTGATGCCAAGACATTCTATCTTATGGAGAATCCAGGAAACTACTTATTGTGACAGAACTGCATGTATATTGTTTTCTCTTCTCCCCACCCCCAAGTTCTTTAATCTTTACAATGCTATAAAAGCTTGTTGCAACATGTCTTCCAACATTAGCCCCTAGCTCTTTCAAATTGTATGCATAATTTCACAGCATTTGTGACTATTTGCAGTGTAACACACAGAAAACTGTGGCTAATCATCAGAAAATGTATTCCCAAATAAAGGTCACATACTTTAATTAACATTTATAAAAAATAGACTGAAACAGTGAACTTGATCTAAAATGTTTGTAAATTAAATAGAGGCTCAAAGTGCAGCTCAAAAAACTAGCTAAAGCGTTCAAATATTTACACACAAAACTTACATATTATAGTTCATCAAAATTTACAGTTTACACATACTCCTTGAATCACAGAAACAAAATCATGATTAAGTTACAAAGACATTCTATTTTAAGTCTCCATTTTTAACTTTCGCTTATATTGTGGGAGAGGGGAGTCTTTTTTGGCTTACGTTCTCAGACAAAATTTCCAAATTGAGTACCTAAAATTAAGCACATACGACCAGAGTCTATGCCCAGTGAAGTTAGTGAAAAGGTTTCATGTTTAAGCAATTAAAGCCCAAATCCTTTGTACATGCTTAACTTCAAGAGCCAACAGTAGCCAATGGAACTCCTCACAATTATAGTTAAGCACACTCATAAGCGTATATATTACTATTGCTTAAGTGGTCAGATTTTCAAGAGTGCTGAGTATATAGCTTCTCCCAATGAGGTCCATGGGAATTGCTGAATGCTCAACACTTGTGAAAAAAATTACTTATTTAGGTATCTGAATATGGACTTAGAAACCTACCTATAGGTTCCTGAAAACCCTGTTCTCATGTTTATTTGCTATAAAATGTAAATTTTGTTGACATAGCAATATAAATCAGACTAAAATTAAACACTTTTAAAATACAATCAAACTCATGCAATAATTTTTATACTTCACATTTTTAATCTTAGCCTAGAGACTTCTTAAAGTATGAAGAATATTAGTCAAATATTTTTACTTATATGGTTCTCCAATTTTTTGTTATGTTTGCTTTCATGTTACTCAAAAATGACCTTCAAAGTCTGAATTTGTCTTGGACATAGTATATATAACATACTAATTATGTATAATGCTATTGCATACACATAGATTTGAAGACAGTCTGTTTAAACTGTAAATATTTTAGAAGACAAAACTGAAGCCTGAATGAAGTAAGAGTGCCATGGAAGGACTGCAGGCAAGAGCCCAAATGTTTGGCAAAAAATGAATTTGACAAAAGCACTAAAGTCCAAGGTAATGAAATTTTAGAGTTTCCATTTTATTCACTAAATCAGCTTACTCAACACTCTCCAGAGCTGCTAAAGCAGTGTTTCTTAAACTGTGATCTGTAGCACACCGGTGTACCATCAGGCAGTCGGAGATGTGCCACAGAGAATAATTCAAAATGGCCACCCTTAAAGGGGCAGGCGCCCCTTTTTTCCCCCCCTCAATAACATTCCCCCTGACCCTTTCTCCCAATGACTTTTTTTTTCCTTCCCTCAACAAAAAAAATCCTTGGAGGTCCTCATAAAAAACCAATATTGTTTGGTGTTCCTCAGTGTTTCTTAAAATTTTTAAGACTGTGATAAAGGATAATTTAGGACTGAGAATGAGGGACAAACTATTTGGCACTTAACTTTACAATTTCTTCTTTCTATAGTTTTGGCCATGTATATAGGAAAGCATCTAATATGTGAATTAAAACCAACCTCCAAGTTTGGGAATCTATTGTCACAATAGCAGAGGGCTCTGTTTCCCATGATTCAATTGGGTAGAAATCCTAAACTCAAAGATGACTTACTCTAATTTTGGCAGAAGTGCTTGGTTTAAGAAAGAATTACTTACAATTATGTTTTATAAAAAGTTAATCAGCCTCCTTTATTTAATTTCCCAAAGAAATCAGAGTGTTTAACAAGGATTTTTCAGAACTTTCTTCACTACTGATGCAAGTTGAGCTTCTCTAGTCTGGCACCCTCTGGACTGGTGTCAAACCAGAGAACTTGCTGAACCATGGGAGGTAAATATCGTCTAGCAGCATTATGAACACTTCCAGTGCTTACTGGACTATCCAAAGAAATGTAAGGGTAAATTAGAGCTGAATAAAAGCACAGAACACAGAGAACCAGAACTGGTGACCGTGTGTCTGCCCTGAGACCATGCATGAAGGTGTAAAGTTGAGCGAAAGTATGTTGGGATACCCAGGTAGCTGCTTTGCAGATCTCGGATAGAGGCATGTTGTGCAATAGGCAGTCAAGGTAGCAATGGATCTAGCATAATATTCCCTGACTGTGAAAGGAGGCTCATAGCCCTTTAGTTGATAGCATAAGTGTATGCAATCTGCAATCCATTTGGAGACTGTTTAGATAGAGGGAGGCCTTTAGAGCATTCCATTGTTGAGATGAAAAGTTGTGGAGATTTCCAGAATTCCCTAGTCCTATCTATGCAAAATGTTAATGCTCGCCTCGTGTCTAGTTTGTGTTTAGAGGCTTCAAAAGGGATTAGCCTGAGATTTAGGGAAGATAGATAGATAACTGGAATGATTTATTAATATACAATGAGGAGGGTACTATGGGAAGGAACTTAGGGTGAGTCGTGAGTGTAATTATGTCCTTAAAGAATATGGTATATGGCAGATCCTAGTTCTCCTATACAATTTGCTAAAATAATGGCACTGAGGAAAGCAGCCTTCATCAATAGAGGAAGACAAGAGGCTTGAAGAGTTTGTGTATGAGCAAGCAGAGGACTAAATCAAGGTCCCAGAGTATCACCGGGGTATAGAACTTGGTATAGAACTTGGAGTCCCTTTAAAAAACATTTAATGACAGGGTGAGCAAATCTTGTGAAGAAATGAGGTTATAGCTGCTAGGTGAACCCTGAGAAAGCTCATCGACAAGCCCAACTCCTTGAGCATGAGGAGGCAGTCCAAGGCAAGTGTTAGAGGAGCTTGACTTGCCTCCACTTGTCTAGAGGTGTACCATATCATGAACCTTTTCCATTTGTAGGAGTAGAAGGAGCGAATGGAGAGTTTTCTACTGTGGAGGAGGACGTGCTGTACCTGTTCTGAGCAAGATAACTCCACATGCGAGAGCTATGGTGGAGCCAAACCACGAGGTGAAGTCTGTGGAGATCTGGTGGTACAGGTGAGTCTGACCTTGTGTTAGCAGGTTCTGGCAAAGAGGAAGGAGAATCAGTTGACATACATTTGAGGAAAGGAAACGAAGGCTGCCTGGGCCATATAGGGACAATCAGAATGACCTTGTTTTTCTCCATCCAGATTTTTTGGATGACCTTGGAGAGGAGAGGAATGGGTGGAAATGCAGAATAGGCTCCCTTTTCACATTATGAGGAAGATGATGCCTTGTGAGTGCCTGCCTATGCCTGCTCTGGAACGGAATAGATGGCATTTAGCATTATGGGTTGTAGCAAACAGGTCCATTGTTGATTGATCCCACTTCTTGAAGATGTGTGTGACGATGGTTGCACTGAGTTCCCATTCGTGATACTGTGGGAAGCATCTGCTTAGCTCATCTGGTGTGATATTGCATGATCCTAGTATGTGTGCAGCTGAAATGAGTATGTTGTGTTGAATGCAGAAATTCCATAGCCTTATGTATAGTGAACAGGATCAGGCTTCTCCTTGCCTGTTTATGTAGAATGTTTTCCATCCGCACATGCACATGTTGATTCTGGAAGGGATAGAAAATGTCAAGAGGCTTTGTGCATGGCTCTCAATGCTAGGAGACTGATGTATAGGTGGGACTCAGATGCTGTCCATGTGCCTTACGCACTAAGATTTTGGATGTATGCACCGCCCCCCTTGGAGCAGTAGATAGGAAGAAGGACAGAACCCAGTATTAATAGTGGTCTGTTCCTAATGTGAATCTCAGGAAGGGTTTGTGTGAGGGGCATATTGACAAATGAAAGCATGCTAGGTCGAAGGCCGAAAACCAGTTCCCCTATTGTAACAATGGGATATTGGTAGACAGAGTTACCATGAGAAAACGCGATGCTGCCAGAGCACATGGTGCTGAGGCTCTGGAGGAGACATCTGTGCCAAACAATGGTGACTGTGGTTTAGAAGATACTGCTAGGTCACGGTGCTGTAGAAATGGCCGTGGTGCCGAAGATGTTGGTACAGCTGTGGTAGGCATCTTTAATTAACAGGGTATTGTGGACAGATGTAGTGTGGATGGCAGTGCAGATATGCGGTTCTCATCAGTTGGGCCATTTTTTTGGTCAGTGCTGGGAGTGCCGCAGAAGAGGTAAGCAGCTTGGAACATGCAGCCTTGATGCTGGGAGGCACAGATTTGTGGGTGGTGTTGGAGGTGCCAGGTGCATGTTAGGTGCTCACCAATGATACCTTCAGCACCGCTGAGAAACATTGGGCTGAAGATTTTTATTTTGAGGGGGGGAGAGGTAACAGTGTGCTCACCATGAACCACTGAAGAACTTTTTTTTTTTTGAGGAAGCCTTGGATCATGGGGAAGAAGGCACTATAGGAGTTGTTTGATCTCCAAGGTAGGTCTCAGGGGCTTCTCCAGAAGTAAGAGTTTGAGCCTCTGGTCTCTGTCCCGGCACGCCCTCACTTTTAATTGTGTATAATCAGGGCATTTTTAGGGAACAAGGGACTGCTCCAGGGCAGCAGAGACACTGGAAATATCCATCAGAGATGGGCATGGCATCCTTACAAGATGAACAACATTTGAACCATGGCCAGTCAGACAATGCTGAAAGGTTGTGTGTGTGTGTGTGTGTGTGTGTGTGTGTGTGTGTGTGTGTTTTTAACTACAATTATAACTTTAAACTATAAAACTTATTGGACTATGTATAGAATGAACAACTGTAACTAAGTAAACTCCATCACAGGCCAAGGACAGTTGAGAAGGAATTGGATGGTGCCAGCTGCGCATGCACTATTTCGAGTAACAACGGAATGCAACTCAGGTGGCACACATGCAAAGCCAGAAGGGGACGGCTATTAGAATCTGCAATCGACAGCACTGGGATGGAACCAATCCTATGACTGGAGCACCCAGAGGGACATCTCTCAAAGAAGAAATAAACTTTGTGGGACCTTGGGAAATGTGGTCATACCCATGAAAAGTGGACACCCAGCTAACTAAAATCATGCCAGACCACAAATGTTGCTGGCCCAGAAAATGAGAAATTGGAAGGGTTAGATTTGTAGCACCAAAACAGTAAGGGATTGCTCATCTTTCATTAGCTTTGCTTTGGGTCCAGTCCTGCAACATTTGCAAGAGAATGACCACTGAATTAAAACAAAGTTTATTGATGTAAGTCAGGATAGCAAAACAGGGTCCTTGCAAAAACAACAAAAAAGGCACAGCAATTTATTTTCCTTCATAATGTTCTTTATTTTCCACCAATGGAAGAGAGAAAATTTTTTAAAAAAAGCATCAAACTATCTACTTAGTTGCCTGGTCAGATATTTGTTCAGTGATTAAAAACTACAGTAGCAAATAAAACAAACAGCATAAACATCTCCATCACTATTACTATACTCTACCTAAACTGAATACATATATATGATTGTGGTATTTTTCTGTATATGTTCTCATACATACATTTTCCATTTGAATTGGGAGGACCCCGATTTGTAATATAATATTTTTTAGCATTGCATATACAGTTGCAATCTCGGTTCAATATGTATCTTAGGACTTTGCATGATTTAAGCACTGAAGTTTATTATACAGACCATTTACCAGACTATTGATTACTGCAAAGGAAATAATTATACCGAACTGGAGGAAATATGAACCTCCCTAATTGTGCTTCTCTAATTGTATGCACAGATTAAAATGTTTTTGACTTCATACCCTAGGGAAGAATAATTGCTTATGCTAAAGAGACCCGAGCAATTTTATTAGATTTGCGGGAACTGTACTTGTAAAAGACGTAATATGACAATTAATATAACGGCACTAATGAACCCACAACCATTGGTCCTTTTTGTCTTTGTTTTTAAGAAGTTATATTTGTAAGCAGGAAACTGAAAAGAAGGGGACTGGATTTGATGATTTCTCGAGGTCACTTCCAGTACCAGTATTCTATGGTCATATTCCATCTTGTTGCTTAAAAATCTTTCAAATTTAATGCAAGAGTGATTTAATGAAACTATGATACTTAGCATATGCATATTGCTGCAAAAAAATAAATAACAAATACAATAAATACACATTTGTTGCAGATTTTTGGGGAAAATTTTCTAGGACCCTGCAATTCAAGGAAAAACTTGAGATGTCCTTCCAAATGTAAACTGTAATATGTTATACCAGTTAGACTGAAAGATGTGTTACCTACAAAAGTTTATGGGGGAGAACATTACAGCAAATCAGATTCTAGCCTGTTCAGAAGACTTCAATATGCCTTTAGGAAAAAAATACACCTTTATAAATAGAGGGTAAACAAAGTCTGCCCTCAAACCAAATACAAATGAACTCATGATATATTGGAGTTACTGTCACTCTGCATTACCATGAGCTGTTAAACAAGATAAACACTTACTAAAAAACAAAAATATGAAGAAAGATTTTTGAAATCAGATTTTTATTTAAAACAAAAGTTTTATTTTGAAAAAAATCAAGCCATTTAAAAATGATAATTTAACTAACAACTTATGTTAAGGCCAAAACTTATTATCTATATGAAGCTTACAAATTAAACATAAAAAATACAAGCAGTACATGTTTGCTGCCAGATTTTAATGTAAGTCATATCACTGAACTGGTGAAAGTTTTCCATAAGACCAGGAACCAAAGTGCTAAACTAGCTTTTGAAAGCAGTGCCGCATCTGCTGCGAAAGAATATTTTCTTTATTGCCATTTATATAAGTTCAATGACTTATTCATTCAAAATTAAGTAACCAACTGGGAACTGAAAATACAGCAAAACTTGTTTTGCTCTCCCAACTTATGAACAAAAACCAGATGAGAAACAATGTGCTTTAGTGGTTGAAAAATCTTGAAGGAAACGTGGGCCAGGAACAATCAGTTCAATTTACTAACAATGGATTGCATTTCCTCTGTTAAATAATATCAGTTTTAAATGCAAAACACATTTTCAAAAAATTCAAGGTAAATTTTTAAAGGTGATTTTGCTTAATAAATAATTAAATTACATTCTGCATATTAATTCCTTTGAATTTCCATCCAAATAAAGTTAGATACAAATCACAAATTTAAAAAATTATTTAGTAGTAAGAACTGTATTATTCACTTTTCTATCATAAAAAATAAAAATCAAGAATCTGAATAAGTTAAACTACATCACTTAAATAAATGTAAATAGATACAGTGCGCCTTTGTTAGTAAAGAGAAGCACCAATTTAGGCTAAATTTAATTGTGAATCAACAGGTTTTAATAGTTCTCAACCAATGTGAGTAAAAAACAGTTACTAACCTGTCCTGTAACTATTTTTCTTAGAGACACTCTGCACATGTCCATTTCATTTTAGGTGAGTGCACAGAAAGCAGGAATATTTTTCCCCATAGTAATACCCTTTGAAGTGGCACACGCATCCTGTGCATGTTCATGCTTTTAGCCAATGAAGAGATCAGAGCCGCCGCAAATCTCTATCAGTTCCTTTGCTCTGGATATTAGTGAATTAGGGTATGTCTACACTACAAAGTTAGTTCGAACTAACGGACGTTAGTTCGAACTAACTTTAATAGGTGCTACACTAGCGCTCCGCTAGTTCGAATTTGAATCGAACTAGCGGAGCGCTTAGTTCGAACTAGGTAAACCTCATTTTACGAGGACTAACGCCTAGAACTAAGGGCTGTGTAGCCCTTTAGTTCGAACTAGTGGGAGGCTAGCCCTCCCCAGGTTTCCCTGGTGGCCACTCTGGCCAACACCAGGGAAACTCTATGCCCCCCTCCCGGCCCCGGACCCTTAAAGGGGCACGGGCTGGCTACGGTGCCCGTGCCAGGTGCAAGCCTGCCAGCACACAGCTAGCAGACCCTGCACCTGGCACGGCACAGAGCCACCCACCCGATGCCCCCCAGCCCACCCCCTCTTGCCGGGACCAGGCTGGCGGCTCCCGGGAGCTTGCCCTGGACCGCAAGAGGCGGGCACCTTCCTGGGCTAGTGCGGACATCGTGGACCTCGTCCACGATCTCCGCACTAGGCACAGGAAAGTGGCAGTCTAGGGCAGGAGAGCTGCCAGCCTGGCCACCCAGGAGCAGGTGTGCATGAAAATCAAGGGGGTCCATTGAGACCCCCGACCCTGAGCCCTGAGCTTACAATGGCCGTCCTGGGTCAGACCAAAGGTCCATCTAGCCCAGTAGCCTGTCTGCCAACAGCGGCCAACCCTAGGGACCCTGGAGGGGATGGACCGAAGACAATGACCAAGCCATTTGTCTCGTGCCATCCCTCTCCAGCCTTCCACAAACTTTGGGCAGGGACACCACTCCTACCCTCTGGCTAATAGGACTCCATGGACCCAACCTCCATGACTTTATCTCACTTCCCTTTCAACTCTGTTCTAGTTGTAGCCTTCACAGCCTCCTGCAGCAAGGAGTTCCGCAGGTTAACTATTTGCTTTGTCAAGAACAACTTTCTCTTACTAGTTTCAAGCCTGCTACCCATTCCTTTCCTTTGGTGTCCTCTAGTCCTTCTTTATGGGAACTCATGAAGAACTTTTCTGAATGCACCCTCTCCACCCAACCCCTGCTTTTAGAGACCTCTATCCTGTCCCCCCTCCGTCTCCTCTTTTCTAAGCTGAACAGTCCCAGTCTCTGTAGCCTTTCGTCATCTGGGACCTGTTCCCAACCCCTGATCATGTTAGTTGCCCTCCCCTCTCCCAGCCTTTCTCTTCCCCTCTCCCACCTCCTTTTCCCAGTCTCCCCCAGTTTTGTTCAATAAAGACAGAGTCAATGTTGGAAGAAACGTTATCTTTATTTTGTACATCAATAAGAAGGGGGGCTAGGGAAGGGTAAGTGGAAGGAGGTGAGGGAGGAATGGGATACGAGCTCCCGATGGGGAGGACTGGGCTGGCTCTGCGGGCTTCTGGGGGTGGAAGCTCTCCTGCAGCCCCCCAATTACTCCCTCTCCCCAGATGGCAGCCTGCGGCAAGTGCAGCCGGGCTGATGGCCGAGTGGTGTGATGTGCCCAGTGTGGGCACTCAGGGCACTCCAAGCCAGAACTTCTTTGCAAGCGGGGCACCCCTTAGAACTGTGTGTCCGGGGTGGGGGTCGGGACCCTTTAAGCGCAGCCCTCGGCTAGCCTGAGACAGCATCTCCATGCTCTAAGTCCTCCTTTTATGCCCTGCCGGCACTGCTTCCAGCCATCCTTAAGCCCTGTTCAGAGTCCACTCAATGTGGACTTGCTAGTTCGAACTAGCAAAACACTAGTTTGAACTAGTTTTTAGTTCTAGATGCGTTAGTTCGAACTAGCTTAGTTCGAATTAACTAATTCGAACTAAGTTAGTTCGAACTAGCGCTGTAGTGTAGACGTACCCTTAGATAGTGATACAGAGAGAAATATGAGTGGGTCATGGAATGGATACGTACAACACATATTGAAGAAGAACAATTACATAATTGCTTAGTAACCATTTTTCCATCCTGGAGTGATTCTACACATCCATTCCACTTCTGGTGACTTACAAGCTGTTCAGGCACCAACAACCTGGTTACTGCTTTGCAAACAGACATGTGACACAAAAATGTAGCTGAAGCCTGATTAGCTCTTGTAAACTAACATGGGGCCACAGCTAATGACATCAAGATAGGCATGATGCCACTTTTGACTCCAAAGAAGAGCCAAGTAATCAGACAGCCAAGATAGTGCAAGATGGGGGGGAGGGATAGCTCAGTGGTTTAAGCATTGGCCTGCTAAACCCAGGGTTGTGAGTTCAATCCTTGCAGAGGCTATTTGGGGCAAAAATTTGTCAGGGATGGTTCTTGGTCCTGCTGTGAAGGCAAGAGACTGGACTTGATGACCTTTCAAGAAAGGTCCCTTTCAGTTCTAGGAGATAGGCAATCTCCATTAATTTAATTTTTAATTTAATGCCATCCTGAGCACATTGCCTGTAACTCTACAGTGGCAGCCAGGACTCCCAGGCCCCTTTGAATTGCCAGGCCATGGTGCAGTTGCCCCTTCCTTTCCTCTCGTCCCCCCACCCCACCATCGGCAGGGCTGCCGGATAAGTAGGCTGCAACTGTGTAGAAGTCTTTGTTGCCACAAGCACTGAATTCTGGAGTGGAGTAGAATACCTCTGTTGTAGTAGGTACTAGAGTTTATGAAGTAGATGGGGCCAATAAATACATCCAGCAAAACTGGAGAAGCCAGTATCGGGAGGTAGAGCAAATCTATAGCTGCTGTATCTAACTCTGACATTTTCTGTATCAAGAGACCACTACAACAGCTGTCTACAGGGTTGACCATGTAGAAGGTGCAACCAAAATAATGAATCTTTATGATCCTAAGATTAGAACTGAAATCACTACCTCTGCTGATCAGTCAAGGAAGCATGAATTATTGGGGCATGCCTAGCCAGACCTGATGCTCTACCTCCAGTATCCACATTACTACTTGTGGGTGCCACCAGAAGCCTCGAGTTTGTCTACATGGTATTACAATTCAGATTGAGCCAATGTTGAAGGTACCTCATGTGTAGCCCTGCGAATAGGACTGCAAACGTGGCAGCCCTATGTCCCAATAGTTGGAGGTATGTCCAGTCCATGGAGAAGGGAGTCTGCTTGACCTGTTGAACGAGGTTGCAGATTGCCTTGAACCTTTGTGGCAGGAGGCAGAGTCTCGCAGAGACCGAGTCTAGTGATGCCCCGATAAATTCTATCCTTTGCGTAGGCTGTATAGTGGATTTTTGTATATTGATAAGCAGGCCAAGTCGGGAAAAACATTCTCTGCTAAAGAGGCCAAAGGGGAGGACTCTGTACTGATAGTGGTCTTGGCCCATGACAAATCTGAGAAATCTTCTGTGAGATCGGTGGATAGTTACATGAAAATATGCGTCTTGGAGGTTGAAGGCTGAGAACCAGTTCCTTTTGTCCAGTGCAAGTATGGTGGTTGCCAGGGTCACTATCCTGAATCTTATATTGTGAATGAAGTTGTTGAGTTTCCTGAGCTCGAGGATCTGTCTCCATCCCTGTTTTTTTGGCTATGAGGAAATAATAGGAGTAGAATCCTCTCCCTCTGTATTCTTTGGCGACGGGTTCTATTGCCCCTAACGGGAGTAATTTTTGCACCTCTGCCCATAGTAGGGGCTCATGAGAGGGGTCCCTGAAAAAGGACAGGGTAGGGGGCATGGTTATGAAGGGGATGTGTGTGACCTGATTTGATCATTTCTATGACCCATTTATCTGTGGTAATTTGGGCCCTTTGTTGGCAGAAAGATCTCAGGTGGTGATGGAAAGTGACACTGGAGTGCACTGGTAGCGTGGGTTGGTCGCTCAGACCCGTGACCAAAGCTTCAAATTTGGAGGTGGACTGATTTGTGGAGAAGTGGTTTTTCTGAGTCCTCCTCCTGTTAAATTGTTGCTTAGGCCAGTTATATGGCCTCTGCTGCTGCCTGTAGTAACTGTAATTATAGTCCCATGGCCTTTGGTAGAAAGTATATTTGTGTTATTGGGTAGGGTGTACATCCCGAGTATGCAAAATGTTGTGCGGGAGTCCTTTATAGTGTGTAGGATCTCATCTGTGCTGTTAGCAAATAGTTGTTTTCTGTCAAAGGGGAGATCCTCCACCCTTGCTTGAAGTTCTCTTGGGACCCCTGATGATTGTAGCCACTAGGCCTTATGCCTTACAATGGCTGTGGCTCTAGCGATGGTGCCATAGTTTTAGCTATTGAATAACCCTCCTCAATAATGGATTGAAGGTGAGGTCGTTTATTATCAGGGAGATCCTGTAGCAGGTCTTGTAACTTGGCATAATTAGCATGGTCATAATTGGGCAGTCCTTTTGGGCAATAAAATGGCAAATGAAATTTAATGTGAATAAGTGTAAAGTAATGCACATCAGGAAAAATAACCCCAACTATACGTACAGTATGATGGGGGGTAATTTGGCTAGGACAAATCAGGAAAGAGATCTTGGAGTTATCGTGGACAGTTCTCTGAAAACTTCAACACAGTGTGCAGCAGTGGTCAAAAAGGCAAATAGGATGCTAGGAATTATTAAGAAAGGGATAGAAAATAAGACACAGAATATCTTACTGTCCTGTATAAAACTATGATACGACCACATCTTGAATACTGTGTACAGATGTGGTCTCCTCACCTCAAAAAAGATATTTTGGCCTTGGAAAGGGTTCAGAAAAGGGCAACTAAAATGATTAGGGGTTTGGAACAGGTCCCATATGAGGAGAGGTTAAAGCGACTGGGACTTTTCAGTTTAGAAAAGAGGAGACTGAGGGGAGATATGATAGAGGTATATAAAATCATGAATGGTGTGGAGAGGGCCGATAAAGAAAAGTTATTTATTAATTCCCTAAATAGAAGACCTAGAGGACACCAAATGAAATTAATGGGGAGCAGGTTTAAAACTAATAAAAGAAAGTTCTTCTTCACACAGCGTGTAGTCAACCTGTGGAACTCCTTGCCAGAGGAGGCTGTGAAGGCTAGGACTATAATAGAGTTTAAAGAGAAGCTAGATAATTTCATGGAGGTTAGGTCCATAAAAGGCTATTAGCCAGGGGATAAAATGGTGTCCTTGGCCTCTGTCAGAGGCTGGAGAGGGATGGCAGGAGACAAATCTCTTGATCATTGTCTTCGGTCCACCCTTTCTGGGGCACCTAGTGCTGGCCACTGTCAGCAGACAGGATACTGGGCTAGATGGACCTTTGGTCTGACCCAGTACGGCCGTTCTTATGTTATTGGTCAGAAGGGCTGTATAATTTGATATACGGAATTGAAGTGTGGCCGAAAAGTCCACTTCGCAGCCAAAGGTGTCAAGCCGTTTGTGTTCTTTGTCACGGGGCATCGATTTAAATTGTGGGTACTTCACCTTGTGATTTACTGAGTCTACCACCAGAGAGGTTGGCTGGGTGGGTGCAAAGAGAAAGTCGAGGTACTTTGCAAGGATAAAATATTTTCTGTCCGCTCTGTGGTTTGTTGCTGGAACAGAAGCTGGATTTTTCCACAAAGCATCTGAAAGTTCAATGACAGCTTCGTTGATAGGTAAAGCTATCTTCAAGGATGCTGTGGGTTTTAATATTGTGGGTAATTTATATTGTTTATCCTGAACCTCTTGTAAAGTGATGTCTTGGGATTTTGCTACCTGTTTAAATAATTCCTGAAATTGTTTCAGGTCAGCTGCCGGTGGAGAAGAAGAGATCTGGAAAACTGCTTCATCCTGCCTGGACCTAGGCTCATGTGAGAAACGCTCTGAATCTGAGAGAGTAAGTTATCATTCTCATTAGAACCCACTTGAGAGATTACTGAGGGCGGTGGGTAGGCAAGGAACGTGCAGAAATTATGGGTGAGCATATCGAAGTGTGCTGTTGTTGGGCTGTAAAGGCTGTGTGCCTTGAGCTGTAGGCCTGGGAGCAACGTTTTCGGTACCCTTGCCATGCATCCCAAGGAGTCCAGTGAGGCTAGAATTGATGTGGGGGATACATCCATAGCTGGTTAGACCACAGGGGATGCTGCTGGTCTCTGTATGAATGCCAAGAAGACAGTGATAGTCATATCAGCCTGAGGAGATTTTTGTAAATGCCGCGTTTTGTGCAGCACCTTTTTATGCTGCGGTGCTGGGAGGGCGTGATCAAGGTCAATCTGCCCCATTTGTTCAGGCACCGAGGGAGAGCTCATAGGAGCTGATGGTGGAGGCATATGCGACTTTCCTGAGGCTGCTGCCTCATTGGCGCCAGACAGAGCAGCAGTTTAGACTCTGCCTCAGCCTCAGCATTTCTCCACGGTGCCAGAAACTGATGGCACCAGGGAACGCGAGGCTCTGGGCAACATTGATAAGGAGTGTACTGGGGAAGCCCTTGCGGCTTGAGAGCCTTTGCAGGGTCAGGAAGCTGCCCTGTCAGAGCTTTTGCTGTCCCCGTGCCTCCTCTGGTTTGTCTCTTGATGGTTGAAGAGACTTTTCCCAGAGTAAAGTTTTAAGCCACATTTTGTAGTCTTTTCTGGTCCTAGACATCGTATTCAGGCAGTGAGGGCGCTTATGTGCTGCATGATACTCCCCATAGCATTTGTCACAGAATGCATGGCCATCTGAGGTAGGCATCAAGTCTCTGCATGAATCGCATCATTTAAAGTCGGGGGAACCTGGCATGCTGAAGAGAAAAAAGTTGTCGCCGCGGCAGCAGCAGCTTTTTTTTTTTCTTAAGTGTAGCAAACCTTGAAAGAAGCTATAAATGACTGAACTATGAGGTAAAAACCCTAAAACAAATTGTAAAATTCTTATTTCCTGTTAGAAAGAGTGCTGCTTTGAACTCTGTCTTCAGCCAAGGACAGTTGAAAAGGAACTGACGGGACTCTCGCCATGTACGCACTCCACAAACGGCAGGGGGATGAGATGCTAGGTGCACAGGTGCAGCGCGAGGGGCACTGCTCTGCAAAAATCTCCGATCCCTGGTGCAAGGATGCACCAAGACCTGAGTGGAGGACCCACAGTGACACCACTTGCTGAAGAACTAATTATTTACTACTTACCAAATTTAATAAACTTTCTCTGGAGGAAAGAGAGAGATTATATAGACAAGTATAGATACTCAGAACCCTGATCACAGGCGGCGAAAAAGAACTGAGAGAAGGAGAGTCAGGGCAGCTCCTTTCTACCATCAGGTAGCAGCAAGTGGAGGAAGGCAAACACATTATCCCAATGGTACTGCTATGAGAAAACATCTTCCATTTTGGTGCACTCTGCATATACAACCTGAATCAGAATGGATATCCATTGCAATCATGCAAAAAAATCTTTTTCAGGAAAATAACTAAAATGTACACATGTAAAATACAATTAAAATTTATTGTTTAAAATAGCTTCCTGCTTGCTGATCTGAATCGTAATCAAAATTAGTTATCTGAATTGGTTTGATTTAAATCAATCCACCCTGCTGTCAGGCAAAAATGAAACAATGGTCTCAAGAATAAAGTCAACAATCAAAGGAAATGCTAGTGAAACATCTAAATAGGTGACACCAAAGATATGCAAAGGACTACTGAATTTTCTAATGGAGACAAAATAAATTTATATATTTTACTATCCTAAACATAATACCTACAAACTTTCTTCTTTCTCTAAAAAAACTATTACGCTGTAAGGAAATTATCAAAAAACTTGTCCTAAAAATATACTGTACTATAGAAGACATACAAGACAACTTTAATGTGGCAAGTAGAGTAGAAAATTCTAGCAAATTCTCAATGTGATCTAAGACATTTTAGCCACATGTAAATTAACTCCTACTATATGTTGAGAAACCACCATATAACAAGAATTGAACAACTTCAAGTGACGGGAGCCAATGAGGATGGGCAAACATACCCATATGGATTTTTTGGAACAGTGGTAAAAGAGGAGCCCCTAATCAACTTAGCAAGTCCAACTGAAGCAAGAAGCTCCCCTAGTGGCTTCTTTTTGAGCAACTGCAAAGAAATATTGTTGAGATACTATCTCAGGCACAGCAGGCTACTTTATTTTGTATCTTCTCCAGAGCAAAACTGTGTGTGAATGGTACTAGGCTAGGACAGAAAGAGCACACTGGTTTTGATAAGTAATGAGGGCAGTTCTTCAGTTAGGCACCCAATTCTAATAGAATGAACTACATTTGCTATGGACAATGATGCACTACTTACATTATAATGTCTTGTATACAGACCTTTTCATTTTCTGTGCTTTATTAGATCCTTCAAAATTAATAAAGCTAACAGACAGTATATTTTACATAAACTTTTATCTAGAAAGAAGGGAGAAAGCATTCAAACATACACCAAATTTCTATTATACAGCTGACTAGCATCCTGAAAAGCTTGTTTAGCTCTTGTTAGAGATACAGACAAAACAAGACATGCACTCCTACAGTAACTGACATGTCCAACTGAAAACTCCCTGGAAGATTACGAGGCCACAGCTCCTCCTTAGCAGTCTACAAAAGAGTAGGAGCTTGCAGGGCAGGGCAACTGGTACTCAGGGTTTGGCCTTTCGGTCATGCAGATCCATAATAGTCAGGGTTCCCTGGCCTCCATGTATGGCGCCAGACTTTCAATCGGGTAGAGCTATAATAGTCAGGCATCTTGGCCCCTAAATAGGGCAGGTAAATCAGTGATTAGGGCTCTAGCCTTTCAATCAGTAGGGTCCTGCCCTTCCAATCAGGTAGAGCAATGCTTCCTGGCCCTTAAACAGGATAGGGTAACCCAAACCCACCTAAGTTCTCATGAAAAAGATGAACACCACAGGCAGGCTATGGACTTAGATAAGGGTTCATGTTACAAAGCACAGGTCTCCTGGCCCATGGAGGGAAGAGTACTGCCACCCTAAGGGTAGGGTAAAGCGGCGACGCTTGTCTGCCCAACTGTCCTGCATCCCAACCGAGGGCCCCTTCAGTGTTGGAGAAGTCTACCACTCACTATCTACCAGACCACTGCCTAGCTCCAGTGGATTACTTCCAACACTCTGCTTTAGGTATACCTGCATACACAGGTCATCTTCCACTTCCCTTGAGTACATTCGCAAAAGTACCAGTAGCAGCTCCTCAGTGTTAAGACTCACTGGAAGGTCTGGTTGGTCCCTGGACCAACAGCAGTTCTCCCTGGTGCTAGCCTCCAGGCACGGGAAAGAAACATCTATCATCTCCGGCAGCTTCCTCCCAACTGAGCAGCTAGACCAGCTGTTTATAGTTCTTCTTCCGGCCCGGCCCCACTTCCTCCAGCATGCAAGGTGTGGCCCTCTTGGCTCCACCCACCAAGCTACTTGGGGTGGGTGGAGCCAGGAGGGGAGACCATACCTTGGTGTCTGAGGGGGGGCCATGCCTCATTGCTATACACTCTCACATAGCCTTCCCAGCAGAGAATAATTAGACAGTTAGAATAATTTCATGCTGTGATCCAATAATTTGACAAGGAGGTCCATAATAGAAAGTCCTTCTCCTGGCAAACCTCTTCACAAATCAGAAGACAAATAATTAAGGTAGCTACTTGGCTTAACTCTAAGTGACATACACTGAGGAAGCTGAGGTTTATTTTTATAGGGTCTCTGCCTAAAATATTATCCCTACGTACAATATATGTATATTTGTGATCTGCTACACT
This sequence comes from Pelodiscus sinensis, assembly GCF_049634645.1. Lineage (NCBI taxonomy): Eukaryota > Metazoa > Chordata > Testudines > Trionychidae > Pelodiscus > Pelodiscus sinensis. The sequence continues at coordinate 32,965,209 of NC_134717.1, forward strand.
GATGTATCCTGTTGATCTTCTCTGCAATATTAATGAAGTTCTTTATAAATTAAACACTCTTTTGGAGTTGGCAAAACATCATTTTCAAGCTTTTGGAGATAATGGTTTCTATTGTAGAAGAAAAAAACATACAAAACAACTTCAGTCTGACATGCATTTTACTCTGTCTTAAAGATATTTGATGTAGCAGTTTTTACTTTATTGTTATGCTTAATCCTATAACATACTCCATTCTGAAATTTCATAAAATATGCTACCTACATGCAAATCATCTTGCAAATTAATAAAGTATAATTCATTATGAATATTTACCGCATGTGTTGATTGTGGAGCTAAGTGCTGCAGCTCCAGTGGAAAGGCCACCTTTTGAAACTGCAGACACTACAGAAGGTGTAGAAGATGCAGGAGATGAAGTAGCTGTAGTAGAGGAGACTAATGATGATGTTAGTCGCTCTCCTGACTCCATATCTATAAGAAATAGAACATAAGAAATATTTTTCTCCCCATTTCTTTTAATGAATGACATGAAAATTGTAGGGAAACCACTCACCAAAATACAAATATACATGGAATTATACTTACACTGTTTAAACACACAAAGAGGGAAAAAACTGCTTTACACAAAAGGAAAGGAAGATGGACTTGTATATTACCAGAATTCTCCAAATATGGGTCTCTATTGGAGTTATGTGATATCAGTTCATAAGCAGTTTCATCATTAGTGGGCTCATATACATTGACCTATGAATATGACCCAGAGATATATAAAGGACATCCTTCCCTGATCTTACTCAGTTCCTCTGTTTCTTGTAAGCTAGCTAGAATACTCCAAAGAAGTAGGGGGGAAAAAAAGGGAGGACCAACATGGGTTTGTATATAAAATATACTTGGAACATAGTACTTCCAGGTAAAAAGTCTCAGATGGGTAGCTGTGTTAAAACAAACAGTCCTGTAGCACCTTAGGGTACAGCTAGACTACGTTTTTCTTTGGAAAGGAGATATGCAAATTTGGCACTAATTTGCATATCTTCTTCTGATAGCTTTTTTGAAAATGTTTTTTTCTTTCGAAAAAGAAAGCAGTTTAGATGCGGTTCTTTTGGAAAAAAAACAACCCTTTTTTGAAAGATCCCTTCTTCCTCAAAAAATAAGGTGTGCAGGGTTCTTTTGAAAAAGGGTTCTCCCACCCCAAAAGAACAGCGTCTAAATGGCTTTCTTTTTTGAAAAAAACGCTTTCAAAAAAACGATCGGAAAGAGATATGCAAATTAGCACCAAATTTGCACATATAATTTTGAAAAAAGAATGTACCCTTAGAGACTAACAAATGTTTTAGACTATGAGCTTTTGTGGGTAAAATCCACTTCAGCAGATGAGTTGTAGTGGAAATTACAGAATTCTGGGTATATATAACAGCACAAGGAGTTACTTGTCAATAGTAGGACCAACACTAATGAAGCTAATTAAGTCAGGATGGATGTCTCATTCACAGTATTTGATATGGACATGCAAATATCAGACCAGGGAAATTGCCTTTGTAGTGCATTAACCAGTTAAGATCTTTATTCAAACCTAAATTGATAGTACTGAACTTTTAAGTAAACTCCAGTTCAGCTGTTTCTCTCCATAATTGGGTGATAAAATTCTACTATAGAAGGATAGCTACTTTTAAATTCATCCATCCTGATTTAATTAGCATCATTAACACTTGTCTCATAACTGACAGGAAACTTCTTTTGCTATTATATATACCCCGAATTCTGTAATTTCCACTCCAACTCATCTGCTAAAGTGGGTTTTATCCACAAAAGCTCATGACCTAATAGTTGTTTTTACTTCCGGTTCAGTAATTCATGTTTCTCCTTCATGCAATTGCCTCTCAACACAAGCTGCAGCCTTATAACCTTATTCATTTCAGTGGGTGTAGTGTGGCTAAACCTGTCTTTGAAAACGTCCCAAAAAATCTTTCTGTGATACAAACGCTTCACTGCTTAATAGGCCATCTGGATAATTTCTAGGCAAAGAGTTCAACTCTTGGGGTTTTCCTTCAAGGCTATAAACAACAAATGTGATGAACTCAGAAAGGGTTTGGTCCTTTCCACTTGCAGATAATTTAGGCTATATAGGCTGATCATGCATGCTATCAGGTGCTGAAGAAAATACTGAAACAAAATAGGATTTGATTTTATCGAAACTTGGGATATCACCTTAGGCAAAAATTCTAGATGGGAATGCAGCACTACCTTATATTTGTAATCACTGCATAACAAGAGTCCATCATTAAAGTCTGAATTTCACATGTTTCTAAAAAAGTAATCTTTAATGAACAAACCGTAACAGCCAATACTCCCAGTGGTTGAAAGGGAACAGAGCAGGAACATAGTAAAAAAGTTCATTTGCTGAGAATTATAATGCTAATAAATTTGGAGAAAAGGAGTAACAGGTATAAAATAATTGGCAAAAATATTTCAGATCCCTATTTATAAAAATTGAACTGTTTTAAACTAAACTATGAATGACAAATCTGCACTCTTGTAAATGACATAAAACAAGAACGTCAAAACCAAGATGACAATTAACTACTACCTATATTTTGATGGAATCAAACTGATAAAACTGTGACCTTCCTTAATGACTTCCCTGAGAATGGTACCTTCTTCAAGTCATACCATACAGTTCTAACTGTAAAGAAGAAAAAGGAATTACACAAAAAAGTAGCAAAAAAAAAGGAATTACACAAAAAATTATAGGTCACGGAAATCAAATTTATAGATCCATGGTTAGGTGATAGAAAACTAAACAAAATATTAACCTCCCAAATGGAAATTCTGTAACCGAGAAACTAATTTAATATAGCTGGAACTAGTTTCATTTTATAGAAACTCAAAACAGCAGCCCCACGCAGCCAGCCACTGAACCAGCTTATTGGTTTTATTCTTTACAACCCAATTTATTACATAGAAACTTTGCTCCCTCAGGAAATCAGATAGCATTGAATCTGCAAATACAGAAACAAGCTATCAAATAGCTCAACATAGTGCCAAAATTTTTGATTACCTCTTGGCTACTTAGGTTCCAAATATTTTCCTATAGGACAGGAGCAAGCTGACTTTACACAATGCAGAAGGTGAAAATGCCAGATAACTCCTGACCTTCGTCATTTCACCAAGGCTTGACAGGATTAAAGTAAGCAGCTCAGATTTTAAATTCAGTCTACCTTTTCTATAGATGCTTACTACATAATTACTAAAAGAGTCACTCCACAACTGAAAAACAAGTCACGATAGTGTTGTGGCTCTGGTCAACAACGTTCAGGCTGTAAAAATCTGGTTGGCAGCACAGTGGGGTTGGCAGGCCCCATGCTTAGCTACAGGGAAGCAGTCAGCATGTCCTGGTGGACGTGTCCCTAGGTGGAGGGGCAACCAAGGAGTATCATGCTCTGTCCGACCTGAAGGTGCTGCCCCAATAACCAGCTCCACAGTTTCACTGGCCAAGAATCTCAGTGAATAGGAGCACCACCTACAAGCGGAAGCAACAAACAGAACCTCTGGCTGTTTTTCACCTAGAAGCTTGAGGGATATGTCCTCTCTTCCCTGGAGCAGCTTGAAGTCAGTGCAACCTGGAGCCCACACCCCAATGCTCTACCCTAGCCTAAAGCCTCCTCCTGTACTCTGAATCTCTCATTTTGGATCACACCCCAGAGCCTGTACCCCCTTCCCATGCCCCAATCCTCTGCCTCAGCCCAGGCCCTCTTCCACACTCCAAACCTCTTGACCCTACCTACCCCAAACCAGAGCCCCCTCTTGTATCCCAAACCCCTCACCCCAGCCCCACACAACCCCAGCCGGAGCCCTCACCCACTCCTACATTCTAAGTCCCGGTCTCAGCCCAGGGAAAATGAGCAAGTGAGGGGAGAAGTGAGTGACAGAGGGAGGGAGGATGGAGTGAGTGAGTGAGGGAACAGGGCAAGGGTGTCCAGTTTATTGCAATTAGAAAACTGGCAACCCTAAAATTTAGTGATGGATGTTCTTAACTCATTTGTAAAAATCATTGGGAAACTCATGCAAATGTATACCATAAGTTCATCACTCTGGTCTTGAAACCTCAAAATTTCTCTTAAAGATAATCAAACATTTTAATATTCCTTAAGTGATTCTCTTTGCCACACCTGTAATCATAGTACTGCATGTTGCAAATAATTTAGTATTTTCATTTTATTTTGAACTCCAGTATATACATTTGAAGCTTTAAATACGAATTCTAATCATGCTCATGCCACCTCTGTGTCTGAAGCTACCATTACGTATACATATCTGAGATACTGCTCTACTGTTTTGTATGTTCTAAAATGGCAACTGACTTAGGGCGTGTCTGCATGGTGGAGTAATTCACTCTAAAGGCATGTGATTTCTATAGAATATTAATGTGTTGCACATTATTTGGTACATGTAGAGCCTGCTGGTTTCCTTTAACATAGAATTGTTTCAAACAGCACTACACTGTAGACCTTTCTAGTGTGATCTTATGCAGCACTGTTTGAAACAGTCCTATGTGAAAAGAAACCAGCAGGTTTTCCATGAATCATGATCCTTTAGAGTACATTACCCCATCAACTTTGGTTGTTTAATTCTTTATGATATCCTCTAGGAACTGCCACATGGGACCAGCTTACTAGTATAGATTTAAATATACACAACAGAGATGCCTATAATGGGCAAAAAGCTTATGCTAGGTCAACTGTCAGCCAACAAAGCCCACATTACAGATAGGATAATAATGTCTGGATCTACCTTAACCTACAAAAAGATCACATCTGTTCACTAACACCTAAAGAAAGATTTTGTAATCGATAGTGGCACATATACAAAGTATCCATTAATTAAATGATAAAACAATTGCCTACCTTTCTAAATTCATGTTATGTTCAATCAAATGTGTTGCCAGACTATCAGCATTTTATTTTAGAGATGATTCATTACTATTACATGTATGTAAGGGAAACTGTATTTCAACTTTTTCATTATTGTTGTAATATTAATTTGCAAAAGGCAAGACAAAACTAAGCATTCATGTCTACTAAGAACCTTCTGATAAAACATTTCATACTCTTTCATACATTAAAATACTGCTTCCTCAAACTAATCAATTGTGTAAGTAGTGCATTTTTTAAAAACTAATGGTAAGTCGTTGAAAGTTTATGATGCCTTGCATTATATACTGTACTTGGGAAAATAGCTTCAATAAAATACTATAAGACTTGAAAGGATACTTAAAGTTTTCTATGACTATGTTTTTATTAAGATTATTAAGACATTCTTTGGTAGCATTGGTAATGTAGCACAATGTCAACTGAAATAATTAGACTTACACAAATTTTCCTTAACAGTAACAACAAAATTAATATAATGTAGCATTTCACTCAGTTTTTTTTTTAAACTCGGTACAGTACATTTATGTTTCTGACAGGATTTTGAACCTAGAAAATATTGCTCTGTTCCTAGAGACATAGTTCTGCTTTTAAGGCACAGCCTTAATTGTATTTTGTTTGTCTATTGCTCTAAACCACAACAGATGGTTGACACTGTAAAAGATAATCTGTAAGAGTCATTAATGAGGATCAGCAAAAATTAGATGATAGACCTCATGTCTTATGTAACTAACAACTCTATGAACAACAACAAAATTACAAAAAGCCACCTCTCTTTGTGAAATTCAACAAGTAATCCTTTGGTGATTTACAGTACATTTTGCCAACTAATATTTAGATCTGTTGTAACTTATTAAAAAATTACAAATTTTATGCAATTTCAACCAAAGAAGTTAAATGGAGGACACAGGTACTTCTGTTTAAGAAGCGCACATGAACAGTTTATGCAAGTTTTCCTTAAACTCTCTGCCATGAGTGGAAGTTTATCTTCTTGCCTGCTTATTACTTAACTGTCTTTACAAAGTAAATGAATAACAATTTGTGAATGCAACTGAACCAACAGAAGAAAAAAAACTGAACTAGATGTATCTTTTATAAGCAAGCAGTCTTTTCCCTTCACATAGGGAAATTTAAATTCTGATTAGTAAGCATGATTATTAATAGAACATACAAAAAAAAATTCCAAGTCCAATGGAAAAGAAAAATACTCAAATAAAAAAAATCGCATGTTAACAATTTTATACAGTAAATGTCCCAGTAATTAAAATTCCATATAGTGTTGTTAAAACTATATTCAAGATCTATTGTCAAACTCTCTCATCAAATTTAGACTTTATAATACATACATTTACATATACACTTATACACTTGTTTTTATTTAATAGTTATTTTATGTATTCAAAATTAAAAGCTTAGTTATCATCCGATACTCACAATTCATTCTTTTTCAAAGAGGCATCATTGTGTATAGCAGCCACAGATAAGTATATAATAGGATGTTTGAATACAGTGCAGCTATGCTAAAAGAAAAATAAGCAGCATACATAAGCCTACCGATGTTCAAATAGACCGTGTATATTCCTATAGATATTTCTGTTTTAATAACTAACTCAGAGACAAGAAGTCCAGAATGCAAAGGTTAATACTGATACACAATATACTTTTTTTTGAAAAGTTATTAACTTTATAATAAGCAGCTACTAGGCTTTGATCCTGTAAGGTGCTGAGCCTCTGGCCCCATCCAGCAAAACACATTAACTTCAGTGGAATAATTGGTTTCATACATTGATATGGTATGTTTAAGTGACCATTCACATACTTAAAGTCACACACTTAAGTGCTTTGCTAGATCAGGCTAGAGTGCCCAAAGGTCCTTTAGATAGCAATAAATATCTGGAAAGGTTTAATGATAGCATTTTATATAGAAACTGAATGAATACTGTCAAACACTTGCAGCTCAGGCTTATTTTACAAATTCATATCTGCTCCTGCCCTCCCCAAAAGACAGAGGGAGTGGGGTGAGTGTGAGTGACATCAATGTCAGCAAAAGGCAGGGGAGTGATCTGCACAGCTTCCATGACAGCAACTAGTAGGGACTCCAGTCTGCTGTGATATAGAAAGGTTTGGAGGATGAGGTAAGGAAAGAACAGAAGAAGGGTAAGAAAGCTAATTCATAGGGAATAGTTGTCATTACCCTTTGCTAAAAGATGATGGGGGAGACGTTTCAATGAAGTCAGGATAAAAATATGGTTTTTAGATGTCTCTTTGAGGGGTTCAGAATATGGCCATAGACATTTACCATGGAATATTTGGCAAATAGAATCAACTCAAAACATTTCTTTTCTATGGCCAAAAAAAATGATTTTCCTCTTCATATATCTGGCTAAGTCATTTTAGTACCTTTAACTACAATCCATCTAAGTTTCAGACAATCACGCATCAATTTTTAAAAATAATTTATGTTTAAATATTATGCTCACAAATGGCAAAAGCCATATATATTGTGGACAGCTATTGAGAACTTTTCTCCACAAATTTCTTCCATGTCAATCAGAATCAACAAACCTTCACCAGCGCTATTCTCAGACTTAATGTAAGACTAGCTTGCTACATAAAATTATGCCGAATTGTGAAATGGCCTTGTAAACAATTCAAATATTCACTAAGGACTAGGGCCGTGCTCCTGCTTTCATAGAATTCAATGGTAGAACTACTATTGACCTCACTGATCTAGCACTGGATTCCAGGTTTAGATATCTATACACTAGTGACCTACACATAACTCTAAAAGATCCAGACGTGAAAAACCAGTGCTTTTGAGATGGGACCATTATTCATCCTAACCCTTGTAATTGCAAATAAATGATTAGAATGATAATTTCAAGATGCAGGACTGGTGTCACTCAAATATAGATGAGAAATAGTCTATTCTTCTTGTTACCAATAATTATTAGTATTCAAAGCAGTTAAGAATTTTCTATCTGGAAAACTGATTAAAAATTAACTTTGCATAGATTTGACCCCAATAAAAATATTTTGGGACACTGAACTATATACCATTAGGAACAAAAGATGAGCAGGGCTGGATTAAGGGGGGGGGGGGCGTGCTGGCCGGATTAAGGGGAGGGAGCAAGACGGACAGCTGCCCGGGGTGCCAACCTATAGGGGGCACTTGATGGCAGCTGTAAGGGGTGTCGCGTGCCCGGCCGTGCGGTGCCCCTTAGAGCTGAAACCAGGCGCCATGTGCCTGATTGCAGTTGTAAGGTGCACAGCGTGCCAGAGGGTGGGACCACGCATGCGCCATGTGCCCAGGGGCAGAGCCACACATGTGCTGCGAACCCACTGCCCAGGGTGCAGGAACGGCTCGAGCTGGCCCTAAACATGAGAACAATCATACTGGGTCAGACTAAAGGTCCATCTAGGCCATTGGCCAATGCCAGG